>NC_138828.1:5410749-5968699 GCF_965183815.1 Platalea leucorodia | reverse complement strand
GAAGATGGTTTCATTGTCCAAGAAAACAAGAAATTTAACTTGTTCAAGCACATCTAATATATTCTAATACATTATACTGTAATGATTCCCAACAGTTCTGTAGCCAAGCCATACTTGAAAAAATTGGCAAGATTTGTTCTCTGTTATATCCACTTCACCCTGCTCCCGAAGTTGGCTGCAGCGTCCTCCTTGCCTCTGCGGACTGCAGCAATAGCACTGAGCTTGGGCTAATAAATCTGGTTCCACCTGACTGAAAGTGTCTGAGTGGCTCCTGTATCCTGCCATTGTGCTCCCCAGCACTCCCAGTTCCAGGACTGGGATACAGGGGCAGATGAACCAACCTTACACTGAACTGCACGGCCTGATAGACTTGACACCGTGGGGCTCCACGGTGTGCCTGGCTTTGTAATATGCTAGACCTGCGATGCAGAGCCACAGCCCATCGGGTACCACAAACTTCCTCTGGCAAGAGTTCATTTTAGGTGGCTGGTAGGTCATGGTGCATTGCTCTCAGTGTATTCTAATGGGGAGTAAAGATTAATCGGAACCGAATCTTCAGTTGATGGTAAAAGCAGCATGTATGAGTTGGGTATGCCAAGGGTCTGCAGGATTTGGATCAGAAGTTAAAGCTACTGTTGTTTCTGTTGGTGATGCTGGGTGGCAGCGGTATTAATTTTTTGAAAAAAGAGATGAAGATAACATTAGAACCTGCAAATTTATGTTTTTGGTCTAGATTTTGCATTTGATTTCATCTTCTGAAATAAAAGGAAGTTGGCCATGTACAGCTAAATACAATGCAGTTTTACCAGGTCATGGGTAGTTGTTGCCCACTTGTTGCCTAGCTATCCTGAGTACAAATAAACAAACCATTCAAGGTAGGCATAGCTCTGTATGGTGGGAAGGGCTAAAATGTTCTTCTGGAAGACTTAAATAAGCAGATGAAAATAGGTTCTGACACACTATACTGGGCTGTTCTTGCACAAAACCAGCCTTGTTTTTTTGCCAAAAATGACATCAAAATTGTGCTAGGATTGAAAAAATAAACTCATCCAAGGAAAAAAAAGCTCAAAGATAAGACTGCGATAACATGACAGCCCTCCGTGTAATGCTTCCACCAAGCTCTGCGGTGTCCAGTTACTTGTGAAAGAGGATTGTTGGATCATTCTGCAAGGATAGGAGCAGTCTCCCTCACAGCGAGCACAGAACTAACAGCACAGCTATCAGTAGGTCTTCATAAAGAAATTTCTATGTGATTTACCCATTGCATCCTTGTGAGATTCAAATGCAAGTTTTAACAGAGAACTGGCAGCCTAAGGTTTCCAGTTAGCTCTCTTGAGATGAAAGGTTTTGTTATGAAGGAAGAAGATTGGAAAACGGGAGGAGGCAAAGCAAATATCTGTATGTGGCCAAAAGATAGTTACATTTAGGTTCATTTCAATCTGAGCCTCTAATAATTTAAAATTGAACATATAAATTTATGTTTATGTAATGTGGGGCACAGAGAAAATAGAAGGAAGATGGCAAACATCCTCCCAGTGTTTCCACTTATTTACCATTGTAAGGGAGCTATCATGCACACTGTTGAGGAAGCCCCAGGTGTGTCTGGGTGTTTGCTCTTTGCTAGGAATGATGCTGCCAGTGCTGTTGTCAGGCAGCTTGTCCAAACTGGTTTCAGTTCAGTGTGCACCACGGATGCTCTGGGCGTCTGAAAGCCAGTGGCCTATGTCATGGGATAGCATAGGCCTGGTTTGTACTGAGTAGCGTAATGTTCTTGATACAAGCATATGAAACACTGCAGAGCACACCTGGGGTCTCTTGCTTTCCAAATTTAGCTGCACAGGAGGAATTGTAACTTCTTTTTCCCAGAGCACTGAATACAATCCAGCCCTTCCAAACTGCATGCTTAGAACATGTATGTTGTATGAGAATTTGATACACCATCTTGAAATGTATATACATTACTGTTTTGTGTACAAATGTAGTAAATCAGTAATACTAGCAAATTCTATCTGAAAGGTAGCTGCCAATAGACTGCTGTCTTTGAGAGTCTAACAGACCCCTTACAATCCTCCTTACGGACAAGCAGTGAAGTAGCATCTGTGACTGCATTCTCATACTGCACTTGGAACGAAGCTTATTGTCATTTTGGATCAGCTTGCAGTTACATTATCGAACCCAAACAAAGAAACCTAGACAAAAAAAATTTCCTAAATAGGACAAGATGGTTACATTGGTTAATGCTGTAGAATTCAACGTGCTGTAGATTGCCAGGATATGAGTATATTTTTGTTTTTACTTCTCCCTGCCAAGCCTAGTTAAATACTGAAGCATACTGTAGTTGGATATTGCTGTTTGCAAACATCTATAGGTGATTTTCACTAGGAACTGGCAACTTCTGTATTTCATATCAGTGCTTTCAAAGATGTGTTTGGCTGATGGTTGTTTGAATGCATAATATGTAAATTAATTCCATTCAATTTTTCATTGACTTGAATGGTTAAGCAGTTTATGTATTGAGCCATAAAAATGCTTACATGACTGTTCCTGATGCTGTTTTCATTTGGGGTTTATTTTTGGTGTGAGGGGTAGAAGTGATATTAGGAATTCTTTTAGAAAAGCCTTAGGCTTATTTAAAAACAAACAAACAAACAAAAAACCAAAAAACAACCAAATTTGGCGTGTCTTCAAAGCTATCTCAACTGTACAGATGTGTCCTTGTTATGCAGTCCAAATAGTTTTCTTAGACCCCCCACCTGCTGGCTCAAGTAAACTTGTTCAGCTGCATAAATGAAAAAGAATGTCATACTGAGTATGTTTGAAGGCTTGTGAAACAAGTTTAATCTATTGTCATTATCATTTATATCTTCTTGTGCGCACAGTATTTGTAGCAAAGAGGTTAATACATTTAAATTACTGTTCTTCCGTGTTTGATAATCCTCACAATCCCAGACGGGACCGTAGTCTTCATTGCGTAACAGGGCTTCCCAGTACCTTTACCCAGAACAGTTTCTTTCCAATATGCCTGTTCAATTCTTTTCCTTAAAACACCTGACAGGTGCAGGAATGAGAAATGTCAGGAAAGATGTGTATGTGCCAGTAAAGTAAACAGGGGGGAAGCACAGTAGAGCTGTTTCACATGGTAGAAATTTGCAAAAAGAGGAGTCTAACACCACAGATGTTTGATATATGTAGAAGGATAGAGGAAAAGGACCAAAAAATAAGGGGAGAGTAGAAGAAAGTAGGGGAACACCCAGTTTATGAGGTAGCTTAGCCTAAGCAATGTGAGATGTTTGAAGAGAGATTGTTAGACAAAGAATATTTAGAAGTGGATTATTCAAGGACAGAAGTAGTACGCTCATGTCTCTATGCAGAAGGAAATCTGAGCAGCATGCTACAGGTGTTAGAGGCTGGGGAGGGATGAGGGAAAGGTGAGAGATTAGATGAGGCTCTGACTGCAAAATGTGTTCAGACCTGATCCACTTAGTGTCTCAGATATGATGAAAAGCAGGTTTGCAGATAGAGTAGTGGTTGGAAACCCAAGGTCTCCAATATTTCCAGAAAAAGCTGTATCTGACTCATAAGTTTAGATCCTGGCCTGTAATGCCAAATGGGACTATTCTGTGTGGACTCTTAACTTGTTCCTGCCCCTCATCAGCTCTTCTTGTCTGCTGCAACAATCACTGGAGCCAGCTCTTCCACTGGAGCTCTTCAGCATAATTCCGTTGCCATTAATCAGTTCTGCTGATCACATCAATACAAAAGCTAAACATGTTTCTAAAAAGAGTTTGGTGGAACAGTCCTGGGCCGAAGCAAAGAATTTGGTCCTGGCATCCAAACCCCTCAAAATCTATAAGTGCAAAATCTTACAGCCATCTCACCCATATTGCAGAAGTCTGAAATGAGTTGAGATAGGAAGCTTGAATATTATTGCTGACTTTTTGGGTCGGACTCCATATTTAGCTCTTTGGGAGGACACAACTGGACATACACTTTGATTATTAGTACCTATTGTCACTCTTGTTCTGTGCATCAGATTGCCATTTAGTATTTTGGCTCCTGGCAAGAATTAGGCATTTGTCAGCACCACTGGTTCATAACCAAAAAAGGTTACTTGGGGGGGGGGGGGAAATCTTTCAAACACTTTCTGCTTACGATTGCAAAAAAGCAAGCAAAAGAACATTTTAAATTGTGAGCATTGAAATTTTGCTCCAGTGGAATTAGCTGTTAGGTTTTCTTCCATAATGATTGGTTTAAATCCCAGTACTCAGGATGTTAACCTTTGTATAGGAATTCACATTCTGGAATGGAACCTGTTTAAAAGCACGTTTCTATTTATTAACTCAAACTAACAGAAGTATTCTCACCTGTATTTTGTTCTCATGTGTACCAAAATACATACTGAAAGCCTAGGACTCTTTATTGCTTTTCTAAATTTAAGTGTTTAGGCCTCCAGAATACACCAAGTTGGAGTTCTGCTGGTGCTGTGTGTAATTTTGTGTTGCTATGAGCTGAGGCTGCTAAATAATGCATAGGAGAACTCGGGAACCTGTAGAATGGAGCACTAAGAGGAGGCAAGAACAGGAAAGGAACTAGGGAATAGGACTTAACTTTCAAATTGTATGTTTGACCTCTGTCAGTCATTTGCTTTGCACTGGGAAAAATATAAACTAAACCATTGGCCTCTTGCAAACTTTGAGAACTCTGCTTTGCAAAAACTTGTCTTTTTGAACCTTTGAAGGAAAGGGGAACTCAACTGCAAATTCCAGAACAGTTTGAGGTAACATTTTTTTATAGACTATCACTACGCTTTCTTTGGAATATTTTGCTCCAGATACAAAATGGATGCTGCTTTCTGCAGAAACCTTTCTGAGATGCTTGTTTCCTTCAGTTCTCTTCATTAACTTGGGTTATCTTCATTATTCTTTTTTTTTGAGCAGGATATCAAAATGCCAGAATACCACCCAAAAAACAAAGTACGTTTTTATTCAGCACTAATATCTATGTTGTCTCCTGAATACATGACCTAAGAATCTCTTGCAATACATGACCTTCTCTTAACTGTTCTCGTGTATCAATACACTCAGACATAACTGTCTCTATAAAATTCACTGTCAAACAAAAGAAGTTTAAGCAGAAGGAAAACATACTCCTACATTGTTCAGAAAACCCACTTGTCTCAATTACAAGCAGATATTTGTCACTTACACAGAGTTTCTTCCCAAATCTCTGGCTTTAGCGTGCAGTGCAATGTCTATTATAAATTTAAGTTGGGTATTTGCTTGCTGATGAATACCTATACCACTGCTGAACAAATTAAATCTACAGTCCAGGAAATGCTGAGGATGCTTCCTTTTAAATAAGAAAATCTCTCTCATTAAATCAATTAGTTACCGCTTAAAGGAAAAATGATCCAGGGTATCTGAAGGTATTAGTAGACTGTTGGGTTATTTCTGTTTGATTAGGGTTGTATCCTGGCCAATGGTTTGGTCTTTACTTTTCTAGAGCAACCATTGCCCTCTCTGCAGGTGTTCAGCAGGAGTCCTCAGCAGAAGAGGGAAGGAAGGGTTTGCTCACAGTCCTGTTCTCTCATGCTGTCGCTTCTGTTTTCCTTTCACCCACAAACTAAGGTGGCAGCTCCTCAGTCTCTGTAGGAAATTAGTGCCTTGCTGCTTCACTGCCTGCTATGGATCCTGAAAAATGACCAATGTCAGAGGGACCAAGATGGGCCAACACCACGTATGCAACCCTAAACATAATCTTGTCCTGAGTGCGTTTGCAACCGTGCGATGCTGTAGCTCATGTTAGACAGCACTAATAACTCGATATACTATAAAGCAAATCTGTGAAGACTCTGATTTCTATGGACATACCTGTTTCTGATTTAGGGGGCCTGTTTACTTTAATAGTTCACTTAGTTCTACTGATGCACTCTAACTGAATTCAACTGAATTAGTTCCCTGTCTGCTGCCAGCCTTTTCCCTACCACAGCTCCTTGGCCACTGGGTCCAGGATAGGCCTTTAAAAGGAGCACAGACTCTCTTTTGCAATATCACTCCCCTTGCTATGAGGCAGAGCACTAGATAGGCAAGGAGGAGCCTCCTGTCCCACCTGGCCTCCCATTCCCAGCATCATGACCCTTTGCCCTCCGCTCGCAAATACTGACCTTGCAGGTTGCCACACCAGCCAGCACTGTGGGACAGTAGTAGCAGCAACAACAGTTTCACCCATACATTTTTTTTTAAATGTGAGCTCTACAAAATATATTTTTTAAAAACCCATTTAAAATATCCAAATTCTAAAATTCTGTCTCTCCACTGTCTCTTGCAATGGTAAATTATGGCTGCAACAGTAGATCTCCTATCATACAAGGCACCTCATAAAGCATCAGCAGTGCATGTCCTCCTTTACAGTATACTGTAAAGCCTGAGCTATACTGTAAAGCATAGAGTCATCAAGTTATGCAAGATTGGGTTTTCAAAAAACTGAGTGCTTGTGATACATCCATGAACCTTGCTTGGCCAGGACATTCTCAACTGATCGAATGTTAGCAAGTGGAGAGGGCTTTGAAGCATTTTTTCCTTTAAAATTTAGCTTTGAAGGGTACAGGATAGTCTACATGGATTCAGAAGAAGATTCAAATGCAGTTAATCTCATGACAATTTGAAATGTTCAGCATATTCCTGTAAACTTCCTAGGAATGGGAATTCAGATATATGGACAGTCTTGCCAAAATACTGTCCTGTTTTTGCTTTCCAAATGTGAAACTCCCATTGAAATCACTTGGTCGCTTTCCATTAACTTCAGTGGAGCGATCTTAGGAGGAACACTCAGGGAAAAGTTCCATAGTGCTACAAGCATGAGAAATAAATTTAAAAAATAATAATAAAAAATCCTACTAGCACTTTTGTAAACTTTAAATAAATGGCCGATATTGGACATGCACTTTCACATCTAAATGAAGCCACATAATAGTTGTGTGATATTTAAGGGAACACAGAATATGCCTTGACTACAAGTGATGAATGCAGCAAATTCCTTTACAATATATGTGCCCGAAGGACAAAGTAAATAAAAATCTTTAAAAAATATTAACACCTTCATGTTGTGACTGATGAATTATTGTCTTTGTTTAGAGTGGAATAATTTTAAATTATTTCTACATAGTATTCTTTGGACTGCACAGTAAGAAGTGTCTTGATCTGAAGCTACTGACTTATCCCATGAAGTTTTATTCCTTTAGGGTGGCCTATAACTTTAAGGCAAAATAATGTTTTTCAGTATACTGTGTTTCCCTCCAGATGGTTTCTACAGAATTTTGGCAGCCACATGAGATGATTAGCATGGTTGCCCTTCTAATCTCACACACTTTAAATAGACAAACCATATTCTTACACAGACTATTACAGGCTGTTCAGCAGATCTTTAACTATCAAACTGTGTTTGACTATCACAATAAATAGAATACCCTGACCCTATTGCTTGGCGTTTAGATAAAAACATCTAAGTACTTAGCTATTTAAAGAGAGGATTATATAGCAGACTCTTATAGTTCATGGTGCTATGTACAAACTTCTCTTGCTAGAGTAGCAATACGTAAACAGCTAGTGCTGAACTTAAAAAAAATTTGCATTTCTCTGTGTCTTGCATGGGATGCTTCCTAAATAGTCAGCATCCCTCACCCAGCTATTGTGTCTTGAAAATACATAAACCCGCTAGCATGCACTTATTGTATGCATATTCCTAATATTAGCAATCACAAACCCTATTAAAACTTAGCTTTGTGAGACATAACACTAGTTTCCCCTCCCTTTTGTAAATGAAAGATAGGATACTTGAGTGTTGCAGCACATAGAAAAGCAGAACTTTAAGTGGCATGCTGGAGACCTGATTTCTTGTATAAAATTGTAAAAACTGCGACAGGGGTTGTAACGAAAGGATACAATGATTACTTGAGTACTGCCTCCTACTTTCTGATCAGCCTCCCCTTTGAATGGCACAGTGAGCAAAAGCTAGAAGGTATGAGACTACCTTTTTCAGGTCCTTATGTTATGCCAAAAGTTTCAAATGCTGAATCATAAGCAATAACAGAAGTTGAAGACGGAAAGGGCCTTTTTCTGTCCTGACTTTACTATTGTATCCTTTAAGCCATTGGGGGAAAAGCAATGCAGGGAGTAATACAATAATATTTGCTTGTAGCATTTGCAGTCTCTGATGTCCACAGCATAGCTGCTTATGTCATTAATGCTGTTTTATTTGAAATAATTTTATTATTGCAAACAGTTTGACTTACAGTGTTGGGGTTTTGAGGAATTTTTAAGTAGCCGAAGTACATGGGGTGCAGTAGAAAAGTCATGTTATCTGTGCGTGAGCGAGTGATGATTCCCAAGTTTGTAGTGTGTTTTGGGCAGTCAGTGATTTGCACTGGTGGGTGCAGGAGCTCACTTCCAGGCCAGACCAGAATAAAGTAAATGTAAAGTCTGCTTATGAAAGGAGACTTCTGTCTTATCTATAGAACTGAAACTAGGGGTAAATGTTTTATTCTTTCCTGACCTTTTGCCCCTTCCCTTTAAAACACTCCAGTATTATGTTGATTTACAGCATTCTGAAAAATTTGATATTTTTCTCTTTAAAACTGTCCTTCTCGTGCCCAAACCAGAAGATAATTGGGTTTGGTTTTATTAAAATCCTTTCTGAACTTTTTACACTGTAGCTATTCTTCTCAAATGAGTCATACAGTAACCATTCCCAGTTTGTAGCCAGTTCTCCAAAGAAGCAGAAGAAAAAAGAAACAGCTTCCTTTTAAGGGAATGAGACCTGTTTGTAATGATAAACCTCTTTCCATTTCTATTTGAAGACATTCTCCATAACCCAAGAATTGATAGTTATAAAACACTACCTACTTTATTTGGATTACAAAAACATTCATAGCTATAGAACGTTGCTTACTGTTAGCCTAAAGCATCTGTATATACACTCACACGCAGGGGTGCTGTTGAAATTACACATGCGACATGTCAAACGAGCACCTAGTTTACTAGAAATCTGTAAGAAACAGCTTGGAAGTTGTTTAATTTCATTTTACTTAATATTTTAAATAAATGAGTTTAAACAAAGAAGTATTTAATGTTTATGTGGAATGAAAACAGTTCAAGAGTATGGAATTGTATAAGTAAGCTAACACAGCAATTTCTGTTGAAGCGCTGTATGATTCCCAAAACTCAGCATGCTGCTTGAATGCTAGAGTATTCACATGTTCTTAGAATTTGGGAGAATACCTACTTGTCACACATTGCTGCGACAATTTCTGTGACCTGTGGAAACCACTGTTATTTTGATAGCAGCTATGTTGTACATCTACTCAATTTCTGCCATAGAAACTGTAATAGGTATTTAGGTGCCCTCGTTGTGCACTTTGTTCTCAGACTGTGGTCCTTCCAAGCTTCTTCCGTTAGCCCTGCAACTAGTAAATAACAATTTCTCTAGTACCACGTGAAAAAAGATTTAAACATTAAAAACTTGAGATTACTTGTTTTTTCCCTCTTGTGGGTGGGATTGCGTTGCAATCCAGAATATCCAGAAATGTATTCTAATTGTAATGAAAGCTGTAATGCAGGTAAGAACCAGGTTTCAGTATCTGGTTCTGTAAGGAAAATAGCATGTCATGAGACTCGCAATAAATTTTAAAGAGTTGGCCAGATAGCCATGGTTATTTTATGTTTGTCTTAAGATACCTGACTATAGGTAAAATTTTTTCAAGATATTCTTTTTAAATGTGTAAAATGGGTGTTATTGCATACAAATTAAAATATTTCACTGGATGTGCTACTTAGATGGGAAATAAGAATAGAGTTAAAAACTAGCTAAGGGGTGAAGGGGGAAAAACCCTGATATTAAATTCAGACGCAAAAGCGGAGATGAATTGTTTTAGTTGTGTTGCCATCCATTTGGCTCTGAACCCCTGACACTATAGTTTATTAGAGAGGTGGAGACAACAGAATTCTTTGTAACACGGATTTATATTACCAGAGGAGCTACAGCAGACTTCTTCTGTGTTGTTAAAATAAATTAATCAAAACCAGCAGGGGAGCGTCCTTGAATTACAATGGCTACATTATTCAGAAACAGTAAAGACTGAATTTTTAAGGAAAGCCAAATGGCATGTACCTTGGGAAAGAGCCAGTTGTTTTTTAATGCTGCCATTTTTAACAATTCTTAATATAAAAAACTGGAGTATTGTTTCAAGCAGGTCTTTGGCATACATTTTCTATGATTTTATTTAATTATCTTCCTCTGAAGTATTATTATGTACTAACCCAAGCATAATACGGCATTTCTCATCCCAGATAGATTCTGAAGTACTTTAATGACCTTTGGCCAAAATCTGTGCCAGCTTTAAGACATGTTGGCTAAGTCAAGAATGCAGTTATATACAGAGAAGTCTGCAGCCCACACATTCATGAAATGCAGCAATCCTATAGCAAGAGCACCACTATGTGTGCCTTCCTGAGGCAAAGTAATATTTTCCTAACAAAACTTTCAAAGAGGAAAGGGATACAGGGTAACTAATCAGATCGTAGGCACAAGTTGGAATTTGGTCGGGACGCTAAAAATAGTCTCTCTCCTGCAAACAGATTTTTAAAAAGTGAAATTACTGCAGGTGGTCAGAACCCCCAGGTACACATTTCTTGCTAGGATTACTCGGGTGCTGACTCAGCAGGGACATGGCCACGTACTGAATGCACAGCGTTAACTTTCTGCAGCACTCTGGTTTTGTCAAGAAGGAAGGACCTTGAAAAAGGAAATCACAATTTGAGGTGGTATTATTTACATTTGATGCACAGTTTTTAGTTCTAGCATAGGTATAATTTTTATAAAAACATACTACTAAATACGACAAACAGATATCACCACTGTTGCTAATTCTGTTAAGTGATGCATAGCTCACAAATGCAGCCTATCAGTCAACTGTGGTCTACCAATGAGCTAGTCACACACAGTAGATGTGTGGGTACATCTCCGTTCCCTGAAGAGAAGGAACTGAAGTGTGAGAGTGTCAGTACCTTAGATATTTTTAAAATGGAAGAGCACATGTAAAAAGCTTTGTATTTTTTAAAGACATCATAGTTCCTGTGCATTATAGTTTCACTAAACTTCCATGTAAGTGTTAAAGTCAATTAGTGGGGACGAAACCTAGGACAAAATCCTACTTGCTTAGTTAGTTTAAACTAAGTCCTGGATTTTGCTGCTATCGAACATTCGTATTTTGAAAACTGAGAGATCTGAAACCTGCTATAAGAGTATGACAGTTCTGAAGAATACTGCATTACCCCAAATTACAGTCATATTCTCCCATGTAACCTGTTTTCATTCCCCCTGAGCTTTGTTGAAAATGCACTACAGGTCTAGTGTAGCTCCATCAGCTTCTGGATAGTTATGCCACGGAGGTACGGCCTACTCTGCACAGTGTTATTGGAATAAATGTTAGAGCCTGAAGTCATGATAGGCTGCTGTTCTTTTGTCTCTTCTTCCAAAACTATAAATAATAGAAATAAGGATTAAGAAAGATAATTGAAAAATGCTATGGGACTAAAATAAAAAAGATTTTCAAATCTTACTCAGATTTTAGAATAATAGTAAGTTTTAAAGAATTTTGTACAAAAAAAAAAACCAACAAAAGAAACAAGCACATGCAAATGAACAGGATAATCGTGACTGTATCAAACATCTGGAAAATACAAGCACACATAAGAGCTACTCATTTTAAGGATTTAATTTAATAACTCATCCCATTCAAGATGATTAACATGTGGCTATAAAATACCTACTTGCCATCAGAATATTTCACCCCAACATAGTCGTAGAAAGTTTTTTGACAGCCCTAGTTATATTAATATAGG
Source organism: Platalea leucorodia (assembly GCF_965183815.1). Lineage (NCBI taxonomy): Eukaryota > Metazoa > Chordata > Aves > Pelecaniformes > Threskiornithidae > Platalea > Platalea leucorodia. Next base: position 5,956,802 of record NC_138828.1, on the reverse strand, counting down.
ACAACAGCATTCCTTTTCATTTTGTGTGGCTAGTGTTGCTCCAACTTTGCTACAAGATATCCTGCATATTTTTCAACTATTAAATGATGCGTCTAACTTGGTTGCGTTGTTATGGCCATATGGAACCTCCAAGTAACCTTAGTATGTATAAACCCAAAACTATGCCAGATCTTCATTACTTGATTTTCAGAGTGAGCACTGCCTTTACTACATAAGAAAGCAACAAACAACTGTATCTTGTACAGAGTTAAGAGGCAATTTTTCTACAGACTTCTGAAATTCAGGCTCTGGCAGCTCCAAAACCAAAATCCTCCATGTAATATTTCCCTTCGGATCTATGGAAAATGCTTCAACTCCCAACAAAGGTCAAATACTAGCTTAAAAACATGAGACACAAGCAGAAGAGGAAATGGAAATCACTCTGTCTTCTCCTCTCATACTCATTGTGCTGCTTTCAGAGCTTATTTGTGAAAGAAAAGGTAATCTGAAGGAACATCTGACAATATGACAGCATGGTATTCATGAATGATTGTTCGAAGGAGTGTCAGGAAACCTATGGTAATAGCAAAGTCGGCCCTGGTCTGTGGCACTCTTCCAAATGCCAAGCACCAAGTAAAGGGAGTAGAGGCTAGGAGGAACTTGTGAAGGCACAGCTAGAAACTGAAAAGGCATTTATATGGATCAGTTCTGTGATTTTGTATTTGTTTCCTGAGCAAGTGCTTCCCTATGATTCACATTACTATATACACTGGAAATTGATGGGTGGTGTAGCTCCTTATCTCATGGCACTGTTTATAGCTGTTTAAGAAACCTTTACAGTCACACACAAATTTCATGACATATTGGTGATGTAAGAAGTCATTTAAAAATCATCTGAAGATCAAGAGTGGCATTTTAAGCAACTGAATAGGAATGTAGAAATGTACCGTGCTCTTTTTCACCTAAAAGAAGATAATCTGACTCAGATTGCCTCAGAACACTTATAACTTTGCTGACACCTCTCTTACTGATGTAATTTTGAGGGAAGGGTCCTGTTATATGAACTGCTAGTATCTTCTCAAGTTTCTCTGGGAAGCACACTTTTTAAGGATTGCGTAGTCTTTAAACAGATGTCACAGGTCAGCACCTTCATAAATTAAATTCAGTGTCAGAATCAGTGTCCAGTTTCCTTTTCTCTTTATTATTTTGCCCTGAAACTTACCTTTTTCTTATTAACTTAAGCCTAATAATTAATTTAAAGAAAACACACAGCAGGAGCATTTTAATGTCACTGTATCAGAGGGGATTGCTTTTCTGTCCTTTTCTTTTTGCATGGAAGAAACCAGAAATCTGCACATTGAAGTAAACTTTATCTCATCCGCTCTGCCTGAAGAAAGAAGCCTTGATGCCAGAGATTACTGTAATTTGTGAGAAGAAAGAGAAGACCAAGTCCAACCTCTCCCCTCACGCCCCCCACCCCGTATTCCACACGCGTTGCATAGGTCTTTTACTCTGTGAAAGTGTTTATCCATGACCGACACCACGGGAGTGCAGCAAAGCTTTCTGCATTAAAAAGAGGGGTCCAGAGATGGAAGGGATATTTCAACAAGGAGAACCTCAGCAGATCTGACAGACACATACTCGCTTCACAATAACCAGTATTAGCTGAAGGATGGAGTTGGGGCCTGCTGCTGAGAGGATTTTGCCTTAAATACTCCTTAGCTGTGTGCTCAGTCCAGGCAAAGCAGTCACACAGATACATTTCTGACCAGTCAACTGCAGTTGTGGCAGGATCTGTATTTGAGATACTGATTTAGATTGTGACTAATTGTGTTAAAATGGCGGAGAAACTAGAGGTACACAAGGCTTAAGGGAGCCAAGTGAAATGGCCAAAATGAAACCCGAGCACATGTAAATATTGTCTGGCCTGAGAGTATCGTACAAATGTAAAACTAAAGAAATCAAAAAAGTTCAAGGAAGCTTTTAAGTGAAACTAAACTCACTTGGGCCAATTGTGTAAGTTTTGCTTTAAGTGACATACAGGTATAACATGAGATCATGTGAATCCCTAAGGGAGAGCGCTGCTTTCCATAATACTATGAAACTATAAAACCAGAGAGGACTTTGTAGCATATCGTTTCCTCTCCCAGTAAGGAGAACGATATACAAGAGTCCTACAATATAAAAGGGACTGGCAATCACAAAGAAACCTATTCACACAGTATTTCAACCACGTGTGGACCAAAGATCTCCAGATATTAAACTCAATCCCACAATCTGTGAGTTACTAAAAATATTATGCTCATTGGAAACTGTTGATGCCAGACAGCACAAGTCTCATTTGAAGGCTTGCTCATAATGATCTGATGGAAACCTATTGGAAGAAGCTTTTTAGTTGGATACCAGACAAGCAAGAGGCACTGCCTAGGCCTGAGGCCATAGGTAACTCCTACAGCTGTGACTGTCACTGTGCGCGCATCCAGCACGATTGATCCAGTCACTGAAGTAAATTGTGTTCCTTGTTCTTGATGGAACACACCTGCACATAGACATGGAACAATGAATATTTTCCAGCCTTTAAAAAAAATGTTTGGGTCTAGAGCAGTAAAAGGTTTTGGGGAAAGATTTCGTTTGGCTCTCATTTTAGGTAAGCTTGATTGCCATGCTGTTGCCTGGAACACCTGAAAAGAAAATATTTTTCATAAGAGGAAGGGTTCGTTCCCACCCTTTTCAGTTTCAGCTAAGATTGTGCTAAAACATGATCCTATTGCCGCCTCTCTATTTTTATCCCAGGACCCAGCAGCTGATGAACCATGCCAGGGTTTAATTCTTCAGAGCTGGATGATGCAGGAATCCAGAAGGCCTGAATTCAAGCCTGATTTGAACAGGCCAATGCATCTTTAGTTTTTGCTTAAGTCAATTAGTGTCCAATATCAATTTGTGCTAATTCCCAGCCTCTGCAACTTTTCCAGGCCTCTTATGCAAATCGGGCCTGGAAGCAAACAACAAGTGAATGACCCAGAAGGCTGGTACGGGGCTGGGCACCATTGTTCTCAGGCCACGCGTTTCAGTGCTCCATTTGTTCGTGTAGTAACGCTAACAAAAATGACAGGCCACAAAGATAACTATCTCCTCAGGCTTAATTATCGTACCCTTTGTACTGTTCTTGCCAGCATAGAAAAAGAGGCATTCATGGTCCTCTCACTACGTTTAGATTTACTGGATTGTTTTTCACTGTTCCTGTAAATGCAGAGGAAGAAAACTGTAACTCTGAGAGTTTGGGAAACTTTTGCTTTTGTAGAATGATAAGAGGTTTTAAAGACAAATCCTTTTTGTAGTCACAAATTGTGCCATGAAATCAGACATCTTTTGGTAACATTGTCCTGGTGATCTGGAAAATGACTTAAAAATGTAGTGCATTTATGGGCTGAATCAGGGCCTTTCAACTAAAGATTCAGTCATGGAAAAATGAGTTGGATCATACCTGTACTGATCTGTCAATTTAAAACTATTTAAGTAAAAACGGGCTCAAGCTGCAAAACTCAGGTAGATTTCCGACACCCTAGCTGTTCAAGGATGCATTCTTGGATTTGGTTTTGGTGTACTTCATGGGAGTCTGTTCTTCATCAGATTAGTAAAATAACCTGGTTTTAGAAGAGCTAATATTACAGACTGAAGTCATGACTGAAAGTGAGGGCAGACAAAGGAAAAGCAAGCAGGATAATGAGGAATTTAGAAAAAACATCATTTTAATATAGCTTGAAATTCGGTTTAAATTGGATACAAGACCTGGGAGACTTCTTACATCTCCAGGGTTCCCAGCCCTGGCTGCTCTGGCTATTGTCAGATTGGGCTGGAAGAAACTGAGGTTTGATATAATGTTTTTTTATACTCTTTTTTTTATTATTATTTCATTACATGTATTCAATAGTTGTGTGTAATACTATTACTGAATGTTCATACTATGGTGTAAAATAGGTGCAGAAATATTTTTCTGTTTTCTCTTTAAAAGGATTATGAGTGCCTCTTTCTTAAGGCCTTCTGAAATATTCCTTTTTAGTTAGTTTTTTAAAGATCAAAATTTGTCCTAATTATAGTGTTGTGAAACCACAAATCAAACCCTAGTACAAATGTATGGAGCCCTCCTTAAGGGGATTACATTCTGTCTGTATGCAGGGAATAATAAGTAGAAGTGAAAGGAAGATTTAGAATGATTAATTTGATAGCATGATTTTGATTAACTTGATATTCTGTGATTCTTGTTTTGTATGCGTATTTATCTTGAAGGCATTAATTCTACACTTTGAAATTATTTGGTGCGGGAGGTACCAAGCTGAACAATACTTAGCAGCTTCAGTAAGACAACAGTAAAGCTAGCAACCAGAATTTCTCCAAGGTGTAACTGTCTTTACATTCACTTACCTATGACTTTGAGGATTGTTAATAAGAGCACCATCTGGTGATAATCAATAATATGTCAGCATCATGAAAAGGTGATTATTCAGTCTGGACATAAAGGCACACTGCTAATTCACTTAGCAAAGTAATTTGGGGGCTTGAAAGGAAAGAATGTTCTAGTTGTGATTTCCAGTTCAGTTTAATGACTAGTATCTCCCCCTAGATACTCCTAAACATGCACAACACATCTAAAGACTAACTTTGGCTGACAGTATAGATACCATGAGATAACACTTTAACATTTTGTTTCATAACCAATGATGTAATTTTATTATGTATTATTGTAACAAAACCCTCCAAGTTTGTGAATGGCTCATCAGTATAGCATACTACTTCCACTGATGGAGAATTTAGGTGAAACCATTCTAATTTCCTAGGTATTGAGTTTTTTGGAAAGCCAACAATTCTGAAACTTTGGGCTTTTCTCAGTGAAGGATGTCAAACAGCTGCTCCTCTGTAAGGATGTTAGGCATTAAATAGTATTATATTTTAGAGTTTGCTTAAAACGTTCATGCTTAATGATAGCTTTTTTCTAATTTGAAAAATTTTATAAGCAGGTCTTACGCTATCCATTCTGCAAGTATTATTTCAGTGTGGGGAAGATCATTATGAATATATGATAATATATAAAGCTATTTATCCCTTTCAGATTACTTCCACATGCATCCTCTGTAGTTAAATCAGTAGCTTATGGCAGCTAGTCTTTGAAGTGAACTCTGCAAAACAGGGAAATGTAATTTGTGGAACAAAATGCTGATCAGTCTATTCCAGCCACATCTGTTAAGCTCTAGTAGTTCAGAGATTTCTGTGACGGGAGAGTTCATGCAAAGCAGAGTTTTCTGTATTTGTTTCAGCCCAAAGGAAGTTCACTGGAAGTGATGGGCACTATTCTAACCAACTAACAAGTTTTGAAGTCTGAGGCATTGTTTGCCCACAATTTTCAGTGAATTCGCTGAAAGCGCTGCTTAAGTAAGTAGCTGGACTTGTGTATTTAAATAAAAATACTACCGAGACAATGATAAGAGAAAGCAAAGCAAGAATTTCTGGCAGAGAAGACAAGGATTTAGAGAGACAAATAGAGAAATGATCTCTTCAGGAGCACCAGTAGTGGTGGTTGAGTAAAGCTAATAAAACTCATGATGTGATTCCCCTTGATTGCAGTACATCATGGAAACACCTGATATTATACAGGTATAGGCAACTATTATAATTACTGTTGCACAATTCTCCATGTAGATGCTTTTCTTCTGGAAGAAAAGCAGTTTTTTTCCAAAGTGATGTCAGTTGAACTGTTGAAGATGCACGTACAAGATGAGTGTGCCACCACAAGGAGCTAGTCTGACTTGTCCAGCCACAGCTGTGCCTGCTGAAAAGGTTGCCACCCACAGCTGCTTGGCACTCCTCTCTCTTTCCTCCTCCCTATCCTAACCTGGAGGTTTCTACACTTCAAATCTTATATGAGCTGCTCGTATGATTGTTCCCTGAGCTCTCAGGCAAAATGAGGTGAGTTAGCAAAGTCCTAGTATCTAAATTTTTTAAGAAATACCTGCTCATTTCAACTAACACAAGCCTGTCTATTTGCAGAGTTGAAGAAAGCAAGAGGGCAGTTACAAGTAGTCTCTTCAACCAGTAAACATTTGCAACTGAGAGATAGTTTAGCACAGTCTAAATTTTCTCCTTAGCTTACACTGATACATCATCAGTCTTTTAATAAATGGCCTCTAGTTTCTAGTAATGTCAGTCTAGTACTTATTATTAGCAATCGTTTCACTCTCTTATAAATATGCAAACTGAAATGTCTTCAGCTCAAGTGAGTATCTTTGTCCTTACAAAGACTTCCAAGACAGCTTAGAAATGAAATGTACAATTACCAAATAACCTGAAAAAAGTTACATTATTTAATAGTGTTATCGGAATACCCTGAAGTCTAAGGGTTTTTTTGTTCCTTTGAAGGGAATGACTTCTGCTAGACACAGAAAATTGTAGTAAGTAGATCCCTAGAAAAAACTGCTACACCCTTCCCAATGAGGATTTTTATTCATGATATCTGCTTCTAATTAAATAACTACACTATATTATACATACTAAGGCCCAATCCTTTGCCCTTTGAAGTCAATGGCAAAGCTCCCATTGAGTTAATGGGAAAAAATGTAACTCCTTTGTTAAGACTTCCTTTATAGCAATTTCAACTGTTAGGCTTTTAAAACAAAGATTCAGCTTTGCCACGTTTGCCTGCAGACAACAAGCAGTTCCTGATACTCCTTGTATTAGGCAGAGAGTACTAGGAAAGGGAAATGTGGTCTTATTAAATTATGTTCCCCTATAATTCTGTTTGTTTTTCTTGCTGTAAAGTGCCACAATGGACATATGATTGTCTTGCATTATCTTTATTTTAGAAACTTTCTTGAAATTCAATATTGTAGCAATTTATACCATACGTGGCATGCTTATGCTATAGAGAACATATCAAATGAAACCAGCAGTATAGAAAGCTATATTTTATCTGCTTTTTTCATAGTTTTGACCCATCACCGGTTCATCTGCTAATGAATTGTAATATAAAACATGCTTACAAAAACCAAAGTATCCAGCTTCCTAAATGGGACCATATTTCTAAAATATGCTTACAAAAAGGCAAATTTATAAAATAATGATTCTACAGCTATGTAGTCCAGGATGACTCTTTTGAAGCCAAAGGTTACCCGTGCATTTTATGCCCCATCCCAGATGTAGGAAGGAGATATCAAACAAAGAAGGAAACGTAACGGATTCAAAATACATTTCTGTGGAAGCAGAAAGAAGACTTGTTTAGCAGGGAAACACTGTCTACAAGAAAAGAAGATTCTGTGCTGTGCCCAGGACAGCAGCACATGATAGAGAGCTTAGGTATAAGCCCATTGGCTCTGGTGAGCTTAGAGCTAGGTTTTTGTTACAATTTACCTTCCACATAAGCAACGAATAAAGCAGCCACTTCTTTGCTGTTCTTAGCACCCCACTGAGAGCAAGGTGCTGAGGTGTCTTGAAGATTTTTGGCTTTCATGCTCAACACCATGTTGTACTGGCAGGTAACCAAAAAATAGCACTTTGATTTTGGTGCACACTGAAGTGTTTCAGTCTAAATGTGCGTTAGTCTCATCCTAACATCCACACTGACTATGGACTACAGATTCTAATGAAAGGGGACAGATGGGAAAAATTACAGAAAAGGAAAAAGAAATCCACTGTGTAACTTGTGTACATTAGGTCTGAAATTTAAAACCTTCAAGCTGATATCCAGGGGTTTTTTTTACTGCCAGTTTTGTTCCAGCCAACAAACAGCGCTTGTGAGTACTGGCTGCGATCTAAATGTTATCATTTTTGTCCACAGTTAATTCCATGCACAGAATTGTTCCTCTTTCACGTTGAAGCTATCTCTGCAAATCAGTCTCATTTTATAGAGTGCTAAGCATTTAACCCATGAAATATGGTCCCTGAAAGTAATTTCTGCTCTAAATATTTCTGCTGTAAATATGAAGAACATTGAGTTCTGTATTTGGAAGAAAGCCCTTCCATGATAAGCATAAATTGCTAGCTGTATCCTCTCAAACAATCTGACACAATCCTAAAGGACTTTGTAAACAATATTTCCTGTTGTGAGATTTTAATGTGAATTTGGCCAAAAGTCTTACTATTACATTCACATTCACAATAAGAATGTGATGGCAGAAAATGCAGAACAATGAAATATAATAATGTCATGCAGTGTATTTTAAATGTTTCCAGCAAAGAAACTAAAAAATGAAGCAAAGCTCTATACAAAGCAGCTAATCTAATTTAGTAGGAATACACTGTGTGGGTTTTTTTAGTTTGTTTAGTTTAAATCAGTGTGAATTATGTTGTTCATTCTGTTCCATTGAAAACTCCCCTAGCGTGAGAGTTGGAAAAGCATCTATTGGAAACAAGCACAAATGAATACTACCATATATCCAAAGCATGCTTGTATTTGCCTAAATACTGTGGAAAGGATGCCAAAACCAGCTTGGTATGTAGTTTTGTATATCCAAAACAGGGTATACAATCAAGTGGTAGTTCAGCCTGAAGTTTTTAAACAACTGGATGGGACTTTAGTACTAAACATTTCCACGCGCAATAGCTGGAATGCAAAAGTTTGAAACTAGAAAATGCAGACCCCTAACCTTTGGCAGTACATATAAACCTTTGCTGGTAAAGGTGTATGAATTTTTTTTCCTCATTATTTTTCTAACTAGCAACGGCAGATTTTCAGGAACAAAGTTATTTAGCAGTGGTCTATTTCAGTTAGGTTTTGGGAACTTCCATTTGTTCCTTTGTTTTGCAAAATAAATTAACCTAACCTCTAAAAAGCCCAGCTTCTTGCCAGTTTGTCAATGGAAGTTTTGTCATTTACTTACATAGAAGCTGAACTATGTCATCTAAACGTGTGCAAAAATGTATTAGTTATTAAATTGGGTCAAGGCTTGTATGGGAAGCAAAATCCTCTCCAGAAAAGATAAATAAACCCACAATTTTCCACATAACTCCTTATGTGAAAGAATATGTAAATATGCCGTACAGGGTTTTTTGAATATCAGCAAATACTGGCTGTGTCAGATGGTCTGAAGAGTGAATTTGAGTATAAGAGTTTGTCCAGGCTGCAAAGACAAACTATGTTTGGAAATGTATTAGCTAGCAAATTTAAACAAACAGTTTTAAATACAGTCCAAGTAAGGCAAGTTGTGTTTAAAATCGTGTAGGTTAACTCTAAACTCCCCTTCTTTGCTGCCAAAGTTCAACTAGCACGTTTTAAACGTGGCTTGCTCTGTCTACTGCTAATGCATAAAGTTGTATTCAAATTCTGTTTAAAATGTCAATTGATACAAATCAGGAAACACCAGCAGGGTCATGTTAGCTCAGTACTGAGCCTTTACACAGCATTTTCATTTCAAACACAGTAGTGTATAGTAAGATCCTACTTGACTATGCATTAACGAGTATATTTTCAGAAGCAGATGGCACCAAAGCACCAACTCCAACTCCAAGATGACTTCGGATGTCATCTGGAGGTGATCTGAACCACAGAACATTCTCTTACCTTCATCTTACTAGGAGGATGGTGCTCCTAGGCCACCAGTGCAGAGGCAAGCAGGAGAGCAAAAAACCACTGCTTCAGCAACTGATGGTTTATACTCATCTGTGTGACTTAGCACTGAAATGAGCTAGGAGCACAGGTGTAACACAGCTGTATTTATCACGTCTCAACTAGAATGTAGTGACCAGAATGTCAGCTTTTACTAACCTAGTTTTTCTGCCTGGAAATGTGAGCGTTTGCCAATGGTGACAATGTAAGAGAATGACAGGAACTTGAAAAAGTTTCCTTAAACCCAGCAGTTTTGATGTACTTTGTGGATGGAAAAAGTGTGTGCTAATGTGCCTCTCGTATATGTGACAGTGACATGCTTTGCCTTACCTCGGGATCAAAAGCATAACTGTGCTAACATGTCTTATCCTTTATTTTTTTTTCTGCTAGACTAAGTGGAAAGGTCAACTTGATGAAAGCCACTTGGGGTTGTTCTGCACATGTCGAGTATTTTGGATAAATGCAGGGAGAAAGGCAAACTACCACAACAGAGCCCACCTCTGTTTACATCCAGCATTAAGTAATCACATTCAGACATCAACTTTTCACACTGTTGGTTCAGGTTGTTCCCAAGTCTTTGAGTTTCACTTCCAGTTTCAGGTTCCAATGAATCTAAAATGATGAAACTGAGACTTGAATTGAAATCTGAGCGTTTTGATGGACAAGTGCACAAGTCTAAAATGACGAGGCAGCCAGCTGTCACATGTCAATACTGAGCCAAAGGTAAAACTACTATTTGTGCAGCAGCAGCAGCAGAAGTCTATTTCAGAAATTGCCAAAATAGTCACAAACTGTGTAAGTTTTGCCTGAGGCCTAGTTGAGGCCGTTGGATTTGAACCCTGAATTATCAAAGTATTTCATAGGATTAATTAGAATTATAGTTAACATTTACAAGACAATGGAAAATTGCATGATCTTTGGCGTGTTTGGACATAAGAAAATGTCCATAGTAGAGCAAAAATTGTCAGGGTGCAAAATCACATTGGTAAGAGTTTCAAAATGTCCATTAAGTTCTTTCAAATAACTTGACATTTTAGAGGATAGGCATTATAATTGTAGCTATGCACTGGCAAACTGGCATGGTAGAAATTAAAGGGAAATGTTACTATTTTATTTTTCTAAAAATTTAGTTGAAAAAAGTTGCTGAGAAAGTACATAAAATTGGTCAGCACTTTAAAAAAAATGGCTGTGTGTTTCTCTATATGCAACTACATATTATTCTGCCACTGATGAATCAGGGAGAGATCAGGATGAATGCTTTCATAGATTAAAAAATAGGACAACATGACCCGCTTTGAAGATATCTTTCTAGCTGAGGTGTATGTATGTAGAAATATCTCTGTATGTACTACATATAGATCAGAGTACTTTGGAACGTATGTGATCTGAATTCAGTAACAAGTGTGGCACCTTGTCTCAATAGCATTAGTTTCCCCAATGTCTCAAGCGTGAAAACCTACAACACAATTGATCATATGGATTTTTATGCATCTGTTCATTTTTACTTTTAGGAGACTGACAGGAAAAAGAGGACTGAATTTCCTTTGAAGTGCTTAGAGGTCTGAGTCATGGAACTTACGCCCTTGAATACTAGAGCTATTTGGTTAAGTTCCCAAACTTAAAATATGCAGGACTTTGACAGATACAAACCATGAATTCATCAAATTGCTGTTTGGTGTAGGTGACAAATATGCTGAGAATGATGTACCTCTGTTGCAACCAGATAATTTAATGGAGTTACGTCATGGTTGAATTATAAATCTAAATCATCTATAGGACAACTTAATTAAATTACCTGTTGCAAAAGAGATGCTTCTTAAGGGATATAGCTTTATTATATATAACATAGCTGGTATTGTTAAGTATTAGTAGAAAAACTCACAGGACTTTCTTTCAAATTCTAGTCCAGAAAATCATCCATTATTTTGTACGTATGTTTCTTATATATTTTAAAATAAAAACTGCAAAGAAATTTACAAGAAAAAAAATCTATGATATTCATAAAAAAAAATCATTCTTTCATATATCTCACAGTGGAAACAGAAAGGACATCATGTGTCACTTTGCTCTTATATATCTTGAATTCTTAGCCATCTAGGGTCACTGTTGTACTGACATTTCCCAACCGTCTCCTGCTTGGGGAAAGCTATCCTACAGTGCAATACTGACATGGTTTAGTGTCTTGGTGCATTGATACAACCACTGTTTTCCTTAGCATTATACTCCAATTATCTTTTTTTTTTAAATAACGTTCCTTTATTAGATATCCTTCTTAGCACAATATGTCTTTTGACAGAGTATTTAAAATAGATTTTTTTTTAATTTAAAGTCATTATGGTGTATGTGGATAGGGTATGCGAATGTTTTTTAACTGAAAATAAATTTTTATGAAGTATTTACAACATTAGTGGATGCAACTAAGTAAGTTGATGTATGGAGCCAGAGTTGGGAGGAGGAGGGGTGTTAAACCGTTTGTATGCCTCTACAGAAAACGAGTCAAATGTTTTCAAAATTTATGTTTTGAAAAAGTTAAAAATGGGCAAACAAAATGATACTTCTTATACTTTAAAAAAAAACATTTGTTGCAATATCACATCTAACAAATTACTGAAATGTCTTGAATCTAATTTAATGGTTGTAAAATTATTTGCTGATGAAAATTTCCTATTTGTCTCTTATCTCTCTGTTAACACTTTGCATGATAATGGAAGATAATACTTCATACTACAGGCAAAACTCATTGATTTTAGCAGGAATGCTACTTGCATATATGCTTTAAGAGCTAGGCAACAGACAATGCGGGGAGGGCTTACATATTTTTTTTAATAAATGTAATAAAACAATATTTTAAAAGGCATAAAACAAACTGGAAAAAGTTGCTTCTGAGAGTGAACTGCAGTGACTTATTAGCTTTAAAAACAGTATATTCCCTTTATCAACAGGGTAGATAAGTATGAATTTGGGATTTTTGTATCCTGCTACGTTTTCATGGATTATCTCATTTCCCCCATTTCACATCCCTTTCCCCTTTAGATCTGTATCACAACCACTGCTCTGCTCATGCCCGGGCCTGAGCGCGCTTCCCTCTGCAGCAGTCTGGGGGTATACCGTGCTCAGGTTGTGTCGGCAACCAGGCAAGCAACCCCTCTGCAGCTTTCCCAGCTCCTGGGAGCTGAGGCACCAAAACCAGAAATACACACTTCTGACAAAATCTCGGCTGGTGTATATTGGCAAGGACCCACTGGTTCCATGGAGCTACATTGGTATGCACCAGTGGAGAAGCTGAACCTTGAATTGGAAAAAACCAAAAGCAAAACCAATTTTTTATTGTCTTTAGGAAACACAACCTTTGGATTTTGGAGCCAGTAGGAAAATTACTATGCACTAGTTGGGTAGTTCTTTATTCTTTCATGAGTTATTAGATTCAATTTTCATCGATAACAGAATAAAAGCTGAAAACATTGCCTTTTCCCACAGAGTCACACACACAGTGTAGCTGCAGACCCCCCACCTCGCCGTGCCTCAACCTGACGGTGGTGCCTGACCTGGAGACCCGCGTCTGCGCGCCTCGGAGAGAGCCCAGGCTCCCCAGGGAGGACGGTGAAGCCTGCCGACAGAGTAAGTCCCAAAGAAAGCTGTGGTCTGTCAACTCTAAGTTTCAGGTTTTCGGCCAGATACTAGTGTCAGTTTTCAAATCTCACTGATCCTGACCAACTCTTAAGCGTGGAGAAATGAATGATCTGGAACTCATAAAGCACCCAATCCACCACACTTATAACACTTATATATGCTGATACGCATGTACGCTTACAAAGGGTGCTCTGAAGTATTGTATTACGTGGCCTTTTGATTGGGTTCATTTACAGGAAAACACACTCGTGCTTCTTGGATTTTTTTTCCTAAAAATACAAATTATTATTTTTCTAAATTTAGATATATTTTACTGGTGGGTTTTCCCATTAGAAGTAAAGCACAACTATTATCATTTATCTAGTTCTCAAGTCCCAAATTTTAGTGGTAAAACAGAACCCAGACTTACGTGCCACAGTCTAGGATGTGAATATAAAAAAAAAAAAAAAAAAAATCATATAGCCCATTTTTATCAGCAAAACTAAAGCTTAATGAGAATCTTGTGTTAAAACTACTGTGCTTTTTACTTTTGGTTTTATGTAATCAAGGCCACTTGCCTTTTACCGTTACTTACAATTCTTTAAGTTCTAGCTACAAGTTTTCACTAGATGGCAGGATTCCACTGTCATCTCTTATCAGTGGCTTCACTTGCGAAGCAACAGCTGCCCATCCGTACGAAAAACATTTAAACGTTCAAGTTTTGCAAAATATAAAAACAAACAAAAAACTTAACAGTAATGAGAAAAATGATACATACACTCAATAAATCATAGCTCTGTTACTGAATATGATTAATGTTATGGGCTGGAAATCGTTGAAAATAATAGTGAAAAATGTCCTCTTGACAGAGGAACTAAGAGGACCTTCTTTTATAAAATGAGGTAGACTTACTGTTTCTGCTATTTGTGAAAAAGTTAACTGATCCGGTAAATTAAATTTAACTGACTAATAAATATATTGACAGCTTAAGAAAGTTAGAGCTTAAATAGCTAAACTACTGATCTAAAATACTATATCAAAGTATAAAAAACTTAACACTCAATGTACTGGATTACCAAGATACTAAAAGGTGATAAGATACATTTCAATCTCTCTCCCTCAATTTAACAAGGCAGAACTGATGGTGTGATGATCAATCCTAGTATCATTTCAGCCAGTGGTATTTTGCTGACCTCGGAGCTCTGGACAAAATTTGTCCCTCTTGTCTAGGAGAACAGAATGCAGCTCCATACAGTTACATAAGCCTTAATAACCATGGCAAATCTTCATTTTTGCACCAGTGTTGCAATGGAATGAGCACTGATTTTTAACAAAATTACTTTTTAACTATGATTTTTGCAACTTGGGGTTACCAATTTTTATTTTTTATTTATTCTGCATTTCTACTGTCTATTTTACTTTCATTTTGTACACGAAGATAATTTATGAAGTGTCCAGTAATTTTCAGTGTTGCTCGTGAAATATAAGAGGGCATGTTTGGCATCTGTTAAAGCTGCTTCTAAGACTGGATAACTTTCCAAAACCAGAGATAACTCAGCGTAGTGCTTTCCAGGATTCCCAAAATAGTAAGAACATTTTCTCATGATAAAGCTGTATTTATTCTATGCCTAGAGTAGAAAAAGTATCATAAATAGATGACTGAAACAGCATTTCCTAATATGACGTTCAGCATTGCGATATGCCGAGTGCATTCAGAAACACACAGTGAATCAAACAGGAGCTGAAAGGCATACATCGTTTCATAATTTCAAACCTTTAACGTTTTCTTAAATGTTTGCAATACTTGCAAGCTACCAAAAAGTAGTCATTACTTTTTATTGAAACAAACATAATCAGCACCTGTAGAATCTCTGCAAAACACGTTAGCAAAATCAAACAAGCATCACAGTAATATCCACACCAGCCATTTCACTGGAAGCAGTATATATTTAAACAAACTATTCTCTTCACTTGTGTTCACAAAACACCGATAACATCTTTCTCTCGTGATCCTACCTTGGCGATTTGCAAAGGCTGCTTTTGCTCCTTGCCACCTTGCAATCTAAAGCCCCAAGGCGCCCCTCCGCTCATAGCAATGCTGAGATAATCCCCCGTGCCCATTTTCCTGGTGCAGTTAGGCAGCATTCATTTACAGAAGAACATGAAAAATTTGTCTTGCAGATGTTCAGCGAGCTGGAGATTTGTCTGCCAGGCAGAGCTGGAGACCCAGAGCACCACACTGTTGCTGCTGCTGTGTACTGCACTACAAATGTAGTCATTCAGAAGAATGTAAGAGCTCCCTCGGATCAAGGGCACAGCCCACTCTTTCGTCAGATTTCTATGCTCAGCCCACCTTCAAAGTAAGTAAGTAACGTTCAGGAAATGCACACAAAGAGACTCAGCCATGAGGCAGAAAAGCATTTAAACATGTATTTAAACGTTTTTTATTTAAACTGTATTTAAACACGCCTGTCGTGACAGCTAAATCAAAACAACAGCAAAAAGAAGTGTACGTTTTCCAGTGACAATTTAGGATGTAAGTTTACATTAGTAAATGGTGCTAGATGTTTTAAAGTCTAATTTGCCCATTTCTTGCATTCATACTCCAAACAAAGAAAACAGCAGAATCTTGAGTGAATCATGTACATCCTCTTAATAACTGATACACTTAAATTTATGATTAGGTTAGGTTAAACTTAGGTTTATGATTTTCATCTCTACCCTGCATGCACTTTCTGCAGCACTTCAGGTATGCAAAAAAAAAAAAAAAAAAAAAAAGTTTTATAACATCCCTGTCTTGGAATTGATTCTTTTGCTGGTTCTCTCTAACCTCGGTATAGTTTAACGTGCACTGCTACTTAGCAAGGACCTGAATTATTATTGGACCCTAATAATACCTGTTCTTATGCAGCCTGTTGCCTTTCCTACTAGAGAGGGGAAGAGGATTAGTGGAATGAAGTATCAGATCTCTCTACTGATGCTATCAATGGATGATTTGCATTGTGTCATTAAAGGGGAACCTTACTATAAGCAAACAAACAAACAAAAAAGTTTCAGCAGGAAGTTAATATGCCAGTGCCTTACAAGACCTTGCTCTTCAGCAAGGGATGAATATTCTCCTAGCTAAGTGTTAACAACTGACAGCGTAAGTGCTCCTACTCACCTCAGCCCAAAGTCAGTTAGCTTGGCTTAAATGACATGGCATTTTGAACTAAGCTGGTTCTAAAGGAGAGTGTTTAGCAGGTGGGCAGAAACACCTTTAACAGCTAGACTAGTTTCTGAAACAAACACTTCTTGTTTGAGACCCAGGTTGCTGGGGGTTGATGTCAGATTCCCACAGCCTAAATTCCACTGAGGTCCCTGTACGCAGTGTTTTCAGTTGGCTGGTTCTAGGTCTTCACAGATGTCAGGGCAACAAGAAACACTTGGCATTTAAGTTACACGACTTTGCGTCTAAGTAGCTGGTAACAGTTGAGGCTTTAAACCTAAGCCTGTGTGTCTGTCAATTAAGTGTCTCTGGAGTGGTGCTTCCTTACACTACAGCAGTGTTCTTTAAAGACCATAAGGCAAAATATCACGATAGAGACAGGATCTTCTGTTAAACTGAAGTATTATGGCTCGTAAAAGTAGACAGGCTTTTAGGTGCTTGAGCCCTTCATCAGGCCTCTGAAGATGCTAAGGTAACCCAAAGACTGGGTGGAGACAAGCTGCCTAATCAAACAGAGGAAAATGTCACTCTCTAAATATCAGGATTTAAGGGGAGGAAGAGTGCTTTCTTTATTGACTACAAGTCAAAGGCTCTGGAGGAGCAAAACAAGCACAGCTTGCCATATAATTAAATACTTGGAGAAACCTACACTATCAGAGAAACCATACTCAGAAAGGGAATGGTCTTTGAAGGAATTTTGCTAGACAACCTCTGAGTGAAGATGCCTCATTTTAAATACCTCAGTTCAAGGTGGCTAACTGCTTCTTATTATCTTGTGCAATGTTGATTTGTTGCTATAGCAGACAGTTTTTTAGTCTTTCCCTAGGCAGAATCTTGCTTTAGACAAAATTCTCTCCTTTTTGCGTAATGATGCACATTTTTATAGATACTTCTATCACGATAACATTCTTAAGTATATAGCTGCAAAAAATGCCCTATGACACACTGGTAAATACACAAATAAACAAGTTTTTTTTTAGGAAAATGAATCACATACTTATCAGCCCTTCAAATGTTACAAATTTAAGATGAAATTTATATGTTTAATTACTGTTAGGGTGTTTCAAGCTTGTATTAGACTCTCTTTTATCATTTGGGTAAAAAGGAATAATCAAATCTGATCTCTTGTTTCTGAACTTCTTCATATACTTATTGTAGAAAACCAATTAAGGAGGAACACCCCTGCATTTGGATGGTCATATATTTGATGGGAATTTGTACTAGATAGAGATGCTTCTATCTCCTTTGACCGTGTAACAGAACTGTGTAAAATGATAAAACAGAACTATCTTGATTAGTCATTGCTCAGCTGAAAAAAATAACCAGTCAGAACACCAGGATCTGTTTGATTTTGTTGTATGACATAGATGAAGTGTCTCCGTACAGCTGCTGAAGCATCAGTAGCTGGTGTTCCTTGAAGTTAATCCCCCACCATCTATTTGATGTCCTTAAGACAAAAGAGCAGAGAGAAGCACTTTAAAGACATAGGAAAATCGTGCCAATGGTTTTGGCTAAAATCACCATGTAAAACATTAGAGAAATTTCTCTTAAAAGCAAAATTAACAGTTGTCTGCAACATTGTGAGCTAGTTTTTTGGATGCTTAAAGCTTAATATTTTAGTGTTTGTTTAATGTTCTGCTGGCTTCTAATCTGTGAAATCTGTGTGGTGAAATGGTTAAATCATCTTGTGGAAGTAATGGCAACAATAGATAACATCATTGGTGCTATAAGATCTCTGATCTCCAAAGAAAAATTCTTTTTTTTCTGCTGAGTTTGCATGTATCTTGTGTAGTACTAATTACTCCAGAACAAGTTTTGAAAAGAATGTAATAAAAAAAAAAAAAAAAAAACCAAACAAAAAACCAAAAAAAAAAAAAAAAACAAAACAAAAAAACCAAAGCCAAAACAAACCAAACCAAAACACCCCAAATCTTTAAACTAAGAGTAACCCAGTATAATGACAAAGCTTTGGGGATGTTTAAACCTGGTACATTTAAACTGATATAGGATTCTCTGCTTGAACTGGCAAGAGTACAACTGTGGTCCTGACAGGAGAGCAAAGATAGGAAAAATAACTTTTTTCTAGCTGGTATTTTGAGGGGGTTTTATAACAACAATTCCAAACAAACTGCTGCTTTTTTTCTTTTGAGAGAGAATTTGTTGCTTGCTCTGCAGTAAGAAAAGCATTTAAAGTCTGTAACTAAACTATTCCCATGATGGGGAGACCCAAAGTTTCCTATGTCCTAATCTAACAAATAATACTCCATAGGCATTAACAATTCCCATTTGCCTTATATGACTTTCTTAAATCCTTATGCTGCAGCATATCTTGCTTTTTAATACTAGTCTTATCTTTTTGTACATTCTCTGCATCCTTTGGGATTTCTAAATGCTGGTCAGAAACTGGACATCATGATAAAACTGGAGTCATTCATAGGGCTTATGACATTTTTGTCTTTGTGGTCTCTATAACATAAATAAATTGCATAAATTCTGAGATAATTTTTGAAATCCACTGAAAAATTTAAAGCTAATGGCAACCACAGCCACTTAACCACTGCCACCATCTCCATCATTTCACTAAAACCTAAAGATCCAATTCTAGGCAGCAACTGATAAAAATGTTAAGTCACAAAAAATAACTTTATAAACTCAGCGAATGACAAATGTCAGAACTCACCCAACATTTATCTGTGCCCAAATACAGGTAAAGCTTTGGCGTGAATCTGATCTTCTATGATGAGATCTGTATGAAAAATTCCTCTGTACTTAGTTATGAATTTCTCTTCCATGAACTTTTCCATGTGGTTTCCTTTTGAGCCCACATAACTTCTAGTATCTGTAGTTTATTGTAGGAAGTCATCCCTAACTACGTTGTGACATAAAGAATCACTTTTTCTTCTTTGAGTCTGGATCCTACAGATTCATTTGACATCCCCGGCTTCTTGGATCAGAGGAAACTGTGACCAAGCAGTCCCCAGCCACACTTCCCAGGCAC
Source organism: Platalea leucorodia (assembly GCF_965183815.1). NCBI lineage: Eukaryota > Metazoa > Chordata > Aves > Pelecaniformes > Threskiornithidae > Platalea > Platalea leucorodia. The sequence goes on along the minus strand of NC_138828.1, from coordinate 5,937,416 downwards.
TTACTTTACAGGTCTCTTACATATCCATCTCGGTCATCTTTTTTCAAGGGAAGAAGAATAGGATAATTAGTCATTCTTTATACCGAAGCTGTCTCATACCTTTCATTATCCTTGTTGCCTTTCTCTACGTCTCCTGTAGTTCTATATCCTTTTTGAGATGGGGGCCTGGAACGCCACACTGTCTTCAGACTGCAAAGTTGGGGTTTATACAATAACATGACGATATCATCTATTTTGTTCTCTAGTTGGTAACCCCAACATTGCTAACACCGGATTTGCTTTTTCAGGTGCTGCTGAGTTGATGTTTTCATGAAACTATCTTTTAAAAATCTTAAAATCTTGACTGATTATAGTCAGTTCAAAGCTTATTGGTTTATGTGTGAATTAATGGGGTTTTCCCCAATGTGTATCACCTTATACTTCTAAGCCGTGTTATGGTATGGCTGCTTAGTTTTCTTAAAAGCCTTTGGTGAAGGAATTTGTTGAAAGCCTTTTGTAAATCCAAGATCAATCAGATCACCCTTATCCACATGTTTTTTGATCCCCTCAAAGGACTGCCTTATGTTTGTGAGGCAGGACTTCCTTTTATGAAAACCTTTTTAACTCTTCCCAGATAAGTCATATTTATCCAGATGTCCACCATTTCATACTATGGTTTCCACCTATTTGTTTTGTGTAGATATCAGTCTGACAGGCGTGTTTTCTGAATCTCTCTTGGAACACTCTTGTTAAAAAATGGCACTCTCTAATCTCAGGTAACAGTTTTAAGTAAGAGTCAGCTATTGCAGCCTTGAATTCGTTTAAAGCTCTGTGTGGTCTTGGTGACTACTTCTTAATTTTATTTACCTCATCTACTGTCAATTGTCCGTATATTTTCTTTTCTTATTGTAATAATCATTTATGATTCTGAACTGCTTTACTATAAGTGGATTTATCTAAAATCCAATTTAAATCAAGTAGTTCTGTAGCTGAGTTCAGAAGACAATCTACAAATTTGAGAAGAAATAAGGCATATGTTCGTCTTTCATTCAGCAATAAAAGAAAAGCTGTCATTTCACCTAGTTTCCTACAGTAGTATCCTAGGTCTGTGGATTCTTTAAAAATGCAAACCTTTCCACCCATTCCTTAGTAATGAGGAAGAGAGAGAGGGAAAGGGGATATCATGATCTCTAATTTATGGGCAGCATTTTACTGCTGCAAATACCCAGATGGTCTGATTTCCTCCTTTTTATGCATTTCATTTTCTTTTCCTATCTGATTTTTTTCACATGAAATCAATGTAAGCTAGTTCCCTAAAAATGCCTATTTTAACAGTTTTCCAGTAGATTCTAACTGTATCATCTGTAAACAATTTAATACGTTGCCCAGTTTATTGTAGGATGTGATTTTAGCCAAATGGGAGAATCAGCGGGGGGGGGGTGGATGTGTGTGAGGGTGGGAGGTGGAATTTGACAGTGCATGTTTGTTTGTTTATTAATTACAGGGAAAAAAACCCACTTGTAAATATATAGCTATAATGGAACAAAAGATAAAATCACAGCCATGCCACTTAAGAAAACGTGACATACAGGCTCTTCCAAATGAAGTGAAAATGGTCTCTTCTAATATATCCCTTCAAATTAGATTTTTTCAAAAAGTGGCTTCTGCAAGCTGGGTAATGTAAGGCAACGTAGCATAGGTTAGTGTCCTGAATCGTTGCCTAGTAACATTCCTTGTTTTGTAGTAGTACGAAAGTAGTTTCAGTAGTTACATAAGGTAAAAGCAAATTTTGAAGGCAAAGCTAAACACCATTTTCCCCAAACCTTACAGAAGTAGAAAAATAAGTTTCTGCTTAATTCCTACCCTTAATTTTTGTTCTCCTGACTTTAGAAGTAACAAGGAACAGAGCCACATGGAAAGGATTTAATTTTCAAAAAAGATATAAAATGACAGACAAAATGAATGAAATATATTGATGGGAGGTTCAAATGCATGGCTCCAGCTAACATTCATTAAAGCTGATTGCTCTTCATTTTTTCCCGTCAAATTTGTCTTGTCCTACAAGAGAAATTAATAGAATCCAGATGTTTTGATTGCATGAGGAACTTTGCGGTGCACTGCCAGCTAAAGAGGGCTTGCTGACTAAAAGTACAGACGTGGAGTGGTAAAGGTACTAAAAACCAGTAATACCAAGTTCTTAGTGAAGAGAAAAGAAATTAAAAATACAAGTCATAGATAATTATTAGCTACCTCTAAGGCCAGATGGAAAGCTCTGCCCACACCTGTAAGAGGCATGAGCAGTTCCTCACCAGTGAAACGTACTGAATCTGACTCTGGTGTGAGAAACCACTTTCTCAGAAACATAAAATAAATCCGATCATGTTTTAGAACCTGCAATAATTCTTTCTCTAAGTGGAAATACAAGGGGTTGCACTGTCACGTTCTGAAAAGCTGTAAGTCTGCAATTTGCCAAGTGTAAGGGGTAACGCAGGACAGTGCTCAGCCGAGCTTCTCTTGAAGGGGGAAAGTAATTTGCTGTTGTTGTCTGATGCAAACAAATTACCTCGCCTCCATGCCAGCTCTGCTAAGGTTAACAAAGTTTTAGACATTGAGGAAGAGTCAAACTTTTGCCTCTTTATCTTGCCCCTACCTCTTTGTTCCCTGTCATATTCTTAGTAGGATGAATAATAGTAACTCTAGCCACAAGCAAAAGTTTATTCATGCAGGTAGTCCATGCAGAGGAATAAGAACTCTGTTCCTCTTAATGGTAGGCTTAGCAATGGTCACAATCATGCCTTTTGTTATTAAGTTAAAGTATCTCTCTGTGAGTCCTGAGCTGATTGCATACGCAGTTAATAACAGGCATTGTTATTTGACAGGTGTGTGTGTTAGATCACACTCCCAGCATTTATATATGGTTCCCTGAGAAGGCAATGTAAGTCAGCTGAAAAGGTGAAGTTTGCCATGCCACTACCAGAAGGGTATTTCTCAGCACTTACGTTAGTGGGTGTCATCTTAGATGCTTATAATGGCTTTATCATTATGGTTTTAGGATCTATTGGGGGGGGGGGAACCAAAACAAACAAACAAACAAACAAAAAAACCAAACAGGCAAAAGAAGCCACTTTCCTCCAAAACACGGAAACAAAGTTGATATCCTTAAGCATTACTGATTGATAACACAATAAATAGAAATTCATGCAGAGAGAGTTCCCCTGTAACTCTACAATTCACCATGTCAGGATGTAGATTAATGAAGATCTGCTCTCTAAACGTATGCCTAGGTGGCAACATATCAAAGGCCCTCTGTAGACAAAGAGCTGTCACCATTAAATAGACTGAGTAAAAATGTATGGATAACTCAAGTCAGAAGCCAAGAGTTTGGAGAAGAGAACTCTGATGTTTCTTTGGGGTTTGTCCTACCTTTTCCTACCACAGCCAGACACAGATTCTCAGGAAATAGGTTCCTGAACTACTGGCTGAAGAGAAGTAGCCTTTTTTTTCTCCCTGGACTCTCAAAGTCTTTTGAGATTCCAGGTGTGCATACCTGGCCCCACCATGTCCCAGCTGCACACTAGAACAGAAGCTCCCTTTCTTTCTCCCACTCCTTTGTATGGGCCAGGCAATTTGGAGGTACAGGTGGTCTCAAAGCACCCAAGGGAAGGGGTCAGTAAGACAGATGGAGAAACAAGGATTTCAGAATGTGCCCAAGAATCAATATGCAAAATAGCTACAAGGGCTCCCCAAGATTTTGTTGTGAGGAAAAAGTAAAACACATTCACTGCAAGATTTGTGAACATGGAAAAAATGTTTGTGACCTGTTTCTTGTTAATCTTGAAGTAAGGCTTTGGGCTATAATTCATGTTTCCAGGTGTCATTCCACTGCTGTTTTTACTTATTGCTGTGTTTTAGCAAGCAAGAACTAATTTTCTCTTGGGCCTTGGGGAGGATCTTAGGTGTCTATCTCCATTTTATTTTGATTCCCAGGAGGTGGGATGACTACATTTTTGGCTTCAGTACTTTGGAAAATTCTGATAAAAGATTCTAAAGTAAAAAGAAAACTGTTTATGTGGTATTTTCTTTCTGGATTTGGCAGGGAAAGGGTGCATCACATTCTTCTTAATAGAGCCTACAGGAATCAAAATTCATCTTCTGTGCAAAAGCTTTTGAGTCTTGAATGGAACATGCATATAAGTAGGTGTTCTGTGTTCCCCACGTCTGCCATAATGCTTCACCCTGCTCTTTGAATTGTCATTTAAAGGTGGCAGCTAAGTAACACAACACCTTTTATCTATCTGTTCATCTTAGACAGTCTGCTTTTATGATCTCCTCTCTTCCTACTGAAAGAACCCAGTGCAAACATTTCATGCCTACTTATTGGACTAAAAAAATATACCATGCTAAACTCTCTTCCGATGTACTACAGTGAAATGAATCAAGAGTAACCCTATCATATTCAGTTAGAAAATATATTTTAATCATAGGTGAGTTATGAATAAGGCCCAAATAGTCTACTGAATTTTGAAATGATGGTTTAATGTGGAACTGAAGATTGAAGAGATCTTGAAGATTTAACGTTAGTCTGATGAATACTCGCCTGCATCAAATTTCATCTTTTAAATTTTGTTTCCTGTTAGCTAGCATAAAAGTGATTAACTCCTTTGACTTGTTGGTTTTAAATTGCCCAATGACTGATTACATGCATGGCTGCAGTCCAGCATAAAAATCAACTACTTTTGCATTGCAGGTATTATTGTCACTTGGAAGGCTCATAAGACTGAATTTATCAGTACTGAAAACAGGAACGGGAGAGGCAGAGGAACAATTGAGTTATAATACAGTATGGGTCTCAGGAAGCTTGGGTTCTGTTTTTACACTTGCAAATTCACATTTAATTTTTGGTCTGGGCCTGTAAAATGGGGAAAATAGCCAGTACGCAGTGTAACCTTGAGAAATCTGCTTGAACTTCTGAAAATCTCTGTTTGTAGTTTGATAGTTTGAATCCTCCTGTAGTACTGTGTTCTTCCCTCTTTCCTCTGTACTACAAAATAAGCTGTAAGATTTATAAAGCAGTTTCTAACACTCACTTTACAAATACAGTGAAGTATTTTGTTTAGTGTCTGCCCCAGCGAGTCTCATGTTCGTGGTTCAAGCTACAGCATCTAGCAAAAGGACAGTGCATAAAAAGTTGCTATGGCATCAAGTTACGTCTGCATAAGGCTAACGGCATTGCTCGCTCTTTGCATCTGGATGGTTCTGTTTAGATTTTTACCAGAGAACCAGTAACAACAAAGATGATACAACAAGGACCTCCCTGCATGAAATCTTACCCCCCCTGCAAATAACTTCAATAGATTAAAAAGCAATCCAGATAATCTTCATTCCTGGCTATCGGAACAAGAATTCCAGCTCTCTGCTTTGATAACTACTTCCTTTCCAAATGGAGCAGATTATATTAGAAAAGTCTGCCCTCCAAAAACACCTTGATGTTTAACCCCTGCTGATCCTACATCCTTGCCTGTTGTGCTGCATCTTCTTGCCAGGAACCACTTTCCAGACTTCTCAGCTTCTTCTGTCTTTGGTACAGGCTTCTGCTTTTGGTGATAATCTACTGTTTAGCTGGTGTTGGCGTGGATCTGCCAGATTTCCAGACAATTACCAATGTCTGCCTGAACAAGTGTTTTTTGTGCCTCCACAGAGCAAATCTAGTATGCGTGCTGTGACACCAAGCGTGATGTAGAATTTTTGCTCCTGTCCTTTGTTATTTTCATGCCAGCTGTGTCTCCTATCCCTTTGTTGCGTCTGTCATATACAGATGATGTGATGGATTTCTTTAAAATTTAATTCTGATTTTCTTTGATTTAATTCTGATGTTTATTTTTTAACCAGTATTTTGAAAAATACTCTTGTAATCAGTACTGATATTTTTACAAGTGACAGAGGTGCTTTACTGGTATATAGTACCTTATTTTTCCATGCTCAGGTAGAAGATACTTTACTTCCACATTAATGGTGGTGTAAAGCAGAAGCGCAGGGAATGTGAGTGCACATAAACATAAAAGTATTTGCATCTTAAGTGATTTGAGAGGGATTTGAAGAGCTGTTTGTTTTATGGAACAGATTCAACAGTTAAGAGTATTTTTCAGTACTAACGAATAGAAACCAACTTACCCTGCTTGTGATATCAACTGATCGGAGAAAGGAAATAATATCATATCAGTTGCAGTAGACAATCAATTATATGGAACAAACGTGACTTACTAACAGTAGGACTATACTCATAGTAGGACTATACTCACAGTGTGTTGAATGATCACTAGCACTGGCTGAAATACAACTGCGTTATTAACTGGACAAAGAGAAAAAACACACTGTAAATTCATCCTATATCTTCCAATGAGAAAACTGAGTAAATCAGTCAAATAGCTAGTTTGCTATGAAGAGTTAATGCAAACAATTACTTTTTTTTTTTTTAATGATAGTAAGCTGATTTGAGTACTCTTCTATAGCAAGACTCCGCTAACATCAGAAATTTTATATGTCAGCAGGAAAAATAAAATGAAAGCCAATGACAGTAAAGCTACTTCAGATGCTTTTGAATGTAAAAGTGAAATACATCCGAGTTTGAGAAATTCCATACATTCAGCAAGCAAGCACGGAAAGGATCATATAACTTTCTGCTGTCCTTTCTCAGACTGACGGCTTAATGTTTATTCACGGTGCTTTATATAGCATACATTATTCATCAGATTATAATAAGTTCTCATCTTTGTTTTTATGTTACAGTTTGTTATGTAGCAATTACAGCAGGGTAATCAAGTCTTGTTTTTTTTTTTTTTTCTTTAAGAACTGGTAGTACAATCTTCCACTCTCATACATCTTAAGACAGTGCTAAATTAATTTTAAAAAGATAATTGGAATTCCCCAACTGAAACATCACAGCAGTTTTCTCAGAACATCGTATCTATCTCCTGTAAATGTTCCAGATAGAGTTGCCAGAATGTTAATTTAATTAGAAAACAAAAATAGCAACAATCAATGAGAGTAAGCAGAGGAGCCTCACAGTTTGCAGGTACTGAAAAATCCAGGGGCTTGAACTAACCAGAAAGTCTTTTTTAAAGAAAGCAGCCACAGTCAGTTCTCTAAAGTACATTCACTTTTGTAATGTGGTAAGTTCTATGCAAGTCACACATGTGGACCATAGACCATTTTATAATCATTTCTGTTTCACCGAGTTTCAGGGAAAGAAAGTGGTTTTAGCTGATAGGGACCAACCTAACATGAAATCAGGACCCTGGCTTTAAGGCAAGTGCCCTTTTCACAAGACCCAGAGTCTCTCCTGGGCAAATAATAGCATTAAATACTCTTTCACTTGCATATAATTTTTCTTCTCTAAATATAATTTTTTGCTTTGCACATATGCCAGTAAACTTCACCAACACTCTCCAAGGTAGGCAATGAATGCCCTCTGTGGGAGTTGATTTTTGTCCTCTCTTTGGGGGAATCAGGGACCATGAAGACAAAAGGGTCTATCATTGTGGACTTACCAGTTGCCAGTGATGTTTAAAAGGGTTGGGGCTGGGAAGGAGTGACGTGCTCCCAGTCCTTCCTCTCCCCTGCAGGGTATAACAAAATGCAGCCATTTCTAGGGTGGAACAACACAGCTGTTCAAAAGCTACCAGCAACTGTACAAGTGCAACAAAATTGCCCAGTTCACAGCAGGGAATAGAGAGTAATATTTGGTCTAAATGAATTTGCAGATGAATTCAGACAGACAGAATATAAGTTTATTAATTGGAATTGGATTTACACTCTTTCTTAGCTAAAAATATTTTGGAAACTTTAACGAGTGCAAGGTGTCAGGACCCCTGTGTGTATGGTACGCTGAAAGCAACCGGAGAGGTACAACAGCCTTCGCCATCACTGTGGAGCGGGAGGTCAGTACTTAGCGGGAGGGAAAAGGGAGAATCGCTTGCATGATCCGTGTGCTCAGCAATCCCTAATTGCGTCCCGGTGGCCCCTCTGACTGGCCAGGCCCAATTTTGGGGCTATGTACTCTGGCTCACCACCTGCTCAACTAGTGTCTGATCTTGCAAGAAAAAGAACGGTAAGGAATTAATTCTTCCTTTATTGTGGCCCCATGCCTGAGCTGAAGCAGCACTAGGTGATAGTGGATAGTCACTGGAGGAAGTAACTATTAACACCGATTACTTAAGAGAAAATATATATGGCAATGAATGTATGCCCAGGATTTTAACATGACTGTATTATTTTCCCTGAATAACAGCAGTTACATCAGTCTAATATTCTGAAAATCCTTTGCTCTCTGTGTTTTCATTTTATATAGGGCAGTGTTTAAAGTGTGTACTCCAATAATATTTTCTAATTGCCATTGAGGTTGTTTAATCAAAATATCAGTATTCACTTCTGTTGTACCCTTACTTATGTTTCTATTGTGCTTAGTTTTTTATATTAGAAATGTAACTGAGTCCCAACACTGATGTATTTCTTCTTACAGTAGTGTTCTGTTTCCTGAAATATGACATCTTTCCTTTTTCTTCATGTAGCATTTTTTAATTTGACCTCACAGTCATGCTGGTTTTTTTTTCAGAAAAACATAATCCCTTCAAAATTTGATTGCCTTTTTTTACCAGTCTTTGCTTTCATTTTAAACAAATACAACCTTTGTAAATACTAATTTCCATTTTGCTTGTAAAGTGCTTTACAATAAACTGTAAACTGTTTTCCATAGATCTTAACTATACAGTACACAAAACATTAAAGAAGATTTTAGTGATTATATGTAAGCAAGGCAGGAAAAGAAAGTAATCTTTTTATGTAAACATCTTTTAGGACCCTTCTGATGTTGTGCAACAGCAGACCTGTTGCTTTGTCTGCAGGACATACAAATGAAATTAAAGGAGAAAGCCAGTTTCAATAAAAAAAGCCTTTTAAAATGTAGAATCTTTGGAGTTTTATGAACTATTTCTTGTGATGAAATAGTCTTTTCTTTAAAGAACATACCCAATATTGCCCACACCTTCCCCTAGAGAATGGTTTAGAATATATTTTGATTAAAAAAAATTTCATATAGCACTGAACTGCAGATATTTGTCTTGTCACAGCTATGTGTTGACATAATCAATGTTAACTGCTACAAAAGCTGTACTATAGCTATCATCGTGAGAAATACATGCCCGTAGCTCAAATGCATCATGGTGGTGTTCTGATTCTTCCTGGCAGCTTGTGCTAAGGCCGTGTTTTAAGGACATCCTCTAAATGAAAAGGTTAGGTTAGGATTTAGGTTTCCCGCAATCACACATTGTCTTAATGCAGTGTGCTATGAGATAGGGACATGGAGTTTTGCACAGATTGTCCATGAGGGGCTTTTATAGACCTCCAATAGTAACTTCACAGAACAGATCAATCCCAAATGATTAAAATAATTTAAAAAATAAAATTTAATGTTGGTCTCTGAAAGATTTGAGTTAGCCTTCTACAGAGCCTGTTTTGATTCTGTATCCAATAATCTCCTGGGTGATGACTGGGTGTTTTCTTTGTTTCAGAACTAATAGAAAAAATTTGTTTCAGAACTAATAGAAAAAATTCTAGTGAGAACTTTAAAAGTGAGATTTTAGAGGCAGGGGATTTGCTGTTTTTTAACATAGATGAAAAAAGCATTATCGATTCAGACAAATTCTTCTATTTACTTCACCAGTACTAACTCCAATTTAGGTCTGAAATATATGAAATCGCATTAGTTTTCAGCAGCATTGCATAGGTACAACTTCAGGATAAACTGATGGTTAAGAAAGGTAATTTAACCTACAAGATCTTCATCATTGAAGATGATAGAGAAGAAACCAGTCCGATTCTCAGTTTTTATGATACAGTTTAATTAAAATGATTTAATTAAAATGAAGTGACAACAACTTAGCAATCCTGCAGTCTCATTTTTATGAAATTACTTTCCAGACCAGGAATGCACTTAAATCTTTAATGATGTATCCACATTTCTGAAATTGAAAACCTTAAATTACTTTTAATGTTATAGGTGGAAACTGTAGATAAATACTACTTGTAGCTTCAAAACATCCGGACCGTGACATGCTTGGGTGCCTTTTGTCTCAGTGTTCCAGGCTAAAGGACAACGGAAGCGAAGCTCCATCCTCAAAAAAAGAGGCGTCTTGATCCATTTCCAGAGCGGGCCTGAAACAGGGAAGAACTGATAATGCCATAGCTTCTCCTTGCTGTCTTTTGCTGATCTCGTCTTTCAGTTTCACTGGAGCTGATTTCAGGGAGAAGAAATCTGATAGTAAGTATTCAGCAGCCAAGTAAGTGCACGGTTCTTCAGTGCTGAATTATCCACAGCTGTGTACTGTTAATAGCTGCAAGCTAGACACAACAGGACTGGTGGGACAGTGACCCGCCAGTCTCCACGACAAAATAGGGAATGTCCAAATTTAAAAGCTGTTATTTTCCTCACTGGCATGGTATTTCAAAAGAATTTTGCATAACAGAAAGTAGTTGTATGTGTCCATGTAATCAGCAAAAGAGATAGGGACAGCGGGTGAAACTACAGCACAGCAACGGTGAAAGGCATGGTTTTCCATCCTGCTTTATGAAAGAGTCACTGATAACTGCAGCCAAAACCACATCCAGTGTAACTGGTGCTTGTCACCTCGTGGACTAAATTTTCCATTCTGATTAGACAGTTGTGAGAGATTGGAAAGGTTTTAGATTTTCTCTGACATATCCAACAGTATCGGCTCTGATAACATGTAGAAAACCAGCTTATATTATTCGGTGGCAGATCTGGATAGCAAGAATGAACAGGTCAAGGCTTGTTCTTGCCCACTTTGTGTTGCTGAGGCTTCTTGTCAGTCTTTCATGTAAAAGATGCCCCTGTGTACCTTCACTTTGACAGCTGTTTCAAAGGCACTGGGATTTTTTTTTCAGAATTATTTTGTATAGTAATGAACGCTTTTGACAATCTTGTCTGAGGTAGCCATTACTGAGGCTTAGCACTATGTAAAACGGTTCACTACTTTCAAAAGCTTTAAGGTTGTAGAACAAACATTCAAAGGATAAGAAAGCCTATGAAGCCTGAATTCCAGATGCATATGAGTTATGAAGCTGTCTTTGAGTGATGACTTTTTTTCTTGTTGCTAATCCTCTGCCACTTTCCTTTTCTTATTTTTACTTTAACAGCACAATGTTTGTTTGTTTGTTGACTGGGAGGAACAATCACTTTACCAGTACATCTTTCTCATGTTACTCCCATGTTTCTAGTTTGTTAATTAGAAAAACACTGACTCTATCCTGTAACCAAGGCAGTGTTTTTAAATGTACTTGAACAGTAACTAAAACCTGAGTATGCAACCAGGTAAAGCACCTGTATCATATTTCACTCTAGATATTCAGGTGGCATAATTTTATACGTGTATATATATTGCCACAGATAACAATGTGTTTTGAAAGCACGTATGAGAAAAAGTATCATATTTTTAGGACATTTCTATGTTTGAAGGGTAATTTTACCCCTAATATAGAAGGAAAAAGGAATTGCTGATAGCAGTTATAAGCTGCATGTGCTGCGTGTATCGGTTTCTAGTTGACCTAACCAAGCTGCTGGGTATCTTTCTCTTCGGGACGCCACTTCAGCCCGGCAGCCCCTGCTGCCAGCTTCGTTCCGAGCCCTTCACCGCTTCCGATCACCCTTCACCGGCGCGGTCAGCGCTCCCGTGGCTCTTCCCCGTCACGTTAGGTCGCGTTAGGTCGCGACGGTGACGGATCGGTCGCGACGGGTGTCGAGCGAGGCCGCTCCCCTCGCCTCCGGCCCGCTGAGGGCACGGCCTCGCTGCCGCCAGTGCGCAGGCGCCGCCGGCGGGGCCGGGCGCGCTCCCGGCCGGGCTCAGACGTGGCACTTGGGTGAGTGAGTGTCCCCCAGCGGCGGCGCGCGGGCGGGCGGGCGGGCGGGTGGGGGCTGCGCGCGGCCCCCAGGTAACGGTCGTAACGGTCCTAACGGCTTCCTCGCGCTCTCGGTCCGCCGCCTCAGCCTGAGGGAGCGGGCAGTGCGGGGGGGATCGGGCCGTGCCGGCAGGGCAGCGGCCGGGTGAGCAGCCGCGGGGGACCGCCGTCAGAGGCAGCGGGAAGCCGGGGGAGCTGCACCCTACCTGCGCGGAGCCGGGGAGCCCCCGCCAGCCGGGCGCCGGCGGGGGGGCAGGCACAGGTACTCACGGCCGCGGGCAGGCGGACGTGTCCTGCGCGGAGCGGGGAGGTAGCACCGACCGAGTAGTGAGACCTGTTGCGGTATTGCACTGACTTAAAATTCTTAGTTAGTGGGGATAGAAATGTTACCTGTTCGCAGGTTTTGCACTGAATTGGAGTGAATTAAGCTTATGCTTTCATAGCTTATTCTAAAGTGTGTTATTAAAAAAAAAAAAAATGGAAAACTTGTGTAGCTATATTCCATTCTGTGTATATGGGTGTGTGTAGATGCACACACTCCAAAGATTATTTGTCAAATTGAGATTGCAGCATGCCTAAATGATATGTTAGCAAGCACAGTGTCTCTGAAGAAATATAAAGTTAATAGTTCACCTTCAGTTAGCTGAGAACGTGATCCTCTATTTTCGATTCCATTACCCTAATTCTACATGCACATGGTGCAGTTTTACATCTTCACAGAGATATAGTGCAGTGGAGCATGGCATAGGTACAGCAAGCCTCTGGGGAAGAAAAAAAAAAAAAAAGATGACAACCTGTTCTGTAATAGCAGTAAATGAAATTGTGGAGAAGTGCTTGTGTTAGTGTTGTTCCTCAGGCTGTGGGGTGTAAGGTGAAGTCGTGTTAAGAGAGACAGGGAGAAAAACGTTTTCATGTCCTTCTGTGTAGTGACACTTGCAGTAAATGAACCCAGGGAAAGATCTGGGTTTAGCAGATCCTCTGATCTTTCTCGTGCAATTTCCAGAGTGAATCTGTGTGCCTCTTGTTAAACCTGATTGCTAAAACCTTAGGTGATCAGTTTCTATTGATACTTTGGGTGTTGCCTCCAAACTGTTTTCATCATGTGTTGGTATATATACCTATCTTGAGAAGGGATTAAATGTGCTCAATATTAAGTAGAATCTGGAACTGTGTTTGATAAACTTACATTATTTTGCTTATGGTTAGAGTTCCTGTCTCTCTTCAGCACAACCTCTGTGTGTTTATGCTGTCTGTGGGAAGTTCGACGTGGCAAGATTTTTTTTGTGTGTGTGAGTGAGTAAGCTGTGGAGGAAGTCATTTCCCCTGGATGCTGTCGCAGCTGAAGGTGTTGGCTGTTGTAGCTGCCTCAAAGTGAAAATCTCTTCCTTTCTATAGATATAAAACATATATATGTCTATGCCAGTGTGTAGGTAATTTAGTGCTGACTTACTGTCTTTTGGAGCAATGAAGGCTCACACTGCCACGTCTTTTCTGATGGGGGCGGGGGAGGAAAGATGGGACAGCTGGCAGCAAGAAGCCTTCCGTTTAAACGTTTTTTTTTCTTCTTCTTCCCATGTTTACCTTGTTAACTAAGAAATAGAAAGTAACTCCCTGAGATGATCTATCTGAAGCAGTTTAATACTGCAACTGAGAAATCTTATGCTACGTTGAGGAGTGTGGTTTAGAAGGTTGCATGGGCAATGTGTGAGGAGGGCTAGGCCCTGTACCCAGCTCTAAGTGATCTCTTGTCTGACGTGGAATGTTAGTAAAACCGTTGTGGTTTTTTTTCAGAAACATATGTTTTATATGAGAAGCCTAGAGATGGGTTTTCTGATAGGGATAGCTTTTCTCTGCTGATGTGTGCCAGTGCAGCATGAATTTGTCTGTTGTGTTCTTGGAGCTGTGTGTAATTTTGAGGTGCCTTTGTGTGTGCTTCTGGAGCACAATTCCTGATTTACTTTCATCCAGTTTTCATACTCAAAGATCACTCTATGGCTCAAGCCTAAGAATGTGAAGTATAGGTGGTTGGAAAGCTATTTCAAAGAAACATTTAACATCTAAAATGCTAGTTTGTATCATGTATCTTTAGTTCTCTGGGGATACCTGACCTGTGTACTTGGGACTCTGCAGAAGTAGTAAGTGCTCATTCAGGGTTTGGATCCTCAGCATTTCTCAAAGCAGTTTTAATTTGGGCATCAAGAAACTTAGTGGAATTCTGGTTTTGTTAAATTCAATATGAAGTCAAAATAAAAAATTCTCTCTTACATGGAAAAGAGAAAGATAGCTATCAAGGCTGCAAAGTGTACAACTTCAATAACTTTTCAAATCCCTTGGTGGCAAGGGCACTGTATTTGAAAAACAGTCTTATGAAATACAATCATCTGGTTTAGTAATGCAGAATTCTTCAGATTTTCTAGTTCCAATCTTAAATGATTACAATTATCAGGATACTCTTTCCTGAAAGTTTCCTAAAAGTTTCTTTTATCCTGCTTAACAAACTCTAGCTGCAAGAAAGAAATTAAATGTCTTGTGAATGCTGTCATCATTAGAAAACTTTTTCTGGATTGCTTTTAATCAAATTCTGTTTTTTGTTTTTTGGGGTTTTTTTCCCCCCTTTATTTACCAGCAACAGAATCAAGATGTGAAAGCTTAGGGAGAAGATGCCTGGTAATAGCAAGGGCAACAAGGTCCTTTTTTGCCCTCAGATTTGTCTTTTTGGGAACACAGTTTACAGCCTTTTAAAATGCACAAAGAGTGAAGAGTAGTAGCAGGTGTCACTTTCTCTTTTGCAGATCTTAAAGAGGACCCAATACTTGGAATGAGAATATTGCCATCATGAGTCAACAAGGCTATGTTGCAGCTCCTCCATATTCCCAACCCCAGCCAGGAATAGGAGGCTTTTCTGCAGGTTTTGGACCACCTAATTCTTCACTTCATTATGGGCATTACGGGGACCCTAACTCCTCATACTCAGCACCTCAGCCAGGTATGAAATTGGCTTAAAATGTGTTTTTAGAGTCTACTTTTCTACGAAGGCATTTTGCATCTCTTATTCTTACTTGTGTCAGCACAAAGTGCTCTATTTTACACTGCTACTGCAACAAGATCCTGCACTAGCTTTGTCTGTGGTGTTGTTGATGCTCAGATGTTGATGTAAGATGGGTATCTGACCTTTGTGTGTGAATTCCATTGTCCAGGAAGCAGTAAGCGCCAGTGCTCAGTGCTGTATTATGAGTAATAACCTAATATATGTAGCCAAGATAGGGAGACGGGAAGGGGGACTGTCTCAATATTTTGCCTGATGTCATAGGGGGAAATTAGTTAAAATAGTGAAGATATCTGAAGTATTCTCTAAAGCATCTAAAAAAAGTATTAGTTAAAATTTTTAATAACATTTAGATTATGATAAGTTACATTACATTTAGGATTTAACATGGTGGAGTAGGGTAATGACAGAACTAAGTATCCAAGTATATTGAGTTTTTTTAAATATTCTGTGGTGTTCTTGATTTTTGTGTTATGAAAAGAGAAAAAAGTTGTTTTACCCAGTTTTTCTAAAATGTCTTATTAAAGACAGCAGGAGTTGTGTTAACTTAATCCAATGCTGAATACAGTCAGAAGATAGAACTACTTCTGGTAATTGGCTTACTAGAATACTCAGGAAAAATACCAGTTTTGGTACTAAACAGTTTTTTTATGTTAGAGTAATATAAAGGAAGACAATTCAAGAAATACAGGTTGAAGAGCTATTTATTCAGCACAGCTGTTTACATAAATTATAGTCTCTTACAGTCACTGTTCTAGATCTGAATTAAGAACCATTTTTAGCATAGGTTTACAGGTTCTACATATGGAGGCTTTTTTTTTTTTTTTTTTTTTTCCCAAAGGTTGTTCCAAGTTTTCTTTCTGACCGTGGTCTCCGAAATCAAAGGGACCTCTTGCTTCTACCTATAAAGATAACTGGGTGACAGAGAATTACCAGTATCACAACTTGAATTGCAGAGTCTGTTCATTCTTTCTTCTTTCTTACTGTTCCTCTTAGGTTCATACCTAAAGCTGGTATTCTTATTGCTAGCGCAGGGCCATATACTTGTATTTCTTGGCAATCTTGTGCTTTCTTACAGGGTTCTTACATAAAAGTACCTCTTCTTTTGCAGGTGTGTCGAAAACAACTGTGCCTTTTGGATCTTCGGCTCCTGTTGGGTCTCCACCACCTGGTACACATCAATTCAGCCAGACCAACTTCCAAAATGGGCCCAGTATACCAGGGCAACAGCCACATAGGTGACTTTCAAGAATTAATACATGAGATCTAAGTTATTTGACCCCTGTTACCTCTCTTTGGCTGCTTCACTGACATTTAAGTATGGCATCCCTTTTATCTTCAGCAGTTCTGACTTATTCTAATTCTTAACTGGATCTTCTAGTTTGGTTCCCTGTGATGTTAAACTGCCAGATCATACAGTGTGATCTGTAATCTCATTAAGTTCCATTTTACAACAAGTCAGGTCTTTTTCATGCATTGTTTGTTTTAATATTAATTATGCTTTCTTCTTGATCTTAGACCCATTGCTTCAAAGGAGCAGTAAGGTGTTATAAGTGCTGTTTGATATAGAAGTTGTTTGGGTGGTTTTTTTGTTCACTTTCTGATGTCTTAATTCTCCTTTGTTGTGAGGTACCAAGAAGTTATTATTTACAAATCAATAGTTTACGGCGAGTCTTGACTAGAAGCTGCTGCATGTCTCTCTATATCTGTAGTTCCTCTCCAGCCTTGTTAGGGTGTCTTTGCTTCATTTTTATGGGATCACAGCCAAGGCTCCATAGGGTACCTTAAAGACACTTTATAATGTCGTTTTGTTATACCCTCTCAGATGGACGACCGCTACTCTTTTGCTTAGGTCTGAGATTGACTATGAAGAGTCTGTTTGAAGTGCTGTTGTCCATCCTCCAGAGCTCACAGGAAGAAGTGAAGGAGACAGGAGTGGGGAAGGGAGAAAATAGGGACAGGTGGAAGATGAAAAAGAAATCTTGGAAAAATGATCGTACAAGGGGATAGCCAGGCTTTATTGCACAGTGGTTATATTGCAGGTAGTTATAAGTGGGTGAATATGCTTAGCTCTTTTATTTAATTCTGTCAAATGTTAGGTATTTTGTTCACCTCTCAGGAGCGGCGAAATTAGTTTGTGTACCTATAGCTATTCTAGTTTTAGTGAACTTGACACCGTTTAACAACGTTCTTGTTTTAGTTGGTTGAAGTCTTAATCTGCTTCTGTGCTTTTTAGTTGTATAGTTATTTGTGTTCAAATAAAGCCACGTATTTGTTTATTTGGGCATCAAAATAGGGAAGCCTCTTTGTTATCTGTGTGTTATCACTGTGTAAAAGAGGACCCAAAGAGACTGGTGATCAATTGTAAAAGACAATGTACTAATGCATAGGGAGAAGTGGTTGTTGTCCCGAACATGTAAAAACAAGGTGAACAGAGTCAAGTTGACATGACCAACCCCGCAAAATACTGATTCTCTTTCCTAGCTTCCAGTCATTGCCCTGACAGCTGCACGTCTACTGTTTTTTAGCTGATCTTGTTTTATTCCCAAATTGCTGAGATGCTATTCTAGGCCAGGAAATTTCCACATCAAAATTTCAAGCAAAGTGAATTCTAGTTCTCTGGATATAGTTACGCCCCTCCTCAGTTTTAGAAGTGGTCGTAGGAAAATCCGTGCAGATCCTCTTTGAGAGATAGTCTGAGGTCTTATTTTTCCAGAGTGAAATAGTCTGGTAGAAAATATCTTCATAAGCCACGTGTGTTATCTTTTTCTTTAACTGTTTTTCTTGCGTTCATGTTTTTCCATATCTGATAATCATGAAGCAGTTTTTTCCTACCTGCATCTTCTTTTTTCCTCTAGTACAGGGAACTCTTAACAGTTTCTCACTTCATTTCCTCTCTTCACAGATTTTTCTCCTAATCTTCTTCACCCATCCCTGGTAGGGAATCTTCCTTTATAAGCATGGAAAGGGGATGGAGTGATGCGATATGTTTAGAAGCTTGTGTTTCTTAATCTTCAAGCTTTCATATAGTTATTACCACTCTCTCTTTGCCATGGCATACTCACTCTTCTTTGTTTCTAACAGGTATGCAAACAAACATGTACTGTCTTTTTTTTTTTTTTTTTTTTTTTAAAAAAAGTGTGCATTCTCTCTGTGCTTCATGACTATTTTAATACAAGTATATGTTTTCTGAGCAGAACATGAGCAAACTCTCTTAATTTGTCTGTTCTGATTAATTGTTTCAGCACCACCCTTGAGAAAGTATGAGACCTTCTAGAATTATGATTGGTTGATGTAATACTTTTTGCATAACTGCACTAATTTTTCCCTTTAGGTTTCAAGGCCCTCCACCTCCAAGCAATACAGGACCTTCCTATCCTCCCTGCAGTCATCAGTCACAACCCGCCTACCCAAATACTGCATCCACCTCACCTACAGCGCAACTTGCTAATCAGCTCAACAGCATGCAGATAAATAGCTATGGTAATAAGTTGTATCTGATCTGATTGACTTTTTCTCAGTTAAAGCTATTAAGACTATGATAATTAGAAACTTATTGGATTTCTGTATAAACAGAAAATGAAATCTTTGACCACTGTCATTTGCTCACGTTCTTAGATTTATTTTTTTTTTAATCTCATCCTATTCCTTAAATCAATATTCTTGGGTTAATTCTGAATTGATGTTTGATGAACTTTCCATAGAAGTCCGCTATCTTATCAGTTATTTCTCAAATTACTTGGTGATCCTGTCAGTTACAGCCAAGGCATAAGCAATAATATGCAGACAGGGTTTCATTTTTCTCAGCTTTTTAGAGTTTCTCTCAGTTTTGAAACTATCTTATTCTTTTTTGTCCAAATCTTATAGTTTTTAATGTAAATTTATTTGCATTTATTTTGAGGTTAAAACATCTCAAAACTAAGCCATGGTAAAGATGTGATCATGTGATTCTTCCATGTAAATTACTTCCCACCACTAATTTTCTGTTTGGTTGTATGTGCTTTTCCGGAGTATTTCCTGGTGAAATATACCATTTCATTTGAAAGGAGTGGAATTTAGTTAGCATCTTGTTTTGCTGAGGCCAGCGTGTTTAGGAGGGTGAGTTTTTTTTTAAATGAGGATCATGGTGGTGGTTGATATCTTTAAGATATGTGTAAAGGTGAACTTTTCAGTTCAGGCTGCGCTGATGCTATACTGCCCTGCCATTATGAGTTGCTGATTTGACTTGAATGAAACCTGCATAACTACCATGGGTCTGACCCTCTGTTTGTACAATTACTTGTGAAAATTTACACCTTCTTCACCTTAGAAAAATTAGTTTAGACTCGAATTCAACCTTGGTGTACCAAACTGCAAGTGCACCATTAACTCAGACCTTTTTATACTGGATGAAGTGTGGCCCACCACCTGTAGAGCACTTCATATATGGCAAAAAAAATTTTTTTTGCTTGCTGCCTTCATTATATTGCCTTCAGCAATAATTATGTAAAATATGATGTTCTTGCTTATCGTGTTACACGCTGGAAGGTTGAGATACCCTTCAGACCACTGAAGACATAGATTCTTTACAACTCTGCCTGTATTGGGTTTTGTTCTTCTGTTTTTTTCCTTAGCTGTAAGTCTAAGTTGGTGTAACTTGACAGAGTGCTGCAATTCACAGCTTGTAAAGCTACTGGAGTGATGTTTGTTTGTACCAGCTGAGAACATGAGCTTGTGTTTTGTGTGTAAATTTTTTTTTTTTTCAGTTAACGTGTCTGACAGAAGATACATGTCAATATTTGTATATTAACACATTGGTGCTTTTGCTCCAAACCTAATTTTGGTTATTTTTTTAGCTTTCTTGAAAATTATTTTGCCGTAGGTCTTTGGGGAGAAATTTGACTAAAAAAATGTAGTTTTTTTTAAAGTAATAAGTATTTACAGATTGTAAGTCTCAAAACCCCCTATATTTCCAGGGTCCTCTTAACTGTAATTGGAATCTGGATCTTATAAACAAAAAACTATTCCTCGCCGCTGTGTACAAAGTAATTCCCACATGTTTCATCTTTTAGCATCAAAACCAGAAGATGGTGGTAAACCAGATAAAATGAGTGGATTTGTCTTCCATCGAACCTATCATGGTGAAATGCAAACAGCAGACTAACAAAAACATGCCACATAAGAGAAATTGATTATTAAGCAGAAAGAATGTTGTTTCACATTATGAAATTAAATATTATTTCAAAAGCAAATGGTGATTTATGTATATTCTAATCAAGGATTGTCAAAGGCTGGTTTCCCTCTCTTTTTCACTGTCCACCCCAGCTGCAGGGTTTTATTGAAAATAGAGCCAAAAGAAACAAAATTGAATGTCTGAATCAGTTCAGACTTAAACTACGAGGTCAGATTTGTTATGTGAACAGGCATTCAGAATCCCCAGAATACAGCATTGTCAGTATTGGATACAATACTCTCTATATGTTGTAAATGTATTGAGCAAAAATAGAACACCTTCCACACAGTGTTAGTAGGTTATCATTTTTGACGCAGCTGACATAGTTTCTTGCTCAGGTCCTGGCACTACTCCAAGCTCTTGCATGTCTTCTGGGCATTCGGCATCTTTTCATGGTCCACAACCACCACCACCACCAGCCCAGCAGCAAACGGCTTTACCACCTGGATCACAGGTTCCTCCACCAGCAAATAACGTTAATGGCCTTTGTGCTCAACCATCATTGCCTCCTATGGCCAGACAAGATGGGATCCCTGGACCTGCCCCCCCAAATCCTAACTTGCAGCAGCTTTCAGGACAGCCTCCAGGGCCTGGATATCATCCTCAGCAAGGTAAGGGAGGATGTTTGTTATGTAATTGAAAACAAAACATGCAGGGACCATCAATGGTGGAACTGTGACCATTCATGGTTGATGTTCTGCTGACTTGGAAAAATGAAAATTTAATCCTCTTTTTGTAGAATGGAAAGATTTGCATTGTCAGTCAGTACATTCAAGGCAGGCTATGGTTTTGCTCAAAAGTTTAGCACTCTGTTGAGACTGTAACAAGAAAAAGGAGATTAATTTGGATCAGGAAGAGAATTATTTGGTTAGTGATGTGTAAAGTCACAACATGCGACAGAAAGGAGTTTTTCTTATACTCTGTAAAGGTATAGGTTGCTCTCTGTCTTATAGTACTGTCTGTCATAAGCAGCTTTCAAAAATACTTTAGCAATAAAGAATTGTAACAATACAATTATTTCACCTGACATGGTTCAGTAAAACAGCTATTTTGACAACTAAAAAGCCAGCTAACTCCACCAGTTTGCACTGACTGATGTTAGGGGAGAGATTCTCACTAATGTAATGGCCTGGTTTGACTAGCTGTAGTAATCTCTACTAATGATCCTACTTGACATATACCTGAAAACTTCGGAGCCAAAGTTGTCACACCTAGTCTTACGCTTACCTTTAAAACACAGACTGCATGAGCCGAAGTAATCCATTTCTTTTACTTGCTGAAAACAGAAGGGAAAGAGAAGTTGCATTTAGCTGAGTAAAAATGAATTGTATGGCAAATGTTGATGTTAAAAATTGATAACGCAACCTAAATACTTTAAATGAATTGTCATTTGTAACTCTGCAGCAAACTATGGTCCTCCGATGGCAGGATCTCAACTGTCTTATCCTGGTGCTTTTCCTGGGGGTCTGGCACAGCTCCCAGGTCCACAGCAGAAGAAGCTTGATCCTGACTCTATTCCAAGCCCAGTAAGTAATGTGGCACTAATTTTTTATAGAAGTAAATTTCTGCTGCATTTAAGACAAAGGAATGACAATGCTAATATTGTATTTATTTTAGTTGGTGGGTTTTTTTGTAACATAAAATTGCACTTACACAGCTCAGTTCACAAGATACGTTCCAATTTTTGCAGTTTCTTAATTATGCAGTTTTGTACTCTGTGCTGTCAGTTTTGGATAAATTCGTGCATGTTAGTTTTAGTACTGAAGAAGCTTTATGACTTAATCTAACGTGCGACATAACCCGTGAATCCAAATACTTTCATAGGAATTCTCAACAGGATTCTTAATATGATAGTGAGCAATACTGAAGGATTACTTGCATTCTCTGCAGCTAATCACCTTTCCTTTTCACTCGGAAAGTTGGAAGGCTTAAACTTAGTAACAGATGGACACCTAAAGTAGGATTTGTGCAGAATGCAGGTATGCGAACTCTAAAACTGCAATCCTGGAAATGCTGAGAAGTCCCATGCTCAAAATCCACCTCACTGTTTGATTTCTGGAGTTCCACAGGCCATTAGAATTATTTGCCTGAGCATCCTTCCAGTTGCTGCAGCCTTGTAAGGATTTCAGTAGCTTGGAATATACTTAACGCTTAAAGAGGTTGAAGAGGCTCAGCTGTTGAAGTAGGCCCGAACATGCACTGGTGAGACAGTGTCTCTTCTTCTTAGAATGGTGTTAGAGAAAGAGAAAACAAGGTTATGGTGGTGTTCATCTTTCTTAAATAAAGTAGTCTAATTGTTACCCAAAGGAATAGCTAGTCAGATGCAGGCTGCATTTAACTTCTTTATTGAGAACAGCTGATTGAAATAGAGGGAGAAAATGTGCTGAACTCATGGGGAGAACACATTCTGATGCATACACTTATATTGGTTCTGGCAATTGTCTGGACAGGTCAAAAGGTCCTTGGAGAGTCAGGATTACTGAAGCAGGCTGTGTCTTGCAGCTTTGACCTGGAACTTTCTACTTAAACAGTGTACTAACCACCACACTGTAAGCTGGTCTGGGTGAAGGAATCTTCCACTTCTCTGCTGAGGCAGTATTGCTGTACAGCAAAGAATTTGTGTTCCACTGAGATGAGGGAAAAACATTTGTGTAAAAGCCTGACGCTGTCTAGTAGGGAGCAGCCCTGCTTCCTTAAATCGGGATATTCTTTTGTCCTAGAAAAAATTGTTTTATCCATGATGGTTTTGATGTAAAATCCCCAGAATTTTGGAAAAATGCTTGTTGATAATCACTTAGAGGTTAATGTAACAACCACAATTGCCTCTGTTAAAGGCAATTTTCAAGTTAAATGTAACTGAAAACCATTGTGTAAAGAAACCAAAGTGTCTGTATAATTAACAAATGCCCTTAAATAGGTCAGTCATTCCTAGTGTTTCAGTATGGTGCTTTTTACATAAGAAGGATAAAATGGTCTTGACTAATTAAAAAAAAAAGGCGGGGGGGGAGAAGGAGATCTAGCATGAAAGCATGGACTGATGTCTTGTTTCAATTACGCATGTAGAATAAACAGCCTTGACTATGACAGCGATGTTAAAATAGGTTAAAAGGTTTGTTTAAGCAGCACAGAGAGGATCAAAATGACATGTTTAAAAGAAACATGATCTGGGTCAACGTCTGTAAAGGGCAAAAAGCTAATTCAGAATGAGGAATAAGTATGACCTGTGTTTTTCTCTTGTTATATTTACATTATATAATTACAGTAGTGTTGCCAGATAAATTTACTTCTTATCTATAGCCATTGTTGATTTATATTTTTCTTACATATGTTAGAAGTTGATACGTGCTCTGACAGCATCTATGAAAACTAGCATCTGGGCTTTGTCAACAATTATTTCCAAGAACAATGATATATTTACGTCAGTTAACTGCAGAATACCATCGTACATTGATCCTTTGCAGAGCTAAGTCTGAAAGTGGTTAGCTTTCTTCAGCCAGTGGATCTTTTTTAGAGCAAAACCTTTTTCCTTCTAGTGCAAGAGTTAGCAATAAGTATACAAGCCAAGGAGGCAGGGAAAAGTAAAGCAGAAGATATAACAAGCTCTCTGAGGAATGTATTGTATATTTAAATTGCAATACAAAAACTTTATTGGGGAAAAAAAATAAGTTACAGGCTCCAGATTATTTCCAGTGTGTTAGGAAATACCTCTTGGACAACGATCAATAGACTCTATGCGACTAATTTTGTTTTTCTTCTCTCTTTGGTTTCCAATAGAGGCTTCTGAACGTCCGTAGCTATTATTAGAAATTCATGTGCAGTGTAAAGATACAATTCCATGGGATACCAGCAGCAGTGGCAAAGCCAGTTTCAGAAATTCCCTGTCTCATTCCTCTTGCCTCTCACAGCTGTTTGGCTACACTCTAAACCAGATTGCTGAAAAGAGAGCTTCTTTGAGGGAAGAGGAGGAATAATGCTATCATGTCAGTGATCTGCTTTATGGTGTGCAACAAAATACAGCTTTATATAACTTCAGTTATATCCTGGAAAGTATCAAACTTAAACAGGGGTGAGGGACTGTGCAGAAGTGACAGGGGAGGAAGTGTATGGGAAAAGAATTTGTTCAGTAGTAAAGCCAGCTTCATGAGCGTTTCGTGACATGACATTGTAAATTGCTATAAACTAGGCTTCAACTAGAGTAAACATGTACATGATCAGAGCTGCCTCATTTTAATGAAAGTTTTCTGTGATTGCTCTCCTTTACTTTCTTTCTAGGAGAAAGCTCACAACATGGTAGTCTGACCTAGGGAATGAAAACCCTGAGCTCCAGTGTTGAAATACTGCCTAATGGCCAGCGTGGCTTTTCTCAGGAGTTTGAATTGCTGCTTTCTAAATGGCAGTGCTGAAATATAGCTCAGCTAGGAAGGTGATCTACTATGTAGATTACTGTTTATTTCTTAATGACCCTGTGCATGGAGCCTAGTCAGGAGGAATGAGGGCTGGCCCCTCCAACCATTGCAATCTGATCAATTACCTGTACATTCATTTATGAAGAACAGCAGCTGGCACAACTGTGGTCATACAAAAGATAACCTGGTATATCTGGCATCTGAGTAAGGTGATGCAACCTTGCACTTCAGTTTGATCTGGGAGAATGGAAAGTCAGATTCAGTAACAAGGACTTATTTACGCCATCACTCTCCTCACTTTGCTGGCTAGCCTCTCTTGAAAAGAGGTCTGTCCTCCTAGCAGTCAATATACTTACTCTAAACAACTCATTTTTTTCACTGTATATAGGTCTTATCCACCCCAATGTGTAGTGTTACCCCTGAGTTCCAATAGGCAACTGCAGCTGTAAATGAGTTATACTGCTCAGCTGTGTGTATAGTTTTCTAGTTAAGTGTCCCAGAAGCCTGTATCGTGATACGTTTATAGCACCTCTGTATAAGACAATGTCAATAGTGTTACTTGGCGTAGATGTTAGCATAACTGTTTATGAATGTAACTGAATGCATGGCTTACCTTTCTCATACTGTTCTTGCTTCTTATTCATCAGATTCAAGTAATTGAAAATGATAAAGCTTCTAGGGGAGGGCAGATCTATGCTACAAACACAAGAGGACAGGTTCCTCCTCTTGTCACCACAGACTGCATAATCCAAGACCAAGGTAACTGTCCTTGTTACTGACTTGGGAGTCTTTCTAGGTGAAATGAAATACAATTAAAAAAAAAAAAAAAAAAAAAAAAAAAAAGACTCAGTTCCCAAATTTCTCATCTGAAAATGATGCTCCTTACTCTAAATTGGACATGAAATGGGCAACTCCTTTTTAAGGGGGGGGGGGGGGGGAGAGGGAAGTGGGGGTTGAATTATTACACCTTGGGTTAACACCTCCTCTACCCTTCCTGACCTTTAAAATAATATGAATAGTTGAGGCAACTTTTCTTTTTAACTTAAAATTTTTCAATATTTTAAATTTCAAGTTGAAAATCCTTTTTGGATTCTTCTGAAATTTTAGAAGATGGACACTAGAAGAAGAAATGAGACTAGCAGTTATGTTTTAAGATACAAATTTTGGAAAATTCTATTCAAGTGATAGGGACAGCGTACAAGCTGTCTAGTTGACTTAATTTTTTTCCTTTAGCCAGTGTGTCTGCCTTTGCCTCTGCCTAGAACCTGGAAGTACAGTATTCCATGTGCTGCTCTTGACAGCAGACTTGATATTTCAATACAGATTAAACTGATGATATCATTTAGTCCAGCATTAATTTATCAGTGCTTGGATAAACTTATAAAACGTACAAACACATCAAGATTTTTTGGCATTATCTGAGAATGGGGTGATGCACTTCTGATGAACAAAGAAATTCCTTTCAAGAAACTGAGCGGAGCTGCAGCTTGATGGTTTAAAAAAGGAGCCTGAGGAAGCTGATTTCTGAACTCCTGTTGCCTTTCAGTGCTCGTCTGCAGTGCACAGCACAGTTTCTCGTTGAGGGAACTGAGCTAAGTGTGCCACAAGAAGTGGTGTGGTGATTTTAGCACACTATATTTTGCAAGATAAATGAGCATGGCGATGTTAACACAGATATGCTGTTTTCTGAATCAGAGCTAGCTCATTAGGGCACTCTTAAAAGTAGGTATCAGTCTGCAGCATTTCTTTATATGCAGTGTTGACGTTTCCACTGGGGATTTCATCCATATTATTTTAAGATCTTAGATATGATATGTTTCAAGCTAATCTCTATTGAGACTCTTATTGCAAATAATTGTGGGGGTTTTCTTGATATGTTTAAATCTCTGTTTTAAACTCAAACAGCAAGAAAAGATTTATCCACATGGAGGGGCAACAGGCTGATGTATGAAGAGGACAGATGGGCAGAGGCTTTCATGGGAGGGAAAAAAGCATGTATTTAACTTAGCATATGTGCTTGTTGCTTTATGTTGTTTTGATTTTTCTGATTTATGTTTGGGACAGGTGGGTTCCTTTTAACAGCTTTTAATTCTGCATGCTATGTTGGGTGTTCTAGGCCACGCCAGCCCTCGTTACATCCGATGTACTACCTACTGCTTCCCATCATCTTCGGATATGGCCAAACAGGCTCGCATTCCACTGGCAGCTGTCATCCAACCTTTTGCTATTGTTCCACCAAATGAGGTAAGGACTAACTGAATATTACTCCAATGTGGTTTTGTCTCCTAAATATTACAGACTTGTTCTTCTCTGATTGGATTGGGGGTGAGGGTGTTTTATCTCTGATTGTGAAGGAGTAAGACAGTAGAGAGATGGCAGAAAACTATGAGATGCACTTGGGTCATGATGCAACTTCAAGGGATAAAAATCTTTGTTTAGGAAAGGTATAAGAGTGATGACTGTGTAATCTGAACCACTAGGTTCCTGGCGTTCCCCCAGCTGCCTCTAGTTCATGCCAGCTTTGTCAGTTGCTTGCTTTGCTGAAACTCCATAGGAATAGGCAAAGACATTTAAAGAGGACGACAACAAACTGTATCAAGTTAATTTTAAGATGTGGACAGTTACCTTCAAAGAATTACATTTTCCATTTAGTTCTTTACGGAATAATTTAATTTCACAACAGACTGAGAAGATAATGATATTTTCTACTTGGATGAGCTGAGTCATAGAAGACAAATGTAACCACCCATTTGTGGCACTCATTTGGAGGCACTAACCTAGTCAATTCCTTTTCTCACAGTCTCTAGTCACCCTTCATATTCCAAACATATCCCTAGTTCTTCTGCAAAGTATTTCTGCAGGTTTGCAGTACCCTGTGGTCTTAAGACAGTTACCCAGATTTCCTGGCATCCCCAAAAGATTTTGTCAGTAGCAGGGATAAAATCAGTTTTCAAGTGCAGCATTTAGCCGCATCATCTGTAGGATCATGTTTCTTGTTCTTCAACTCCTGCCTCCTCCATTGCACAACTTCTAAATTCTGCAACGAAGGTTTGCAGAATGCAGTTTGTTTTCATGTGCTGCACCAATTTACTTTCAGAGCACTGTTTGCTGGGAAAAAAAACAGGGATTTCATGAAAGTTTGTACTATGTGATTGTGTCTTCAAAAACTCCTCATAAAATGCATGCATAGAAAAGCCTAATTAAAATTGCAAAGACTTTCAGTGCTTGGTTTTCCAGTCTTTGATTTTTCTTTTTGTTTTATTACTTGTAAATTCTTAGGGTTTTTTTGAAAAATATGTTGGAAAAAACCAGATGTTGTTCTTTATCAGGATGGATAACTTCCAATCCAACAGACCTCTGTAGTTTAAGAGTATTATTTTAACAGGGTAGTATGTAGTTATCTTCTTTGTGGTCCACAGGGAAATAGGATGTATTACGGTTCTGCAGATACTGAGTCTCACCATTTGTCTGCTAGACAGCAATTTGGGGTTTCATTCCAGTTCTTGAGGGGAATGTACAGACTTGGCTCGTTGCCCCCCTGCATTTTCTCCTAGATGAAACTCCTGCTGTTGCTTCTCCACCCCTTCACTTTACCAGCCAGCCTTTACTCTTTATTACCCTTTATCCCAGTTTCTGTGCCCAGGTGGTGCTTACCGATTCTGCTTTCATGTTGGCTCTTCATTTGTGCATCTTTCAGTCTGCCGCTAGTCATTTATGTCCCCCATGCATGGCTTCCCTGTCTCCTGCATAGTGTTTGGATAGGGTGATCAATGAGTTGCTAAAATCTAAATCTCTTCTGCATACATAAATTAGCAGTATGTACAAACACTTGTACTCGGCCAAGTTCAGGAGGGTTTTCCCAGGGTTGGCAAAAAGATGTACTTGGTGACCCGCCTGTTCTGAAGTGTTAGTGCTCTTGAACTGTTGGAAAGGTCAGTGGAATTCATTAATCTGTAAAGAGCAGTGTATTTTTCCCTAGCCTCTTTCTTGGAAGAGGCTAAAAAAACTCCGAAAAATGTCTCTCAGAATTGGCAAAAGTCCAGCATGGAAAATTTTAGTCTGAACAATTATAACTTGGTAAAGTTATAAGAACTGAAGAGATGGTGTGACAGTAGGAAGCGCTGGGCAGTCTTAGCTGAGGCAGGTTTTCCGAGGTTTGCCCGTGCCCTTTGTCTTCACTGCTGCTGCCAAAATAAGATCTTGCTCTTAAGATCTAATAAAAAATGGTCTTCCATATGGGATTTATAATGACTTTAATTCCTAAAAGCCACTCAATTTGAAAGAACTGGGCTTTTTATAGTGGTAAAATACATTCAGGGGCTCATGTGTGTTTCTGGATTTCCTGGTATGGTGCATTCTGCCTGGAACTAGTGACTGCAAGGCACAGAATGTTCTTCGTTTCAGAATACTTAGCCTGTCTTATGGATAGTGCCTTTTAGGAATGCCTACAGGTGATGCTCATCCCATGTTACAGGGCTCAGTACAAAGTGGGAATCTGTCTAATCTCTTTATCTCTTGATAAATGGTATGATGTACATAGTAACTATTTAAGATAATGATTTGTTTCTTCTAGCCTTTTAATGGGTAGTTTCCCTTCATTCATCTTTGTTGCAGCTTCAGCTGCAGATATGTCTCTGTTGCTGCTGTTTCTAATATACTCAGTGTTGGCACCCAGAGAATTTCAGTTCTGTTTCTTTTCAGAGGAGGAGGAAAAGCAATGGCTACAAGGGTTTAGTGGACAGTGGATGTGAAATGGCCACAAAGAGTTTGTGCAGCTGGTAATATGGTTAGGAACAGCTGAGAAACTGACCTGTCTCACTTGAACTGTAAGGACTCCAGCAAATCTGCACAGTATGCGTAATCCATGATGATGCATATTATATAGACCATGCCTTTCTCTGTTAGTAAAGTCATATTTAAAAAGCTATGGGCTATCAGGGTCATTCAAGTGACTAATAGTTAGGAGTGTTCCATAAATATAATTTTTAATTAATTGGTATTTTGCTTTGGTCATCACTTATAGTTGAGGATGAATTTAAAATAGTATATAAAATGTATTTGCATTTTCAGTGGTCTGTTGCCACAGAATTCATGTCTGTCTTTTTTTTTTCTATGCCATTACTGTACTAAGACAGTTAGAAACAAAGGAAAAACCTTACCTTGCTCCCATTTCCAAATAATATGAGGATTCAGTGCAGTCTTCAGATGACTTATTCTTCCTTTCTGGAAGCCAATTCTGAGTGTGGGTTTTGATTCATTGGGAGGATTGTTTCTGCATTGATGAAGCATTAGGTTCTGTCCAGCTGACCTAAATGATAGCAAGAGAACTGCGGATTGTATTTTTTCCTATCCATGCTTTGTTTGGCACTGTGTAATCTGAACTGCAGCAAAAATTTAGTAAAAGAGCAATGAAATAGCTAAGTCTACTGACACTGATAGAATTAGATATGTGTATGAGGAGAGCACAATTGTACAGACCTTATTTTCTTTCTTAATTGAACACATCACCATTTTGGTGGATGACTTATAAGTGGTGGTATGTGTTGGTACCAGTTGGAGGGTTGTGTGCTCTAATTAGTGTCTGTTGCTGAGTTTACACTTTGACCATCAAAGCAAAGTGTTGAGCTGTTCTTGGCTGTGCAGGCAGCAGGAAGGAGTGCCTGAGAGATTCTTCATCTAAAGCAACTGGATAGGAGGGAGTAGGAAAAGGTAATTAGGGTCCCGGAGTTGGCAGAGACGTGTGTGTAATGGAGATGGTGGCACCACTTTGCTGTCAAATCTGTTTTGTTCCTGTACTCGTTGACAAGGAGATCCTATAAGAAGTTCTGTTTGGAGTTTACTGTAGCTTCTGCAGGTTAGTAGCATTTTGTTCTGCCAATTAGATATTTTTTGTTTGTCTCTTCTTTCAGATTTTACTCTGAAGAATCAATAGTGCTCCAGCTGACCGAGCCTGGAACACTCCCTGAAGTTTTTGAATTAATGAATTTAATGAATGAATTTTTAAAAAAAACAACTGTCGATTGCATTCATAGAAACGGTAGTCAACTGGAAATTGAGCTTTGAGGATTTGTTTCCTTTGACTAAGAACATAGGGAGATGGAGATAAAACCTAGGAGCTTTCAAATAAAAAGTTTAGGTCCAGTGACTTAACAGTAGTTTTCTCAGAAATACTCTTCCAGTTTGGAGGTCCAACCTGGAAGAAGAGAATTCAGGATTGCAGCATGTCTGAAATGCAGATTTAAGATCATGAGTCACTGTGGGTTCTTTTGGGGAAAGTAGAGTGTCTACACACAGGGGCTGGTGTCCTGTCTCTCCTGTCTCCAAAAGTGAAGTGAGAATGTTTGCATACAAAGTGAATAATTTTTTTTTTTTTTTTTTTTTTTTTTTTTTTTTACTATAGTCTGGGAAAAAACTGTCAGGAGCTGAGAAATACACAAACTTGAACAGGGGCGTCTTTTGAAGACGTGTACAACAGATACCTCCATTTCCAGTAAAGAATGGGATAGAAATGATCCCTGTGGGAGAAAATAGGAACACAAAGTAAAATCATATGGTGCTAGATAAGGATGTTAAATGAAAAGATCTCATGCATGTCTGGTGTTTTTTGCAGGGGGGCTTGGGGGTGGACATGGGCACCCCAAAGCAAACAGGGTTTGCCCCCCCCAGTGAGAAAGAACAAATTCAAAATTACAGAAATTAGTGGAATGAAAAGACGAAGATGCTGTTGCTAAAAACTGCCCAGGCAATTGAGACCTGGTGGAGTGATACTGTGTCTGAGAAGTTCCATAGCATCTAGAAGTCTGGTGGAAATTCTGAGTTGAGAGGGCACAAGGCCAACATAAGTGAATACAAAGCAAGATATAAAAATATACCTATACCAGTAGGCTGCAATATTGGTCTTCACATCAAGAGAGGAAAGCTCAACTCCACAGCAATTTATAGTTGAAAGAGTAAGAAAGATCTAATGCTGCTAAGATGCAGGATTTCAGGCACTCACTTGTCACTGCACAATGAAAACATTATTGAGAAGCCATTATCAAAATTTAAACAGTAAAACTGGACACACTGGAGAAGAGTTCACAAAGGAGGCTTTACTTCAGTAACGTTAAATCGCATGCGAGAGCGAATTTAAGACCAGACAATGAGTAGAGACCATTCAATAGAGATCGTGGTAGGGTTGTGTTTGATATCCTAAGAGCAGCTAAATTAGCAACACTTGGCATATAGGCACTGAGCTTCAGAAGAACAGAGCAAGTGAAATGGATTTATTCGGAAAAGCCCTCAAGTTGAAAGTTAGAGGGGCAAAATCCATGGAAGGCACGCAGTCTCTCAAAGGTTACTACAACAAACCTACAGCCAATCTAGAAAATTATAAACTAGTGAACATTACACATATGCTTCGAAACAAAGGCTGTTAAAACATGCATGCCTTACCCCCCTGCCCCCCAGTGTCTTAACAGCTCTAGACATTTCTGAATCTTATCTTTACCAAGTCCTTCTTTATTATGTCTCAAAAATAACAGTTCATTTTCACTCTCCTGATTTGGATGATCTATGGAAAGTATTTGTTTGTTATAGATAGAGAATACAGCATCATTGTTTGACAGAACTTATTTTTAGTCCACCAGTGCTTTAGCAACAGTCTATAAAAATAAACTAGCTCTCACAGTTATCATCATAGACCAAGCCCTACATGAATTTGTTTTGGAGATGTGTGAATGTTTCCAGAGCCTGAATAAACCGTGTGATCTTGATTTAACATTTAATACTACTTGCTAACAAAAGGTAGTTAAAAGAGTATTTCATGTTGTAAAAGCAAATATAAACAACTTCAAATAATTATCTATAGTTTTAAATATTTAAATATCTAAATTACCTTCTTTGCTCCTTTGTAGTTTTCTGTCATCATTCTCTACCATGTTCTTCCCTATTTATTTGAATTTTTTTTTTTTTTTTAGAAATATCAATTGGTGGGAATTTAATATTTCACTTTTCATTTTCTCTTCAGTTAATTAACTAGTTAAAAGATAAAATTGGAATGGAATTACTTCTCAGAAATGCTGGTGTTCATGAGCTA
Source organism: Platalea leucorodia (assembly GCF_965183815.1). Lineage (NCBI taxonomy): Eukaryota > Metazoa > Chordata > Aves > Pelecaniformes > Threskiornithidae > Platalea > Platalea leucorodia. The sequence continues at coordinate 5,904,726 of NC_138828.1, read as the reverse complement.
AAAGCCATTTAACGTTTTCATGATAGCGAACTTTGATGATGACCAGTGCAGCTGAGCTGTTTGGAAAGCCGTGGTTTTTACAGGGATGGTAGTGCAGTTTCCTAGGTAGAGCTGTAAGGTTAGCAGAAGCTAAAAATTGAGTGAGGTGAATAACTAGCATATGATGCAATGTTATAAATATTTTTTTGTTTCAAGAACAAAGTCAAGTACCAGAGTGTGAATTTTCTTTTAGACCCCAAGTCTACTCCTTTGGGTTTTAAATAAGTCATTCAAATGTTAAATAAATACGAAGAATTAGGGAAATTCCCACACTCTTGCAATCTGCCCTGGGCTCAGTGGGGACTCAGGTTCTGCTGTCCGTATTCTGTAGCTAGTAAGAAGGACGAGCAGGCTGTAGCTTTAGTTTGAAGCATGTTTTTATATAGACACATGTGTTTATTAGTGGTTATGTGCTTACGCAGAACTTTGGTTTGAGGAGAGTGAGGACTGCTTAGTGTGCAGGCGATAAGAAATGATTCAAACTAAGCATCTTACTGACTGCTCCTTTCTATTAGGGATGTGTTAAAAAGCACAGACTACAGAAGAGATCCTTGAGGTGCTTGCTGATAACATCTACCCACTGTAAAAAGCCACCATTTTTATTTTACCCATTGATTTCTGTCTTTTTATTTAGTTACTTATTCACAGGAGGCCATTCCCCCATATTGCATGAGGGCTTAGCTAATTTAAGTGCTTTTGATGAGGGATTCTATGAAAAGACTTTTTTCAAAAGGAATACATTATATCAACTAGGTCATACTTCTTTTGCATGGTGGCTGACTCTTGACAGAACTCAATAGATCTATATGTCATGACATCCCTCTGCAACAGCCACATGAGCTCTTCCTCTGTATATTGTATATATCTGTGTGTCTTTTTATGTTCTCCTCCATTGTAGTATCTACAAATTTGCTTTCTATGGAAGTAGGACGTGCTGGTCTGTGGCTCTGGGGTCACCCAGAAGTTCTTTGTAAAATTTCTTTTTGTATTGCTGCCTTCTTTCCTTTTGGGCGCTGAAGCTTGTGCAGGCAATTGGTTTTATGTACAGTTCAGCAGTTTCACACTGTGAGTCTTTTTAGACAGGAATTGCATGGTTAGACAGTAAAATTGTCCATACTACTAGTAAGCTTTTTTTAAACTATCAAAAGATGATAGTTTTAAGAAAACTTTTTGAAGAAAAGGTTCTGAAAGAGAGATTGGTGATGGTTTTGCCCTGCTGTCTGTTCTGAAATGTCTCACCCTTCTCAGTGTTGGCTTGTAACTTTGTAATCCCCATATGTACTTGGGGCTTGATGTGAGATTTCTCTCATATTCACAACTGCTGGAAATGAAATTTTAATGACCTTTTTTACTTTGCGTGGACTTCATATGACACTTTATATCTAGGTTATTCAAAATAGCTTCATGTCTGTTGACAATACTGGACTTCTCTCCAGTGTAGGCAACAAAAGCTTCCTTCTTTCAAATGAGTACTCCATAGCAAAACCAGCAGCTGTTGACCAGTGAGGAGGTAATATTTTGCTCTCTCTGAATTGTAAGTGGAACAGATTGCCTTGTGTGCTCAGCAGTTCTGGTCCCTGGATTGTCCAGCAAGGGAATGAATGAAGATCCAGCAGAGAATGGTTTTGTCAATGTCTTTGGGGCACACTATCAAAGTAATCTGTGCTAGTTGTCACGTTTTTCGAAAACACAGTGAGAGTAGAAGCCCTGCACATGTGATACAACTTAATAGTTACGACACTTAGTCTGATGACTTTGAAACACTTTTTCACCCACCAGGAAAGGGGGGCTGATGACCAAGATATTTGCCAGTTTGTACAGAAGAGTTTGTTGCCTCTGTTTATACTTGCGCAGATGGAAGTCAGTGGACCAGAAAGAGAACACGTGCACCAATACCAGGCTGTAGATGACAACTCGGCCAGTTAGTTTTGGGATAGGGCCATGCTACCAGACATTCCTCCTTGTTCTTAGGACTGCCTTGGTATTTTTTACAACCAATCCATTGTCGAGCTATTTGGAACGATCAATCCATGTAGAGACTGTCCAGGTAGCATAAACTTATATCGTGAACTCATTGCTGTATACCATGCTGGTAAGTGTGAGCCTAAGCACTACTATTTCTTCCATTTTCCAGATACTAAAATAAAACAAGTTCCAAAGTATCCTTGTTGGTGCCTGCATTTGGGAGAGAACTGTGAGATACTGGTTTGATAGTTCTGAGTCTGCCTGGACTATGGAGCAGGATGGGTATCTGACAATCTTTGTTGCTCTGTCGATGCTATTTTATTCTAATTTTTTCAACTAGCTAGCGCCAGGTTAATGTCTGGGGTTTTTGTACCAGCTCCTCTGGGGTGCCTGACTCTCCCATGTGTGGTATGGAGAGCCCAGAACTCTCAAGCATCTTCAGGTGCCTCACCCAGAAAGTTTTATATCACTCTGGAGGCCACTGTCTGTAAGCTAGGTTTTGCAATGCCTAATTTAGAGGTGCATAAATCCTGTATTAGATGAGGCTTTCTTTATGGAGTATGCCCAGTCCTAGTCTGCATTTGGTAGTAAAGCGTTTGGAATTGGATTGCTTCCCAAGACTTCATCATCTAGGAGAAAGTTTTTTTTGTTAGCCTATTGGGCTGTAACTACACTCTGTAACTAGAATGAACTTTCAGAGCCAAATTTAGCAAAGGCTTCAGCAGCAGGACTTAGAATTCAAGTAAATTTCCTGATTTAGTTTTTTCTGCCTTTCTGGTTTTAGTGTGCATTTTAAATTACTCTAAAGTGTATTCTTTAAAATATTTCTGTTGTTCCGTGCACCATTGTTGTTACGGTCAGGAGGTAATTCTGAAAGAGATGGGGACAGTGACTTGAAATTTGACATTTATATAAACCTTAGTCATATTGTAATCAGAGTTCCTGATTAAGTTTTTACAAATTTGAAATTTGGACTGGGAAAATGCCTTTCTAAAGATGCGGTAATTAGTTTCTGGTAAGTTGGGGACTGTCTGTTTGTCAGAATGGTAATGGGAGGAAAAAAACCTTATTAAGCAACAGTAGATATAGAAGGGAAATAAAAAGTAGCTTTCGTATCCACTTAATTAGCTGGCCAACAATATTGATAATTTGTTTTGCCAACAAAAATGATACTCAAGTAAAAAATTACTTTATCTATCGCTGGATACAGAACCACAGAATCACAGAATGGTTGGGGTTGGAAGGGACCTCTGGAGATGATGTACTCCACCCCCCCTGCTAAATCAGGTTCACCTACAGCAGGTTGCACCCCAGGATACTCTTGGCCGCCTTGGCTGCAAGGGCATTTACCTCTAACTCAGAATAGCTGCTTGAATGCATCTGCCATTCTGCATGTGCGTTTTCCTCTATGGACTGCACGTTGCTCTCCTGAAATGGTGTTCGTCTCCTCTTATGCACTGGCCAAACTTGATCATAGCAACAGCAGTAAATTAAACATTATGAGACTGCAAGCTCTAACCTTAAGCTGTCAGGGATGTTACTCAGTTACCTTGGAAACTTCACAGAGTCAGAACACGCTGGTATTTACTAAGTTCAGGAGGAAAAGTGTGTGGTTTGCTTTTTAAACTGAAGGTGTTACTGCATTTTCAGTTTAAACATATTTTACTGATCTGTGTGTATTAGTGCAGTATTGTATTTTGGACGCAACCATGTAAAGTGTGTAATTACACAGAAAAAATGTTTTTTTAAAGTTGAATAGGAAGCTGATGATGGGGGGGGTTGTGGTTGGGTGGTTTGGTTTTGGTTTTTTTTTTTTTTTGTATCAAACATGCATTGCACGTGGTTACATCTAGGGCCTAATCATAGCAGGCTCTCATGTTGTCCTATAGAAAAATAGGAGAGACTAAGCCTTCTTTCACAGAACGTCCCTTCATTAGTTCTGTGGGAAGGGAAGCTTCTCCTCTTGTAGGGCAGGAAATAGGTGGAGGGTGCTGCTTTTGCATATGGTGTTTAACAGAGTTCGGTAATCCAGGTTTGCTGAATAGAGGCATAGATTACCTCCTCAGCCCTAGAGTAAAGGAGCAATAGAACAGGTCTGTGCCCTTCGCAGGGTTACTTAGCTCATAACTCGGTTCAGCACAGCCACTTACTTGTGACATTTCAGCTATAGCTCAGTGTTAATAAAAGAGAGGAGGGTAGTTGCATACAAACATTATTAATGTTTGGAGGTTCTGGAGTCTGCTTGAAGCATCCCAGCTATCATAGTAGTGAAAGTATTCACGGAAGAGAAACTCAGAGTGTGAACATTCCTACCTGATGTGGTATTTTAAAAGAAACAGCTAGTTTTGCTATTGACCTTCAAAACTAACATTGTAGAAAGGACTTGACTTTTAAAAAGGGTATTGAACTCATCCCAAATATCCTTGCTTCAGAGGTGAAGATCTTCAGTGCTGCTTTTTGTTCACATAACAAACATTCTCCTTATACTTTCTAAGTACTCCTGTGGCAATTGGCTAGCTATAGTTGGCTTGTGAATGCAGCATGACACTTTAACTACATTCAGTTCTTTCTGATTTCAGTGGAAATAAGTTAATTAGCCTTAGAGGCATGTTTACTAATAAACATTGTTCAAGAAGGCCTGCAGATAAGCAGAACTATTTTACCCACCTCCAATTAAAACACTCTTAAACTTGTCTATGTTTTTTTTTTTTCTAATTAAAATTTCTTTCTTTAGTATGTTTGGCTGCGCAAAAATAAGAGCAAGAGAGTTCCTGTTGTAGAAAGTTCTCAGGAATGCAAACACGAGTAGTCAATTTGAAAAGTCATAGCAATGCCTTCTAACAAACGAGAAACAACTCCACGTTTTCGAGAAGGAAAGAAGCCCTCCATTCATCAGACTTCTGTGCATGATCTTAAGTCAGTAGTTGCTTTTCTCTCAAATGCTGAAAAAAATTTTTTATATATATATATGTATACACACACATATATATACACACATCTGTCTATCCATATGTATGTGTATACACACACACATCTGTCTATGCACCTATATATGTGTGTGTATGTATAGAAAGAAAAAACCCACATATTTGGTCTCTAAAGCTGACAATAGCCCAGCAGGCCAGAATGGTCCTGAAATCCAAAGTTAGGTTTTGGGTTTGTTCTTGCTACAAAGACATGAATAACATTGATAATGTTCTTCTCATGCAGAGTTTCATCTAGGAGAAGAGTTGCTTCAAAGATCACTATGCTACGTATAGATTTATTTACAAATGTAAATAGTTGTTCCCTAAACCTAGAGCTGCATGTTCCATGAGTACTATGTGGAGTGTTGCTTGATTGGCTATCCTAAGGATATTCTAGAGCATGGTAGAAATTGTCACAGCTGTGTTTGCATTAGATGGTCTTTGACCTTCTAAAACAGAATTGATATGCCAGGTTACCTGTTATCTTTGTATGGTACAGGCTGTGCCTGTATTTTAAACTGTGGTATTAGATTTATCATTTATTAAGCAGTCTTGAAAAATTTTATGTGAGGGTAAACTAACATTGTTGTGACCGCACAGCACATGTAAGAAACTGGGCCTGTCAAGAAGGCGGCAGTAGTAACAGTATTTGGAGCCCAATTTCTCTCTGCTGTTTTGAAGATCCTCTAGAGCTCTCCTGCAGTGATCTGCAAAAAATAAAAATGATGCCTGAATGAGGTGTCCTTAACAATTATCTTTACTTCTGTAAAGTATATTGCTAAATATCTTTTATTTTGTTCTGTGCGGGATGAATTTCAAGCCAGACAGAGAACAAATCACTGAAGATCAAACTTCTAATTTTATTGTGAAACTCCTGTGATCGATAAACCTAGACTACCTCCCCTGTAATTATTACTTACCATTTCTGTGGAGAAGCTTCCTGAAACTTGCCTGTCTTACTTTTCAATGGTTTTACAGCTAGCGTGACAATCATACCTAAAAATCTCAGACAAGGACTGCAGTGCTGGACCGGCTCTGGTACTGATATGTGGGAAGTGGAACTGTGGATTAGTACAGGCATGAACCTGAGTCCTCTCAGGTGATTTAACGTGTGCATATTGCCCTCAGGGGTGCTAACAGGAAGAGGGGGGGGAAACAACATGACAATGACAACGCTGTCCTGGGGTTGCCTTGTCTGTCTCTTCTACCTTCCCTTGTTCGCTTCTTGTGTATGTGCCTCTGCACCAGCTCCCCCTCTTGCCAGGATGAGTATAGACTGGGCCGAGGCAGGTCTTGCTTGAGATCTGATTGTTTTAAAGTGCGAACATTTTGCAAGTCTGTTGTTCAGCACAGTTTCTTGATTATCCAATTTCACGCTTCTGCTTATATCATCAGTTAATCCTGGCTGCTGACCTTCACTTGAGATACAGCATGTCCCTACATCCAAATAACAGTCAGCACTTCAAAGCTGAGAAGTGCTGGAGAGCGCTGACTTGTTAACGCTTGGTATTCCTGGCCTGGGATCATGACCAGGAGAACTTGTGCTGCCTCTCTTAAGCATGGATAGTAAACTTTTTTCCTCCCCCCCGCATCACCTGTATGATACAAAAGTTCTAAAGAAGTAAGCTAACTAATTTTGGTGTTTCTTTACATCAAAACGTTATCATTATTACGTGTATTTTTCCCCCATCCTCAAACTTTTAAAAATCCTTCTTCTCATGTTGAACAGAATAGTCTCTATTTACACTCTTCGTGCTGCCAACTCTATTCAGTTACTTGCAATACTCCTCTTAAAAAGGGAATGCTGAGTAAGGATTTCAAGGATAATCTGAGGTATGATCCACTGAAATTAATAACTAGTTTTCTGCTTATTTTAGTACGTACTGGATCATATCCCATGTGCAGTGTCAACTTGAAATTCAGCTACCATGCCACGGTATTTTTTGCACTGCTGTGTACATAGGTGAATGTTCAGTCTGGTTCTGGAGGGTTTTTGAGCAAGAAGGTTTGAACATGCTTCTTGCTTTTTTGTGGTCTGTAAAAATCAGGATAGAGCCAAGAGATACTGCATCACGTGCTTGATGCTTTAGCTGTGCTGCAGTTACGCAAACAAACAAGGAAACAGATGAAAAAGGACTGTGTTACGGAAAAAACTTGAACCTGCTGTGAACCCTGCAGAGGAGATAGTCCAAATTGGCTTGAGTCATCAGCTGAGGAGGCTGATAGTGTTCAACATCTAAAAACCAAGAATAGGCAAAATAATTTCTCTCTTCAGAGGGAATGGCTTCTGATAAAAGACAGTAGGAACATCACAAAGAGAAATGCTTTCTTGACATTTTAATGCGAATCAGTAAAGCAACTCAAAACCAAAGGATTATTTGTAGACTGGTTAATCTTTCTCAAGAGCAATCTATGATGATATAATAAGAGAAAACAAAACCCTTCAACAGTCCTAGGAAACAGAGACAGTTTGGTTCATGACCTAGTTTTTTTTTTCCAAAAACATCAGTGTTACATTTCAAAATTCTCTTTTATTATCCGGAGGAGTTTTTTTCCTCATCTCTTTACTGTACTAATTAAACACAAAATTTACTTGGGGCAGTGGTACCACACTTGGCCAACAGCCTTCTCCTCTGTTCATTAGAAAACTATATTGTATAGCATATCTTAAAGTTCTCATATGAATATTTTAATAATTAGACCTGCATCAATGTCACTGTAAATAACTCTAGAAACACTGCCTTTCTGCATTTGTTGCCCTGGCAAACTGCAGAGCTTGTCTGTTTAGTGAACTGTCTGGATTGAATAGTTGGCAGTTTTGTGTCATCTCTTCTGTTAATCAGCCATGGAAAGGCAGTGTTTAGTGTTCACTGTACATCAGAATTATAAAATATTTTGTCTGCTGTAGTACTTGGGATCATGGAGTATAATTTTAAGGAACTGTCAAACTGGAAGTCATCAGGAATTACGTATCTGTCCAGCTTTCCAAACCTGTGAGATACTCTTCCTTTTGAAACAAATAGCCTTCATCTAAACACGTCCTGAAATCTTAGATCCCCTAAATCTGGGGTTTTCACGGGGTGTGGGTTTTCATGGTGGGTGCTTTCAGAGTCGTTTGCCCCAGGATAATCTGCAGTTGAAAAGGCAACGTGTCGCGGGTAGTATATGATGTTATGTTGTGTGGAGTGACCCTCTGTGTCATCCAGCAGTAATGTTCTTCAAAAGTATGTAGAAGAACTGGTGGCAAGTTCCCCTTCTTGTGGGGGTGAGTAAGGGTGTGATAGAGGCACTGATCTAACTGAAAACTACATTCATGGAAAGACTTTTTTTGTTCCTCTTGGATGTAGCCAGACTTTGCACGTTGCGTGGGCCTCTTTTCAATACGATAGCATTCCTGTTGATTCGGTGCTGGGGTGTTAAATGCACCTTAACGGTGGTGGAGTCAAACTAAGGGCAAAATCTTAGCTCCTAATGTAGACTTGTCATTGTACTGATAGGGTCTATGTCAACAAGTGGATAGGAATCCGCCTTGGCTGTGGTAGGTAGGAAAAGACAAAGATAAGGCGTGGTGTCCATCACATGTGGAGATTTGTCTTGCAGCACAGCTACAAAATGTTTTCTTGCAGCCCAGTCTGTATGCCAGTTGGCAAAGAAAACAGGTGCTGTATATATTTTATTTTGTTGTGTGATAAATAGCTAGTTTTCTTCAGTGTTTGCGTGGGCTTCTCTTGTTTTCCAGAGACACTCTCTGTGTTATGATTTTTGCTCTTTAGAATGCCTTTCCAGACATGTGCCGTGACAATCTTGAGCTTCATCACTGTCCTTACTCCTACACTTAGAATTTCCAGCTGTGGCCCTGATCCTGCGATATGAATATGGTGATACTTTGCAGGCATCACAGGGAACCCTCAGGAGTGGGTCAGGACTTCATTTTTATAGCAAGCAATAGTAATTCAGCTTTCTCAGACTTTAAAGCACAGGTTACAGTCCCTCTGGAAATTTTTATGGATGTGTTTCATCTTGGAGCTGTGCCACCAATGTCTATCTGTTGCTTTATGATATTGTTCTGACTCCTGAGAGATGTTCTTGCTGAAATATTTCCAAAATAAAACTCTTGCTATCCCAGCTATATTTGGACTAATAGTGGGATAAATTATGATTTATCAGCTCGGCTTTCAGGACTTGCACTCCTGTGGAGCCCTGAGGTTCCAGAGAAGGGAAAGTTTATGCAGGTCTCTTACATCATTTCCCATCTCTTCCGTGCAATCCTCCTTTCCTTTAACTGAAAAATGATAATGTTCTGCCTCCCAGCACAACTGATTCTTTCTGCTTCTCTACTCTTTCGGCTTACATAAAAGGAATGGCTTTTATGTGTCCTGTTCAGATTTAGGCTATCAAGTATTAGTTTAGTCGCTGGTTTTGAGAAATATTTATATTTTGATAGTACTGGAATGCCAACAATCACTACTTAAGTGTTCCTTTTTGTGAGGTCCATCTCTGTTCTCGATTAGGTGGTCCAAATAGGCAAATTGGACAAAGGTTTGTGAAGAGATGAGAGGGAAGGGGGGTATAAGGCCATAACAAGTCCACAAGTACAGCAAATGTCCAAATAGTTATGGTAGATACCTAACTTGATTCACTTATTATTGGTAGAGATTTAAGAGAGGAGAGAAAGAAAATGCTGATACTTTATAGGTGAAAAAGGAGTATTGCATTTGTTTAAAAAAAACAAAAACAAAGAAAGATTTTTTTTTTTTAAAGTTTTACCGTATTCCCCTGCTCCTATGAGAGTTTGCCACTGACTTCCATGAGACCATAAACAGATCTCTGCTTTATCTTCTGGTATACAGTGACATCTACAGAGAGTGGAGCACATCAAATGACTTTCCTATTTAGTACCAGGTCTTTTTTATAACTATTTTTCTTTTATGTATTCATTAGTTTAAACTTATTACTTTATTTTATGCTTTTTAATGCATGTACAGTATTATTTATCTCTGTACATTCCCATGGAGATCTACCTTTTTTTTTTTTTTTTTTTTTAAAAAGTTGCTTCACCCTGACAGAAGTTATTTTGACAGTTGGAAATGCAATAGCAGTTTACACATCCAAAGAGAAATTACTTTCTCTTGAGGGTTAGAATATCTAGTCTTATGATAGAATGCCCTGGAAGATAACAGCTTTTTTGAAGTAAAGTTTCTTTCACAACTGTGGTGGTCACATCAAGAAGTAGGTTTTTGATGCTTTTGGTCTGAGTGCTTATTCTGAAATTATCATACAAATAGCTTTTTCATTAGATGTGTTCATTATTGATGTAATGTTTTAAATTATTTAAAGAAAGTACTAAAATGTAAATTCCAAATGAATAAATCAATAAAGGTACACATAGGGCTTTTTTTCAGGATTTTTCTTTGTTAGACAAAATCCTTAATTCTATTGCATGCATTTTTGGTTGGTTTTGCTTCGTTGATATTTTTTTTCCTCCCTCCCCCCCCCCTTTTTTTTTTTTTTAAAAGTTTCTGCAAGCTTATTAGGCATCAAAAATAGCTAGCTTCTGCAGTATGATTTTATTGGTGTTTCATCCTTTCTTTCTCTGGGCAAGACAAAACAGAATCCAGCCTAGCATATGTTTACAGAACATTGCCTGTGAATACTGTTTTCTTAAGACTTCAGCACATGTTTTAACCTCATGCACTGCACATAGTCTGAGTAACTTCAAGAGAACCATTTAATGCATAAAGTTAAACGTGCGTGTAAATCTTTGCAAACATAACCTTTAGGCTACTGAGGCTCTAACCCCACATTTTAAAAAGGACTTATTGTAATAAGTTTTTTTTTTTTTTTAAAGAAGTTTAAAGGGAGGGGAAAACTAAAATTTACACTCTAAATATGAAAAGACAAGGAAAAAAATATTTTTATTTCCGCTGTCTTTAAAAAGGTAACTTATTAAGTGTGTGCAAGAATGTAGACACCTACGCCCTGAACTTCATGGCATTTAGTTTTTGATTGTTCTTGTTCACGCTTTTTATGTAAAGGTCTTAATTTTGGTATTTCAAAATATGATCATTTCAGGGTAATTTTTCTTTGCTCTTGGATAACATTAAATGTATCAAAACAAGGTTTAAAATTACTAAATCAATGTGTATAAATGCATCAGGAGTTGTTTTAGTCTTGTTTTTTTCTCCTACCAGGTCAGATACTATAATAATATTAACTGCAAACCAGATCCAGGCCTCCTTAAATACAGCAGAATGATAATCAGAAAATTGCCAAGTAATGAACAAAACCCAGAAGTTTTAAAACTTATTAAGCAATTGTGGCTGATGAGCAGGTTTTATAGCCAAGGCTTTCATGTCTGAAAAATGACCCTGATAGTTTGCCAGCTGACATTATTGGTTAATTTGTGTTAAACTCAATTTTTGTAGAAGAACACAAAGTAAAATAGTATCTCAGTAGAGCAGGAGGGGAGCACTTAAAACCCATGTAGTCAAAATCTACTCATATGTATAAAATCCTTGGCAAAAAGCATTAAACCCTTTGGAGAAATAAATGAGTAAAATAGTCTCTGTAAAATATAAACAAGCAATAAATTATATGTAAGCAGTGAATGCTAGAGGGACATGAATGATTTTCTAAGTATTCAAAGACTCTTATGCTCCAATAAATGATGAAGTGTATAATAGGTGAAATATGTCCATTCCGTAAGAAGAGACAGAATAATTAAAAAATAAAAAGGTGAATATGCTAGTGGTAATGTTTTAGCATTCAAAGGCTGTCAGCATTTTTCCTCTTGTAGAGATCTGTTATGTGTGCAAACTCTGGATTTCTCTTCTTTTTCTTACGTTCATAGATTTTTTTAGTTGGGATTGAAGGGAGTAAGGAAAGAAGAAAAATACAAAACACGTTTATGTTCCATAGAGTTTCACAAATAATTGAGCAAACTTCCATTTTTATAGTGGTTTCAAGTATGACTTTTCTAACAATAAGTATAATCGCAGGAATCTTTCAATTGCTGCATGGTTATTACTGAAAGAGGCATCTGGAAAATGTCTTCCATTAGCTGTGGTTTTTGGCAGAGGCTATAAGCAAGCATGGTCAGTGTAATTAAACTGACAAGTGCTTGAGATACTGTATTTGTTTGCTGTATGTACTTTCCTTCAATAAATATTAGTATTTCTTCTAAACCTTCTACTCTAGCTGGTGACCCTGACAACATTTAAACATTAGTAGAGCATGTAGCATGGCAGCATTGAGGGGGCAACATTTAGGACAAAATATTAGAAGCTTTCTTAGCCAATAGCTGTTTGAGAGACTGTATGCAATAGATGAGCAGCAATAGATTTCTTCAGGAAAAGCTCAGTCTGACAGAGAAGGCAAAATACCTGACTCCAGCAGATTTCTCTTAGTGAACTGTAAAAACCCTTTGCCAGAGAAAATCAGCCTGAAGCCCTAAACTTCCAATGCTTTCAAAACTTTGTAAGCTTTTGGTGTGAATCCTTGCTCTCTTTCTGATAAATGTCAGAATAGGGGCTGTGAACGTGTAAATTTAGCCCCTCAGGGGACCTATGGGATTGAGCTGACCATACTGCAGATTTTGGGTAAGTGCTGAACAATGAATCGTCTCCTGGTCAGGTGGTCTCTAATAAGGGTTAAGTCTGAGCAGTAGCTTTCTAGCTCGCTTTATTTGGTTTCAAGTTTGCCTTGCTTTTTATAATTTCATGTACCTCTTCATCTAGACACCACTTTATGTTGTAAACCATGGTGAGACTGGACCAATCCGATGCAACAGGTGCAAGGCTTACATGTGTCCCTTCATGCAGTTTATCGAAGGTGGAAGAAGATACCAGTGTGGATTTTGCAATTGTATAAATGATGGTAAGTGGTATTTGTCTGATCTGTGATTCATACAAATTCCATAAAAGTAAAAAGACACCATATCCCTAAAATGATTTTCTTGACTTGCTGAGAAAATAGTTTAGTGAGATGCAGTAACTAGGCCTATTTCACAAATAAAAAAAAGTACTACCCAAGAAGAATCCATAGAAACATTCGTTCAGTACAATGTAAAAGGATAAATGTATGAAAAATAATGCTGACTCAGGAAGTACAGTCGGATACTATCAAAACTTCATTTAAAAATATTCTGTCAATGTAGGATACAAAGCTGCTTGTATTGTTAACTGAAAGCAACTTTTGTGTGGAAAAAATTAATGAGAAATCTAAATGTCCGGCAAGAACCAAGTATTTAGAACCACGTTAGCCTAGTTCTGTCCATGACTGTGGGTGCAATGGTTAAATAACGTATTAATCTTCCTGTGACACGTGTTGGTTTTCACAGAAGATACCATGCCATATTTGTTCAAGTGTGCTGCATGTGACTCATAACTGTTCTTGTGCTCTTGGCTGAATCCCAAATCTTTGCCAGAACTAGCCTTTCTAGACATTTGTATCGAGTTGGATTTCCTCAGCTGGATCACAGCGGTATAGCGCTTTCCCTAATACAGTAATCTTTTCAACTCTGAAATGTGAACCTTGACAGACTCGTTCCAACTTCTTTTCTGCCTGACGCTCAAATGTTTATGCAAGCATAGCAGATAACAAATTTCATAGTTTGTTAGCAATTTAAACTCTCATAAAAAGAATTTTAAATGCATTGTGAACATCTTAAGACGTTTAAGTTGCAGTGTCATTTTAAATCATGCTTTGTATTACTACAGTGTCTTTATTCCAAGCCAGAAAGCACTTAAAAAAAAACTTTAATGAGGACTAAAAATGGCCAACAAACTAGGTAGATATTCCCCCCACTCACACACGCATACACTTTTTACAGGCAAAACGTGGAAAACAAGCATTCTAAATACATATTGATTGAGGAAAGTGAGCTAAAATCCAGAGGTGACTCTTCCCCAATGTGACTCTAACCATTAGACTAGCTGTATATAAATTGTTGGTGGCAAACCCACTTGATTTCTTAATGCTTTGGAGTTCCGCACCGTTTATCTGTAGTGGCAGAAGGTTCGCAATATAATGTACGCAATGCACTTTGCTGTACAGTGGGCCAGGGTTGTGACCCTTGTAGAGCTATTTCCAGTGAAGTGGTATTTTTGGATAAAGCAGTACAGGCTTGAGGAAAAGTGCTGTTTTTACCACTGTCCCTCTGCAGAGCTCTGGCTCCAGTGATTTGAATTAAGCTGTGAGCAGACTGTATCTACTAGCAAAATAGTCACTGTTAAGTCTGTATCCTGAGGGTAACGGGCTCCTGTCTGTGGAAATGACCTGGGTCAGTTTTGCCTACTCAAGCCTGACAGTATAGAGGAGGCAGAATATGGACAGTTATAGGGGAATATGCCCTATCCTCCAAATACAAAAGGAGCCGGCATTGCTAGAATGTTGTGGGTGTTTGGTTGGTTGAGGTTTTTTAAGCCAATGTGGGGAAAAAAAAGCCATTGCAACCTGGATAAGTGTTTAAACTCTTCCCTTGATCATCAACAGAGGAGCCTACATTAGTACATTTTATCTGTTGAAAGAAGTTGTTGGGTTGTTCCCCTCCTCCCCAAAATATAAACGTTATTTTCCTGCTCTTGTGTTGGCTTTTAGTCCCTCCATTCTTCTTTCAACATCTGGACCACATTGGCAGACGGGTAGACCACTATGAAAGGCCTGAGCTATCTCTGGGATCTTATGAATATGTTGCTACTTTGGATTATTGCCGAGTGAGTATTTCCAGTATGCAAACTAATTTGCAATTTTATGTCAAAATAAACAAAATCATTTAAATACCTACAGTAGAGTAAATGCACTTGTAAGCTGAATATCAGAGTCCAGGAACATTCTAGAAAATGTAGATAGATGCAGAGAATTTAAGCTTACAATATTATGTTTTGTTCTTTTCTGCTGGAGAGTGTGAGACTAGCAAGTAAGAATAACAAATAGTGCAGCAAAGTCATGGATCGCCAGTCTTTACCTGGGGTGTGTGTGTTTGGTCCTAGCTAGCGTGTCGCACTGTTTAGAGGATATAGTTGAAATTCTGGTGCAGTGTTGCATTTTAGGTGCATGTCTTCTATTGATTTTGAAGACTGACACATACCTAAATTGCCTTCCCAGCATTGAAAACCTTAGCTAGCAAGGGAATTTGACCTTGTAATCTTTTCCTGGCAAGAGTGAGTTTTACTCTTCTGACCAGTAAGTAAGTTACAATGGAATGGGTTCCCTCTCCTAATATTAACTCACTGAAGAACTCAATCCAAAGCCCACATAAGTCACTGTAAATATTTGATTTTATTAGAGGACTGTGTTTGATCCTTCCAAAAGCATAAATTACTTAAACTTTTCAAACTTTAGCTCATTTTACAAAACTGCAAGTGTGACTTCATCTGTCCACAGTATGGACATATTTTTCTGTTCTTGCCAAAATCAGGCAGAATTTGCTTCCTGTCAGTGGAGCTGAGGTCATGATAAGGTTAGGAAAGGCAACTGGATCCTACAAAGTCTTGAAGTAGATACCAATAACTTCCTCAGACCATCAGATTATTGCTGGTATGAAGAAAATGAACAGGTTTAATTCTGCTTTCTCACTAGGGTACTGCTCCAAAATCCAGTGAAATCCCTGAGACGACCTATATAGATTTTATTGAAATCGAGGTTAAACCCCAGGACAGGAGAGAATTGTAGTGAGCCATTAAAGAAAGACAGTGTGGGATCCTCAGTGTACATCCAGTGTAGCTCCATCAAATTCAGTTAAGCTTTGCTGATTTCTGGCAGCTAAACTTTTGAAAACTCGTGTATACTGAATGGCTCTGTCCCATTTTCACAGTTCTTTTTCTCTACTTCAGAGTGTAACCCTCTGTGATGCAGTCATCATCACAACGCAGCTTTCAGTGCAGTGGCTTTTGCCATATAGCTTAAATCAGGGAGTTTCCTTGATAAGTCATCCGGTATGGTCTGTCTTGTTGCAAAGACCCCTCCGTAGACTTACTAGAATGTTATAAAAAAGAAATCTCTTACAAAATTAATGCTCATGCTGGAAATGCTAAGTCATTAAATTTTACAGAAGTTAACATTATTTTATAATTTATTTTTCGTTTTGCTCCAAGTTGCAGAGGTTTAATTGTTTTATAAATCCAATTTAAGACCAGAACTGAAAAGTCATTTCCTTTTGTGCTTATCAAATGACAAGGATGAACAGCTACAAAAAATGTTAACAAATAACAGCTGTTCTGCATTATTGCGCTCCTGCTAAGCGGATGTGGCAAGAGCGCAAGTCCTCATTTCTACCATATCTTTGTCAGAAATTACGCAGGGATTCTTTATAAATGGTGATGTGCTGCAAGAGTTTAGAAGTAGTGTTTGATACAGTTTTTGAAACTAGAATCCAAGTACAGTAAACAGAACAGCTTTTAAAAATACTGCCTGGTTTTAGTTCACAGGAATTAATCCTGATTTACATGATTTAAATGAAGTGAGATCAAGAGTATAATGTTAAGTTTAGTTTAAAGTGTGCCAGGGATTATGGATAAGTCATAACTCAAGGGTTAGATGATTTTTTTTCTTAAATGGAGTTTTCTGAGGTTTAGTTTAACAAGTATAATTTGGTTAAATGGTCAGAACTCCGTATATGAAGGCAGTGAAACAGTATAATGGAAAAGCTGTCCTGAATTTGGCATCAAGTAATGACCACTACTCGTCTTAAGGGGAATTAGGAAAACTGATCTTAGGGAGCGTGATGATTGCTGTTGCTATGTTCACTTTGTATGATCTTCTTCCTGGGTACATCTCTAAGCATTACATTGCTTTATTTGGAAACAAAACCCCTTCATCTTACTTTTTCTTACTTACAGAACCTTGTGTCAGTAGTGTATATCATGATTATCTTACAGAAAGTCAGCTTATTCCTGAAAATGCAGTTCAGCTGTCCAGAATGCATTGGAGCATGAGACAGCAAGACAGACAGACATGATGCAGATGATCGCCACTTAGTACTGCTAAGAACTGAGATATTTTAATTCTGGTTCTGTACCTAAGTTGTATTTTCTGTTTCCAGATTGGTTAGAAATCACTTAAGAGTTGTTAGAGGCAAATGGTAAGAAAAACTGAATTTAAGCATTCACATTAACAAAATGCTATTGCATATTGATATGGGGAATGCAAAACCAGTATGGGCACAGAAAAAAGCCAAAAGGCAAATGTGTTTAAACACTTGGATTCCAGCAGAAATTGTTTGTGCTTCATCTTATCTAATAAACTGTTACCCTTTGCATATTTTATTCCATTAGGATGCTGTTTTCCAGTAATAATGTTTTATTCCAGGGGACTTTACCTAATACGTGTCAGCTTTCTGCAATAGTTACTATTCGTGATCCATAGCATTTTTCAAACAACTGAACTCTGTATTTAGGTTGCCTTATTGTACCACCTGTAAATTTTTTTGACATAACGGGACACTGTCTAATTTTCCCTGTGCATGGTCATTTTTCCTGTAGAACAGCAAGCCGCCAAAGCCACCAGCTTATATCTTTATGATTGATGTATCGTACAGAAGCATAAACAGTGGCCTAGTTAAACTCATTTGTGATGAACTGAAGACTCTGCTAGATAAGCTTCCAAGGTAAGGAAACATAAGTGTGCTTTGCTTAACTCACTACGCTACAGTTTTTGTGCAGCTTTGCGTGCTGAGCGGTAAAAACTAGCTACAGAAAATGTCAAAATTTACGGTCCAGGCATTTTTGGGGTGATAGTGACCAAATGTTAATTTTAACACTGCTGGCAGTTCTTAATCTTTGATGTCTGGGCTTATTATATGAATGGAAAGAATCTGTCATATAATTGCACATGGAGCATGCATTCTTTTCCTTTCTTGTAGTGAACTCTAGTGGTATTATCAGCGAAGTCTCAGCTTGTGGTTTTGACTTTACTTGCTGTGGTCCTGTTTACTGCAATGCTGCTTTTCTCATTAAACGGGGAAATATCAAAACCAGAATACTCAAGAATGACAAGTCTCTCTAAAGCCATAGTGTTGATGGCTTGTATCTTTAGCTATTATTGTTAATTAGCAAAACTTCTAAAGCTCCTTGCTGTGCTGTGAGACTTTTCTGGCCTCGTCTGTATCTGAGAGTTGAACAAATCTTGGAGGCAGCAAACGTTTTATGAAATATAGCACGTTTGCTTCGTGAGCATTAAACACACAATAGTAGTATTACTACTGATCAATAGTAATGACAGTATATTATTTTAGTGTAGTATAGTTTTTAGTATAGTATGTTAGTATAGTTTTCATTAAAGTTTAAATAATGCAGACGCACATAGTTAAATGAGAGCAGTGAAAGACTGAGAAATTAAAGTAGACAAGACGTTTCTCAGCGAAGGCATATAAAAGCACTGAAGAACATACAGAAAGAAAATGCATTCCAAATAACGATACTTGCAGAGGGAGAGCAGACTTAAGAAATGGAGACAGCAAAGTGAGGAAGAGTGGGAGATGAGATCCTCAAGATAATCTGGGATATGTTAAAAATCTTTTATCGTATGTTCTTCAGGGATCGCTGTGCATGAAAGAAATTCCAGTCCAGGGTGGGGGGTTAGTTTGTCAGATGCCCATGTAAGGCCATCTCTCAAGTACTTTGTCATTGAAGATTACACTGGAGACACAAGTGTTTGATATTATCCTGAACATACCTCAGAGCTTTCCATCAGGATTGGTCATGACTCTGAAGATAATAAAAGGCATGAGTGTAGTAACAAAAAGCAGTTGGCAGTTTAGAAACACCTAGGCTTAAATAGGGAAAGTTGAGGAAGAATGAAAGCGAGTATATCTACATCACAAAAAGGCCATGTTAATTCTTCTCCTCACCAGCACTCTGCAGAGATTTGCTGCTAAAGAATTTGTTTGCCGGGCCAAAGTTTTCATGTCCACTGAAAAAAGCAATAAAAAAATAAAAAGAAAAGGCAGGTCCTTCAGTTTCTTCAGACTCATCTGTTGTCCTTAAACAATATTAATTTAGAAAAACCATAAGGCATTCCACCAGAATTTGTGGTGAAACTTTTATTTTGGTGCTGAGACAGAAAGGTCACTGTGTGTTAATTTTCTGTTGCTGGACAAAGACACCTGCAAAAATATTCTGCTGTTACCACATGAGGTGAAAGCCCTGTGCTGGGAATTCACCCTGTGCTCATATCTTTAAGAGGAAACACTTGGGGTAGCAAAGCAATCTGTGTCACACAAAGGCCGCTGGTGTAAAGGCCTGTGCCAGGTAAGCCTGTGACAGTGGCTGCAAAGGGAGAAGTTAGAGGTAGCAAAGAAAGGACTAAGGTAGCTGGCTCAAGACCTGGTGTTAAGAACTTTGTGGGTTTGTAGACTTGCAGCACAGCAAAAACCACGTTATTTGCTTGCTTGAAATTTCGGAGCAGACATTTTCAAACTTAGGTGTTTGAAACACCTGACTCTGTATTTAGAGAAATACAGAGAAAAGTGTTTATAGAAATTGTGCTTACGAGCTCAGAAGACCAGGCTGACTAGTTGTGCAAATATGATTTTTAGGTGCATAATTAAAAAAACCATTTAAATGCATTTATGTACATATGATCCAGATATCTCATTCGTAGACTTCAAAAAGAACTAAATAGTGTGTGAGCTACGTAGGCAATAGGCTGCTACATTTACAGCTAATCTTTACAACTATGATAGAAGAAATTGGACGAAGTGTGGCAGTACAGACTGCCACGGGTAAGAGCAGTATCGGAAAAAATTGTCCCGAATACCTGCTGTGTGACAACTTTGAGACTACTAGGGTGATGTGGATACTTCTCTGGGAAGTAGGAAAGTGCTGTATGTGCAGAAAGTTAATAATACCTTGTCCTCATCAAGCTCCCGAATGCTCCCTGTTAATCACGTTACTAAGAAAATAGTGTCCGAGTGCTGGGAATGATTAGAAATTTACACTGAGAAATGAGGTATCTGTTTGACGAGCGTATCTTGGAGGAATTATTTAAAATGCTTCTTTATGGAGTGTGTTCAGTATAGAATATTGATTTGTTTTAGATCAAAGTAGCCCCTTTCTCACCCAGCTGTGTTCCTGTAAAACATGAACGGTAGATTAGCATTCTAGGCTGACATGAGAGTTAGATTGTAGACGAGAAAAATTATTTCTCTCCCAAACTCAAGGTTTTAGATGAAGCTTGTGAAATTGCTGATGGCAATTTTTTGTTTTTATTTCTCTGAAGACAAGCAGTTTTGATAGCCAGGAAGAAGGCTGACAGGTTTTTCTATTTGCTCTAAGAAAAAATAAACAAGAACCACAGTAAAAGTGTGTTTGTGTTGTTTGTCCTCTTTAGTTTGACTTTTGATTCTGCGTGCATTTGTGAAGCCATGAAATGCAGTCTGTTGGTTGCAGTGGAACGGGATGGAGGCCTTGCCATTGATTTTGGTGGGGCCAAGGCTTTACTCTCTTTAGGAGGATAAATGTTTTCAGACCCTGGCTTCTTTACTGTGGCGAAGGCTCAGGGTGACTGTTCACACTCCCTTGTTCCTTCAGAGGGTAGAGCGAAGGATAAATAATGGATGTTCTGCCCTAAGAGCCTAGTAACTGAAAATACTATGGTAGGGCTCTGTTACCAAATACTTTTGGTGTGATAGTAACATCTGTATGAGTCTGTGTGCATTACGGTATCCTGTTTGTCGATTGGCATGTTTCTTGGTGTTAAAGTTTTTACAATCATAACTTTCAGCGAGTGGCTTCTTTTATAAACTAAAGAAAATAAAATCAGCTTGGCTATTTCTGTGGTTCCTATTGCTGCAGTCTCATTTGTGGTACATAGTTCTACATCCTGGTGAGATTAAACAATACTTCTTGCTGTTCCCCTTTTACAAATGGAAACTGAGGCACAGAGAAATAAAATAATTTCCTCTTGGGTTGTAAATTAAATCAGTGGCATAGCTGGGAATTGAATGAGGATTTCCAAGTTTCAGCACTCTGAATATGAAACTCTTTCAAACATGCAAAAGCATTAGACTACAGACTCTGTATTTGCTGGTTTTGTGACATCTCACCGTAAGTTAAGTCAGCTGCTTAAATGTTCAGTGTTGCTGTACAGAACATACGGGCTGACCTGTAGCAATTGCAAGTACCGCAGGCCTCCTGTCTGGCATCTTTTGTGCTAAAGGCTTGGTTTGTCGTTTGCGAGAGGAATGCCCTGCTACAAGAAGGTTCTATTTTATTAGGAATTAAGCCCAATTTTTTGAATAGAATTGCCTTCTAGGGAAAAGCTCATTAAACTTAGGACTCTCAACCTGGTAAAGGTCTAACTTGTACTATTAGTAACACTGCTGCTAATGGCAGAGTGGGCTACTGCTTAGAGGAGTCACCTCCACAAAACCAGGCTGAGCCTGCTGCCTGCGGTGTTCCTGCAGGCGCAGCTCACAGCAGCAGTTGGCTGGCTTTGGTTGGGCTGGGAACTTACTAGCAATAATGAGCAATTTCTGCAGTGTTTTCTGTGTGATAGACAGCTAGGGGGGATCTAACAGCTTTTGCTGCTTAAGCGTAGTCCTGCTGAAGCAGAAGACATTACTCAAGCCTGGTGACTGTTCTTACTAGGCATCAATCAATAGTGTCCCTGAATTAGTGTATTGTAAATAAAGCTGACTTTCTGATTGTATCTTGTAACTAATTGCCCCGTTCTCTCTTTTCCATGTTTTGAGGACAATGTGGTTTATTTTTTATCTTAGGGACTTTTGACTGCTTGCATGGGATGCACAGTTGATAGGGTTGATGTAAATATATATTTTTACAAAAGTAAACGATACAGCAGTTGATTTTATCAGGGTGTTTTAATTTGACCTAAGGCAAGGATTGAGGCCATTACATCTGCTTGGCTGTTGTTTGCTTCCTTGCTTCCAGTACAGATAATGATCTGAAAGCAGCCTTGCATTTCAAAAGAATGCTTTTATTGCAAGTTCAGAATTTCACAGTTATCACCAGTTGTGGGTTTTTTTTTTTTTTTTACAGAGAAGAGCAGGAAGAATCCTCAGCAATTCGAGTTGGTTTTGTCACTTATAACAAGGTCCTCCACTTCTTTAATGTAAAAAGCAGCTTAGCTCAGCCTCAGATGATGGTGGTCTCAGATGTTGGAGAAGTTTTTGTTCCTTTGCTGGATGGTTTCCTCGTTAACTTTCAGGAATCACGATCTGTTGTTATCAAGTAAAGTATAATTATTCTATATGTGCATAAGATCTGAGTGCTTATGATATGCATTATGCCTTTTAGTCAATTGTGTTACTGGGTTTTGGGGTGTACGTGTATTTATTGAAATACTTCAGAAGGCAGCAGGTGCTTCAAGTCATATATTTCCACCTTTGAGGCAAAGAAAAAGTGCTATGAACACCCCCCTAGTGCTGAATTTGAAAGCATGTTTAGGCCAGCTGTAAACCATGCATCTTCAGCTGTGCTTCTTCAAAAATGGGAGGGGGGTTGCAGCTGTGTGCCATGTTAAATATTTTTCCTCTTGCGATGTATATGATGTACACCTGGATATGATCTAAGGAGTCTTAAGTCCTTATGGCACACTAGAATTCCTTAATTTTTAGCTATTTTTAATTTATTGCACGTTGCTTTATGTTACCAGCTTTGAAATAATGTGTCTTATAGAATTTAAAAATGCATATATCTCTTTGTTCTGGCTGGCTGGAATCCTAAGAAATTGAGCAATCAGAATTCATACTTTTTTAATATAAATTTGCATGGAAAACATCTTCCTGTGTGAAGACTTGGTGTGTTCGGGAATTATCCTAGATACACTAGCCAGCTTTAGACACTGATCCTTTCGTCTTTCCTAGCTTGTTGGACCAGATTCCAGAGATGTTTGCAGACACTAACGAGGGTGAGACCATCTTCGCTCCTGTTATCCAGGCTGGCATGGAGGCGTTAAAGGTTAGAATGTTCCTCTCTGTAAGAGAAGCAGCTCTTTAATGAGAATAAGACTTGATAAGTTGCAGAAATTCTGTTTGCTAAAAGCCAGTCCCAAGTCCTTCTACAAATCACAATGGGAAATGAGAAAAAAAAAGTTGCTGATTGTTTCCAGCACTAATGTTCCGTTATTCTAACAGTACGTTTGAACTGCTTTCATCAAAATGAGAACACTGACCAGCATAACATCTGTTTCCAGATTTTGCTTGTTGAGGGAAACCAGTCCCTAGAGCCTACGCTACATAGAATGGACGTTTAGGACATGAGGAGCGGGAGTCCGTTTCTCGTTCAGCATCGGAGAGAAATAAAAAAGTGTTTAGTTACTGCAACAGAACAAATAGATGCTCTGCATGTTTGTACAGATATCCAGCCCTTGCGTGTGTGAAGGGCAGGAAAAGAGTCGGTATAAGATGCGATTTTGCCCTGCCTGTTCTCCTGCTTCTGCTGACTTCTTGTGCAAAATGAGATGTTTATGACTATTTATGACTGAATCGGGTGGGGGGTTGGAGGGTTTCCGCTTAACTGACAAGTTCTCACAGCTTGAATACAGCTGAAAATGAATCCGCAGGTCAAGATGCATGCCCGCTTGCTTTCTCTATGTCCAGGACACCCCCTGAAGCGCTGACATTTCCATGGAGCGCTGCCAATTAAAAGAATGCCACCATGGTTCACCACAAGATTTGTAGGGGCAGAAAACAGCCAGTGGTGTTTTGAAATAGTTGATTTATCTGTGAGCTGTGTATAAATAAAGCATGAACTTTGAGTAGATAAATTTGTTGAACCGAAAATGCACAACATTTCTCAAATCTGCTTCTTAAATATTTAATTAATACCTGTTTTCTTGTTATTTATTCATACTGCCAGAAGGTAGGTGTGTAAAACATACGTTTGGTTGCCACTTCCCTCAAGAGTGCTCTTCCCTAATACTTGACTTCTACAAAAACTTAAGGGCCATCGTTGTAAATTTCCTTTGATGTTGGCTATAAAAGAAAGCAGCTCTCACTTAAGTTTTTTATTTAGCTCAGTATTTTAAAGTTATAATTTGTAAGGATTTTCACTGTGAATTATTAATATGCATATACCTGTGCTCAAGACAACCATTCTTGTCTAAAAGAATAAATGGATTGTGTTCCTATTTGAGATTAATTTTAATAGACTTGTAGAAATAATATATACATTTTAGAAAATTTGTCAAAAGCAATGTCAGTAATTCCCGATGCGTATCGTGACAAATAGGTATTTGGTAAGTCTTTCAGTCTTCAGCAGAATCTTTCTTAAAAGGAATTGGAGAAATTGGCATTCATGATTAAAGATAACTACGCTTGAAATATTAGGGGTGAAACTTCAGCTCTATTAAAAGTTAGACACTGTCCTCAGTTGTATTTCTGCCATAGCAAAGAGATTTCTAGCTTTCCCAGAAGAATGCCGTAGCTTATTTTGAAATGTGGAATATCTTTCTCTTGTCAACATCTTAAGAGCTGGAGGAGAGAGTACCAAAGCTGATTTGCGTCTGTAGTCTTGGGTATTGGAGTTTTAACCTGGATGTGCGGGTGAGTCGGGAGCAGGAAAAGGCCAAATCCCTCTTTCCTCCCTCCTTCCCTTCACCTTCACCCAACTTCTTCAATAGGTGATGAAGACCTCAGAATTGCTAATCAGTTTTTATTTCACTTTAACTGTTGGTCAGCCCTGAAGCGGTCAGGCAGCTGGACTAGATGATCCTTGTAGGTCCCTTCCAACTGAATTACGCTATTCTATTCTGCTCATTCCCATTCGCTGGCTCAATAGCAAGAGTAAGCGATAAACTGGACTTCCTAAATTTTGGTGGAAAAGCTTGTTAGTAGTACAAAGATGCCTGCGGTACTGCTACTGTTGTTACCCTCTTCTTTGGAATTCAGGGGTTTCTGTCAGTAGTTTGTCATCTCAGTAAATAGGTTCTCGTTAGAGTTCTAAATAAGAATAGAAAACTTGAATAAAACAGTCAGTTACTTCATTTCTTAGTCACAGGGAGAAATGTTCATCACAAGTTTTGATACTCCTGCACTTTAGCGTGGATTTGAATGTGGAATCTAGTACAGGAATGTAATTGTTGCTCGTCTATAAAAATGTAGTGAACACTAGCGTGCCTGAACTGAAAGAAATACTTTTTCTGTTAAATTACATTTCCTTTTATTTTTACCCAAATTTAATATTTGTACCTTTGATACTTGTTGCGTAATGCTGGTATCCAATTGGAAAGTCTCCAAGAGGGGTACGCCTAGTTTTGCCCATCAAGATTTTAGATTCCTATGTAGAAATCACTGTAACAATGCATCAGCCAACGTATCTGTGTGCTAGACCAAGGTATTTACTCACATAAAATTCCCAGTTTGTTTCGGGACTTATTCCCATCAAGTTTTGAGTCTCTCAATTAATTATTTAGCTCTGAGGAACTTGCAGAGAGTTTACACTGTTCTCTGAGATACCACAATGTATGAAAATGAGGCTTATCTTAGCAGTAATAAATATGCCAATATGGTGTCTTTGAAACAGGCTGCAGAATGTGCTGGAAAATTGTTTATCTTCCATTCTTCATTGCCAACTGCGGAAGCACCAGGGAAGCTGAGAAACAGAGATGACAAAAAACTGCTCAATACAGATAAAGAAAAGGTATTTTCTACTCCGAGTTAACAAGGGACTGCTGTTACGCTGAATTTCTGTAACAGAGCCTTGATCTTTTTTCCATTTCTTTTCTTTTACAAAGATCTATTGTTTCATTATATAATATTCCCATTCTCACTGTGCTCTGATTGTGTAGGCATATTGATATTGGCCCTACAGCAACACCAAAGTCAAACTACGGTAGAGCAGCCGTTCCCATCAGTAAAGGAAACCCCCCAGCAGGAAATAATTCCACCCATCAGGAGCCTTCGCTACCCGCCTGCGTAGGGATTTAGTTCTCCAAGAACGTACCGAGTTGGTTCCCTGCGTACGAGCATATGGGCAGGGGCAACACGTTTTTAATCAAATCCACGCCTCACTTAAAACTTCCACTCTGTCTTTCCTTTTTTTTTTTTCCACTTTTTTTCCTTCAGGTGGGCATTTGGGTTGTGGTTGGCTACCAGCAGTATCTAATGTTAAGACACTTGTATTTTTTAATTCTGTGCAGACGCTCTTCCAGCCCCAGGTAAATTCTTATGAGGCCTTAGCCAGGGATTGTGTGGCTAATGGCTGCTGCGTGAATTTGTTCCTCTTCCCAAATCAGTACGTGGACGTAGCCTCCATGGGTCTTGTCACAATGTACACTGGAGGAACACTGTACAAGTACAACAATTTCCAGGTAAGTGGCGGAGGTTGCCTGCCTTTCAGGTAGTAACACCTGGGGACTTGGTGGTTTTCTTTTCGTTTCAACGTGTGCCTCGACGTTTAAGATGGAAGAAGAGTGACTCTAGAAAACTTACTTATAAACTCCAGGGCATAAAATTCAAACTTAGAAATGACACATCAGGCTCAAATATATGTGTATCTTGAAACAGTAATAAGCTGATTGGTATCTTAAAATTGAATCCACTTACTTAAATATGCTGGCATCTGAGCAGGGAAGTCGGTTACTCCTGTATACACAGCTAAAAATGCTTATGATAAAGACCCCCCAAAAAGCCGTAACAACACTTGTTTAAAATGTTGTAAGAATCTCTCGGGGGATTAGGGGACTTTCTCTGTGTCAGGAGCTGACCTGCAGAAGCATTTTTTGTGAAGTCAGCAAGGTGACTCTGTAATTCTTAAGGCTGTGCCATAAAATCCTAGCTAGGCTGCAAGGCTAAGTGCAAGAACGGATGTTACGGGAGATAATTTGCTTGAATAGAAATTCTGGATGTCCAAGCCTAGTGATGAATTGGTGGACACTTGCATATATACATTTCTGTTAACGAAACAACAATCAACATTGTTTCTCTCTTTTTAAAGGAAAAGAGAGATGTTAAACGTGGGAAGAGAGATTTGCTGTTGGGGGGGTCCCAGGGAGGGGGAGAAGGTGGGGTTTCTGCTATGTTGCTGCCACCCCGTGGTGAGCTGCAACTTTTGCTTTGCGTTCCTAGCTCGATGCCGACAGCCCCCAGTTCTTGAGTGACCTCAGGAAGGACATAGAAAAAAAGACCGGATTTGATGCAATAATGAGGGTTCGGACAAGTACAGGTAATGGTACCCGTTGGGAATGAAAATAAACATGAATGCATATGACAGGGTATAATTTTAAATAATACAGTGCTGCCCAGGTCACTTGTAAGATCAGGCTAACGGTTTTAACTTCACGATGTACCTCTTGAAAAGTAATTGGCTAGGCTGAGAAAACGCATGACTATGTCCTTCCTCTATATGCCTCCGCGATAATTCATTTTCAAATAGGAGTAAGGCTGCTGATCATTATGCACGCAGCTTGGATTGCAAGTAAGTTATACGTTCCTGCATTTTCATACGTCAAATGACGTTACTGTGTCTACTTTTCAAGCATTCATTCTTACCTCAAATGCAAATATTTGAGAAAGGTACACACACAAAGTGGCCAAGTCAACAGCGCAAAAGGTTCTGGGTGGGCTCAGCGTCCCAGCGCAGCTTCGTGGCCCATCAGCTTTTCCCTCTCACCCAACTGTCAAAAAATGCCATCGGCAAGGACAGTTGGTGGGGCCCCCTGAGGGAAAATGGTTCCCGTTTCAGGAACCAGAATTGACTGACCGTAAAAAGTAAGTCACAAAATAATGTCAACTTTATTTGCCATTTTTAAATTAAAAAAGATATGTTTGTTTTGTTTTAATCTGGCTGTAGGCTTCAGGGCTACGGACTTCTTCGGTGCTATTTACATGAACAACACCACAGATGTAGAGATGGCAGCAGTTGACTGTGACAAGGCAGTGACAGTGGAGTTCAAACATGACGACAAGCTGAATGAAGACACCGGAGCCTTAATTCAGGTAAAAAACCCAACAACTTACTTAATTACATGTAATGTCATGAAATTGTGAGCAAGAACTTCGGCAGCCATAACAGAAAAAAAAGTTATGGTGTAGGACTGCTGGGAGCAAGGCACAGCTTGCACATACTCTGGTGACACAATACCGCCGATTAAAAAAGGTTTTAATTAATTAGCCAAGGGTCGCATCTTGCCTCAAAAGCACAAACAATGCCCCTTACGACAATTAGTGTGTTCAGCTACCGCTATGCTGCATGCTCTGTTCAGGGATACCAAAATGCTTTCTAAACACCATCGGCTATAATTTTTTTCCATCGTACGAAACAAGTTTATCTGGAGTACAAGATTCGTTACTACTTATATGGAAACTGTTATTGCTGTGGCACTCCTTGTGCATCAGGAGCTTCACTCCTACCTTGAAAATGCCAGGCTGTTCCAGAGCTAACTAAATCCTTGCATCCCGCCTTAGTTCACAACATGGGACCTCAGAAGCAGTTCCTGGGAACGCCACTTAGGCAATAATTGATATTTCTCTGCGTAAATTGCCAACAAACAGACTTGTGATACATCTTTTGTTAGGAATGGGAGTATCCCACCCGTTATCAGGTAATGGGAGGTCATTGTTTACTATTTTAGATGTTTAGTCATGACCTTTTTCTTGTTTAATGACAGAAAATGTTACAGCTTTTGCAAGGTTTTAAACTTAAGCCACGGAATTATCTGAACTTTTTATTTCTGTTCTGCTTGGCTTTTAGCTTGCCCCTAAAAATACATTTTGTAGGTCAGCAGTTAATCCCTGTACGATTACAGCACTGTGAAACAGCCAGTTTGCTATGTCTGAAGCTGCTTCCTAGAGCCACGGATGTATACGCCGTGTAGATGTTGCATTTACAGCTCTTGCATAGGAGAGAGACTTGTGGCAGTACCTAATGCAAGGCAGACTACAGCAACCTGGAGTCTGCGTTTGCCCCGCAGGCTTTGGATCGTACATTATATTGACGTATCAACGTTATATTGAAGCAGAATTGGAGTCATAAGGAAATGCTCAAATTACACCCTCAATTGTTAATAGCTAAGCCCATGGTAGATGCAGGACCTCTTGTTTCACTTCATAAGCAACTTACTTGTGTAAAAAGAACCACTCAGCTTCTCAAGATTAGGAAGTTTGTCTGTGTTGTTTTTGCCAAGAGACAATGTGATGGGCAGAGTGCTTCTCAGCAAGCTTCTCAGCTCTTATGCGGTGTCTTTCTAGATATATTTATCTGAACTGTTCAAATATTACACAATTACAAAGTATGATGTACAAATTTACAATCGGTGGTCTCTTGTTTTCAGATGATATGACCAGTGTGTAGTAAATGAGAGTAATAAGCCTTTCAATCAGTCATATTATGGGTTTTTTTTTTTATAATTTTACGATTAGTAACTTTTATAATGTCTAATATACTTCCACAAAAATTGCAGGTATGTTGGGCCTATAGATGACAGAAGCACTGAAGCAGCCCTGCAAGGCTAGGCTGTCTTCAACAGTAACTCTGTGCCTTTTACGCACAAAGTAAGTGGCTCTTGCATGACAGCAGCTTTTTGTTTTAAAACAAAAATGGTAATTTGCTCCTCTGTTGCAGTGTGCTGTCCTTTACACATCAATAAGTGGGCAAAGACGACTTCGCATACACAATATAGGTTTAAATTGTAGCTCCCAGTTAGCTGACGTCTACAAGACTTGTGAGACTGATGCGCTGATCAACTTCTTTGCCAAGTCAGGTAAAGTTGTAACAGACCAATCTTGTTTCCTTTTTTACTTTGGGGTGGAGGAAGGGGGAGGAAAGGAAGCTAAAGTGATTACCTAGTGGGAAATCATGTTTAGTAACTTGCTGCTCCAAGCCTGAGCAACTCTTGAAGTATTATAACATTGAAAAGACAAGTAGATTTCATATTTTAGACATACTGCCATAGAAGTAATGGTTGTGAAGGTAGCTAGGAGCATGTGATGCACAAAACTGAACAGGCACAGTAGTGGAAATGGACATCCCACCATAGCGTTGGAGGTTTGGTGTTTTTTTTTTTGTTTTGTTTTTTTTTTGTTTTTTTTTTTGCAAAGATGAATAAACACCCTCTGAGATGCTGTCTGTAAAAGAGACTAAAAAACAGCCATAGACCTCAGGTTAGTAAAATTAGAAGCTAGCACAATATAGATACTTGAAGAGTATGTGTCCATCTTTAGCACGCTCTTTTCTTCTTCTGTACTTGCAGCTTTTAAAGCCATTCTAAGCCAACCACTGAAGACGGTCAGAGAGATCCTGGTGAACCAGACAGCTCACATGCTGGCGTGTTACAGGAAGAACTGTGCCAGCCCGTCGGCAGTAAGCCAGGTAAAACCATCCGAACTCGGTCCTCCCCCAGCCAGGCTTTGCAGCAGATGAACGCCCACCCCTGCAACATCAGCAGCACTGCCAGAAAGGAACACTTCGGGACAGACTTTTCCTTTTCTTTCAAATGAAATGAATGACAGGTGCGATTCAAGGGAGGCAATTACAACACAGGGAGGCTGTTGTTCCGGAACAAATGGCAAACTCATGATCATATTCACACACAGGAGCTTAGACAGCCTTTTTCCTCCTGCTGGAATTATGTGCTGACTCACAAAGCTTTCATTTTTCCTTCTTATGTTGTTAAAGATTTTAGTATTCTAATTTTTGACAAAGACAACTGTTACTGTCAAAAAATCAAAATAACCTTGTATCTTAGTAAACAATCTGCATTTGCACATAGGTTTCTCCAGCATGCTGGAATGATAAATACCCAGTGATGTCTAGATGGGGCCAAAAAAACCCCCAATAATCCATGGCGATTAAGATAAGTCTGTTAACTCCTTTATTTACCAAAGTGTAGTAAGAAGCTCTAGGAACCTGAGTACTTCTATTCCATGCTACTTGAAAATTCTCTCAACTGAAGACATCTCTATTATTTTCAGCCCATTCTTTTCTATATTCAGAACAGCTGGGGAGGTCTAACTGAACCACCAGGAAGGTGTTTTCACATCCTTTCAGCAACTGTTTCTGACACCCAAAGATGGCTGAACTAAACCCAAATCTTGTAACCATTTGCATTTAACTTTTATTTTTCTTGCAACTTTCAAAATATTTCCCTATCTCCTTCAGATTTTGAGGCACTTTAAAAGATAGCAGGAATGGCCAGCTTGCTGGCACTTGTTTGACTGACAATGAGCGATTTTGTACATTAATGCTGAAGTTAATAGGAAGGCCGAAGGCATTTGATTTAGGTTAGTTCCTTTGATCGCCTTTAAATTGTATTTTCCAATTATTTATTATTCTTCTTGAATGTAATGTATAGATTACATTTATATATTAGTATATATTTAATATATATTTTGTATTTTTATATTAGCACATCCTAATTACATGACTTAAAATTCAATGCTCCAGTAAAAGCAACTGTTGTTTCCTTTTTTAAATTATTCACCCTTATGTCCTGGCAAATCAACTTAGAGAGAGAAGGACTAAGGCTTTTACATACCACGGAATGCTTTCAATAACCAGAAGCCTGGGGAGTGAATTGTTTAATGTTAGTGAGGGCCAAGTGTGTTAGAAACAGTGACACACTTACTGGGGACCTTCATTTCCTTCCTAAATTGTTTGGAAAAAACAGACCCACTTTTCCTATGTGACTCTCCTTTAATTTAGTACCTAAAATTACAGGTTACAGGGAGATGACTACAGTCTATAGGGCAAATAATTTCTGTTGGATTCTTATTAAATGTATTAACCATTCAGAGCTGTCACATCTGGTTTGAAACAGCACCTATAAAAAAGTTTTCCGTTTGGTTGTTTTTTTAATCAAAGAAAACAAGCAGTGGTTTATTTAAATGTTTGGAAGTCCAGCTCTCATTCCCCAGTGCCTGGGAT
This sequence comes from Platalea leucorodia, assembly GCF_965183815.1. Lineage (NCBI taxonomy): Eukaryota > Metazoa > Chordata > Aves > Pelecaniformes > Threskiornithidae > Platalea > Platalea leucorodia. Next base: position 5,872,934 of record NC_138828.1, on the reverse strand, counting down.
ATATCAACTAACCCCCCTTCTCTGCCTCTCAGCTTATCCTTCCGGATGCGATGAAGGTGCTGCCAGTGTACATGAACTGTCTGTTGAAGAGCTGCGTCCTAGTTGGCAGACCAGAAATTCCAACTGACGAGAGAGCTCACCATCGCCAGCTGGTCATGTCTATGGGCGTGGCTGACACACAGTTGTTTTTCTATCCCCAGCTTCTGCCAATTGTGAGTATGGTGTTTGCCCATCTTTTTGTTTTCAGTAGGCTGTGATTTTGGAACTGTGCAGATGCAGAAAAGATTGTGTCTGCTGGCCAAGCGTTGCACTACCACATTGGCTTACATTTTTACTGTGATGCAGTTGCTAGTTGAACTAAATGGAGGAGGGAGGGTAGAACCTCTAATGGAAAATGGGGAAGTAACATTATCAACCATTGACATCAGCACCCTCCAAGAACGTCACTGTACTCATAGCAGGGTTTTTTGCTCAGGCTAATGAAAGATGCCAGCTTTACTAAACAACACGGGCGTGCAAGTGTCTCTCCACTTACAGCACGTCGTCTTTGCACACAGTGCGTTCACTGAAAAAGAAGAGGTTTGATTTCTCATTCCTCTGATCTGGAAAGGAACCGCTAAGGTGTACTAAACCTTTCAATAGTTACTTTTCAGTATCTAATTAGAGCTTTAGTCACCATGTCTACAACTCTGTGTATTTCTGCCCCACAGCACAGCCTGGATCCGAAGAGTGACGCTGTCCCAGCTGCCGTCCGCTGCTCCGAAGAACGTCTCTCCGAAGGAGGGGCCTTCCTTCTAGCCAACGGTCTGACTATGTTCCTATGGCTGGGAGTCAGCACGCCCCCAGAGCTCATCCAAGGGATTTTCAACGTGCCATCTTTTGCACACATCAGCACGGAGGCCGTGAGTAGATGCAGACTAGTCCCTTTTTCAGAACTTATGATTTAGTAAGACCAGACTGCTAATCAGAGAAACAAGTGAGACATTTTCATTGTTACACTAAAAGCAGAAACAGGTGACCAGCAGAAGGTGTCTTAACAGGTGACGCTTCTGGTGTCTTAACATACATAAAACTTTTAATAAGCTTTTACACTCTAAACACTTACAGGCAAGAAGCTTTCAAAACATTTTTAAACCTTCTTAAACTTTCACAGTTGCAGATATTAAAGTCCTCTTGGATTTGCATTGCTAAAATAGGAACAAAACACTTTTGCAATAGTTCAAGTTTCTCCTGATAATGAATTTTCATATAGTGATAATCATTTAAAACTGAAAAATGGCTTAGATAGATAGATTTTTGTGAAGGAGATGGCATCTCCCAGTTTAGAATAAAATCCAGTAACTCACATCATAAACACCAGCAGCTAGTCTTGCTGATTTCATAAGGGATGCAACTGGAATATAACCACCTGCCACGCTTTCATTCTAACAGACATCACTGCCTGTCCTGGACAATCCATTTTCGAAGAAACTGAAGTCAGTACTGGAGCACATCCAGAAGCAAAAGCCCTACACGATGAAGGTAACTTCTCTCTGCCTCAACTCATTCCTCATACCTGTTCAAAGGCACGCTACTGCTTTCAACACAATTTTCAGTAGCTGTAAAAGGTTTTGCATATCAGGTGAGTTCCAGCACGCATTCTAGGCGCAAACATCTCAAATGTGCTTAATTCTTAATCAAAAGAGATTTTCAGAGGTAGTCAAGCCTAAAGGTTACCATTTTATTCTGCAAACCTTCACTCACACTAGACTCTCCTCTGCTCATAAATACAGCTACTATTTTTTCCTGCCCCCCCCCCCCCCCCCAAACAGCATATAGTAATAGACACAGGAGAACAGTACTGCCATTTAGTATGATTGTATCCTAAAAATATGTATCTTTTATCTTTTCAGTTGATTATAGTGAAACAACGGGAGCAGCCGGAGATGCTTTTCCGACAGTTCCTAGTAGAAGACAAGAGTATTCATGGAGGAGCGTCTTACGTGGATTTCTTATGCTGCGTTCACAAAGAGATCTGCCAGCTGCTCAGTTAAGGAACTCAAGTACCATTTGTCTGTTTCTTTTTGATTTGGCAAGAGGGACAGGCATTGGTGCCTGAAGGCTGGCCCACAGCTCTACTGTACCCGAGCCTTCTGCTGTGCTTTAGTGAACCTTTTCTGTGCTCTTTTTGTACAGTCTCATTTCACACGACCTCTCACTGAGTATTTAGCTTACTGATTAAGCTGTAGAATAGGAAGGAAGTTCTGCCCTCAGGTATTAATCTTTTAGGAGTCCTGACTCTTTCTCTAAGTGAATTGCCAGATTTCAAACTGTCAACGCTTAAGAGCATATGGTAAGTGTTTATTAAAATATCATTTAGAAAACTAATTATTCCTTTTGCTAGTCATAAGTTGTACGAGAGCCAGGAAAGATGCTAAAAATCCACACAGAAGAGGAAAAAAATACAGCGCACGGCTTTTTCTAAGCGAGGGCATTCAGTTGAATCAGATTTGCAGTAATCATGTAGTTCAGTTTTGAGTACTTTACTTTGAAGTCCTTCAAGATGTAAAGCTAATCTCTAAAAAATAATAATCCCCTTTTTCCTGAAAGAGACAAGCATTACCTTCTACAGAAACAGAGCTCTGGGTGACCTTCCACACCCGGGAAGGGGTTATCTAGGACACACAAATGCCTCAGGTTATAACTAGACTTGAGCAAGTTTAACAACAGTGGACCACAAGAAGAACAGTAATCGAACAATCCTTTTGCTATGTTTGGCAGATAATGCCGTGCCATTATGGTACAAATCTCTAGTCTTAAGGGCAGCAATTAATTTAGCATACTATTTAATTACATTTTCCAAAATGAACGTGTTGGGTTTTATTTAGGAGGTTTGCTAACTGGAATATTCCCAATGCAACTTAGATAGATAAACATCTGTGGCAGGTCAAGTGTAAGACAGTTGACAGATGAATCAAAGGTTATTTGTGGTGCTATAAAAAAGCAAGCCTCTTGTTTAATACCAGTTCCGTTACAGTGACCTCCTCTCACATGACTGATTTATTCAACAGTCACCGCTTTGAAAAACAAGCCTCTGCTAATACCAATATCTAAGGTAGAATTTAGAAAGCCAGAGCCTTTGGAAGAGCGGTTTACCTCAGATACTTCATCGGTCTCACCAGTGCCTCTGCATGTGAGGTTTGAGCTTTTCCAAACCTGAAATGCTATTGTTGTTACAAAAATCAGTGTTTCAAACAAAGCAAAAAAACCTTTAAAAGTAAGGATAACAGTTGGGCCTCTTTAAAAAATAGTGCCTTTAAACATGTTAGTGTTGCTACTTAGTGTTAATCATTGTAATATCCAAGATAAGCGGTCAAGGTGCATGTTTTTTGTTTGACAGCTTATCAGAACAGGTGTATCCTTGCACATTGACTGAGAGCTCTTAAACTAAGTGGCTATATTGCAAAAGGATCCTCAGACTGAATTCAGCTGCTGAGACAAGGACTTTTTAGCTGAAGATGTTACCTGGTAAAAAGTATTCGTCGCCATTCCAAATCAGTGTACTTTGTAAAGCAACACCAGCAACTCTTTGTGTAAAGACATAAGCAAGTATTAAATATAATCATCACGGGTGTTTATTCTTTCATATACTAAGTTCTCTAAGTTTTTTATGCTATCAGCCTCTGCCAGAAGCTATCCAACACCTCTTAAACAGGAGCACCTAAAACTAGTGCCAAAAAACATGTGCCAAAACAGCCTGGTAAGTAAACTGTTAGAAAAATCACTTATCAAATGAGTCAGGAAGCAGGAAGATGCAGCAATTCTCACCTACTAAGGCAGAGTAATCAGGAAAATGTTTGTGCTCAGCTGCTGAACAAAGTTCATGCCAACTGCAATGAATGAGTTTCCCCCAGACAGCTCCGGCCTCAGCCATGCCTGCTCAGAACCTGTTTCCTTACCTTATTGCCTGGAGTCTGCCCATGGCCAGAAGATCACAGCTGCACCACAACCACGTGCGTCTTCTGCTTGGTCAGTTCAGGCCACACAAGCAGCACTGCCCAGCTGCTTCAGGGCAACCTGTTTTACACCCAGCATTCTGGAGCAAAGCGTACAAGTCACTTACCTGTGCGCTACCAAGCCTACGGAGAGCAGGATTTCAGGCACAGAGGTGCTATTCAGAATGAAGTTGTAGTAAGACAAACCAAGCCATTTACACTTGCATAGTTAATTCATCGGCGCTCTAGCCTTTCACATACAGGTACTTTTAGCCACAGTAAGACATCATAATGGCTAAACCAGCACCAAGATAGACACACATTGATACAGCGGCTCTTGCAGCAACCATAAGTTACCACACAGACGTATTGCAAGTGCAATTCTTGTCTCCTGCATAAATGGCAGGACTGTAATATTCAACTCACAGTTATAGTAGTTAGGCATTTTTTTTCTTTTTTCATTGCTGCAATAATTATACTCAAACTTACTTCATGTTTTGCCACAGAATTTACCTACTGCTTGCTTTTTCACCCATGAGAATGACCCTATCATGAAAAGGATTAGTCAGCTTTCCTCTGTGTTATTAAATTGACCTGCATCCCATTACACTGGGCAATTTCTACTACAGCAATAAAGTTGCCACCATTTTATCAACTTTGGAAGGAGAAATCATTTTTCCTACTGTATACAGAAAGAGTGGGCCTTATTCTCTAGCACTTTCAATTACTCAATGTATCCTTAAAAAGCCACATTCAAGAAACAAGAGACTTGCAGACATTTTCAATGTAAGGGGCTTGAAGTGTTCGTCTGTTCTTTTCCAGAGTGCATTCTGGATTATTTCTGTCCCCTGCCAAGGATTTTAAAACATCTGCGTATTCTAAAATTAACCCCTTGACTTAATGCCATTTAACTTCCATTGTCAGATCAAAATTGTTCTTTAGTAAGTTCCACTCCAATGAACAAAGCAGTCAGTATCTACGATCACGCGCCATGAGCCTGTGTTTACGATACTGTGCTGGGGAAGAACCTCCAAAACCCCGAGCCTGTCACCCACTAACCTGCACGGCACGTCCAGCACTTCAACCAACTTCTTACCACCGGCAGCGTCAGAAAGCGGAAAGGATCCTCAAGCTGATAGCTGGAGTTACATGCAATGATTTACAGTTGACTGATGTCTTAAAAATCCCTTTGAAGCAAAATGCTAAGACATTCCAAGTGTCTCATCAGTGTAATTGTCAAATCCTTCACTTAATTCATATAGGGTGTAAGATACTCTTAAGTCTCTTCCAGAATGGAAAGACATAACAAGGCCACCACTCTGGTTTGGGATGCCTGTCTAGATCTTATGTATTTAATAAAATTGGAAAGGGAGAAACACGTTAGGCTTTTTATCTTCAAGCGTAGCATGCTCAAATAAAGCCTGCATTTACTTGTGGTAAATGAAGTGTTCACTGATTGTGAGCGTTCTCCTCCTCCTATTAGAGCTCCTATTAGAGCTGAGAAATTAACTGACAACCAGTAATGATATTAAAAGCTTTTCATCTCTAGACACCACTTTAGACATGGTCCAAATCAACAGCAATTAAAAAAATGACCAGATGTTTTTGCTGTATAGTTGGGGGGGTGGGGAGTAGAGTTCCACTACTCTACAGTATTTTCTAAAAGTGTCACCTTCACAACTACAAGTACGTGACACCAAGCCTTTGGGTACACACCCCCATGTCTTACCTTCACAGGCAATCTATCACTGTTGAAACAGCACCTTCAGATTATGAGGAGCAGGTGTCTGTCTTCATAGAGGACACGTAGAAAGTTCTATTTCCTTGTCTGTTAACATCGATTAAAAAAGTGCGGTCAGTTGCTTGTTACCAACACATACATTACACCTCCCTGGTGAAGCTGGCCCATCCAGATCTAATCTAACACTCTCTGGAGCAGCAGTCTTTTTTTCTTACACTACTTTAGCTATTTCAGCTTTGAGGGGAAAAAAAATTAGAAACCTAACTCCGCACGCTCAAGAGGGATTTATTTGGCAGGATATTTTTTTACAAGACCCTGTGCAATTAATTTCCCAAGTCACTGAAGTCTTGAGCAGCACCCCGACTTCTGCAAATCAATACACCGATGCACATCTCAACCAGTTATTTTTGACTCTCCTCTTCAGTGTTGCCTAATCTTCTCTGTTAAGAGCAGCCTAAGCACTGAGCTATTAGCTATGGACATTTAATTAAAAGGGGGAAATAGGAGTTAGTTAACATTTACTACTAATTGAGGGGGGAAAAAAAAAAAAAGAAAAAGAAGATTTGTCAGCAGCACAAAAGCAACCTTCCTAAGGTTAAGTAAGTGTCTCCAGTATTTACTTTTTGAGTAAGAAAGAACATGATTAGGGCAAAAATCACAAAAGAGTCTTTGTACTGTGGCATGCAGCTTCTATCGGATGCTGTTCCAAGTAGTCTTTGCACCAACCCTCAAGATGAGGGCTACCCTTAAAATACCCCCTCCCTCCCTCAAAGGCAGTCACTCTTCAGATGTGGGAACATGACACAGGAAGAAACAAAATGTAAACAGTAGGTGAGTTTCATTTGGAGGTTCGCAGTCCCTTGCTGAGCACACTTACCAAGGCTGCACAGTTGACCAGATCCTACAAAAATTTCTGTGCTAAAAGTTTCACACACCAAAAGAACAGTTACCGCCTCCTTGTTTACAGCAGTAGGGAGCAAACCACAGTAAAACTTAGCAATTCCAAAACCTCAAGGAGAAGAAACCCACAAAATATTAAGAAAAATATTTCCACATTAGCTTTGATAAACAAGTTTAATAATGCACTACTTTACAGGACAGTTATTTAAAAGCTAGGCTCCAATAAAGAAACATTATGCAACTTAAAAGCCAATTTTCCAAAATCCACACCTAGAACACTCAGGCTTCAACAGCCAGGTTTGTTCCCTCTACCAAGTATGGATGGAGAAGTTCAGAGGGGTGGTTTTGCTAAAAACAACCGTGGTACCTACCGAGGTGAATTGCTTTCATGTCACACCGTGCTCTGGAGCTGACCACCCACAGCCTTTTTCCAATGCACGGAACACGCACAGGCAAAGCGCAACGCTCCGTTCGATTACTGCGCCCTCGTCGCCCAGGTGATGAGGTTCAGGAAGCGCCCACTCTTACAACATCGCTTCGCATTTCCAATACGACCTCCAACGAGGTCCTTCCGCTACTTACATTGCGATTGCTGTGCAATAAAATTGTTTTTCCCTATCAAAGAACAAGGCTATTACGAACAGACACTGGGTGAAAACCCCTACTTGAGAAGCAATCCAAACTTACATGTAAGTAAGTTCTGGGCCGCACATAACGCGCAACTTCTTGCTTTCCATGAAGTGCAACACACGACTGCACAGAATTCCCGCTTTCCCCGCTAGACACAAAAAGTGAGTGCATATACACCACAAATGAAAACCAAACTTGTTCCCTATTCCCCGGAATAATTTGGGAAATTTAAACCAAATAAGAAAAAATAGAATTCTATTTATTCAGTTTGCTCCTTGGTTTCAGAGAAGTTAAAATAGGTGTCAATACAGACACAGCACTTTTTCTTCCATGAATAAGAGAGTAAGTCTGCTATGGCCATGCAATTCAGAACTGCATTTCATGCCCGCTCCATCATACTAATCCAAGTCAGTCCAAACCTGACCCTCCAAAGGAGGAAGAGGAATCCGTGTTTTGGAGAAAATGACAGTGAGTAAAGCCCACACCTTGCAAGTTTCATAAGGGAAGAGCAAGTATCTTCACTTCAGCCCTATCCGCGGTTTGAGGAGATGGCTGCTGCGCTCTGCTTTAACGAGAATCTGCCAGGAGGCCGAGTTTAGCGCTGGCAGGCGCGGGACCCTGCCCGCCAGGTGAGGTGATGCGCCAGGCCGGTCGCTGGAAGGCAGGCTACCTGTAACCGCTTGCACCAGAAACAATGTTAAGAGTCATCTAGCTTGAGTCCCCAGAATAATTCGCTTTAGCAAAAACAAGACTTGGAAAAAGATTCGGAGCTGAGGCATAGGACGGGGGGGAAGAAGCAATTACCTAACAGTCATCAGCGGGTGGGGAAGCCTCCTCTATGGGTGCCTCCCCGTCCCCCTCTGAAGCCACCCCTCTCACCCCGAAAGTTAGTTCTGTTCCTTTCTCTGCCCCTTTCTCCTCGGCCTGCCGAAGTCCCTCCTCTTCCTCCTCCCCTCGGAGCACCACCTCCCCGGTCAGACTTGGACTTGGGAGGTGGCGACTTGGGCCGAAGTCTCTCAATCTCTTCGGTACAGCCAGTCAGGTGGGAATTGGGAGCTGTGAAGTATGAAGAATATGTTTCTGCGTTGAAATTGCTGTTGGTGAGGGTGGGTCCTACAGTCAGCCAACCTGGGGAACAAAACCAGAGTCAACAAAAGCAAGAACAAATGTCAGGCTTCAAGGCCATTAGCACCTGTTTCCCAGTAAATGTCCACTCAAGTGATGGGGACAGACACTTACCTACACGTCACCTGCACTGAACGGAATGAAAAGGTCACCGCTAGGAAAGCCAAGGTCACTGAAGTTAAGATTTTAGTTTGATATTTCTAAGGGCCTTTTTTTTTTTTTTTTTTTTTTTTAAATTATGCCTATGGGATAACATTCAAGCTATGGTTTCTCAAGGCCCCTTTCCTCCTCCTCCTTCCTACTTCTTCTTAGACCACAACAATGTTTTCCAGCCCCTCTGGGACCAGACTGTAAACCAGATCAGTAAATTCATCTCGTTTAAAAATAACGTCACCCTCCTCCTCTTCTCCCCCTTTTAAAAGGCATTTGAACTTGAATTAGGTAATTTTGTCTCCAGAAACCAGTTGTGACAGTGCAGCCAAGAGCACAGCACACTGGAAGCCCACACCTGAAAACACAATAAAGTAACAGTTCTGTTGAAGCCCACGTGATAGGAAAATAGAGCTTAAGAGAGTTAAATTAACCTGTTTATGCAAAACATTGAGTGGGCACTTCAGCCTCCCCAAGTGAATCAAGGCAGGCAGACATTTAAAACAAGCACGTTCCTATTTCTTCATATTAGGAGCTGAAGTAGCATTTGGATGTAAAATAGGGCTCAGACCACTTAAAAATGTCCGTGGGAATTGAATTTTCAGTTGTATCATATACTAATGAAGAAAAATGTAGCTCAGTGATCTCAACAACATGCTTACAAGGAAAACAAGAATAAAAAACCCCAAGATCAGTTCTTTAACACTTTTCTCTTTACCCTGGGAATTTATGTAACATGTTGAATTGTATTTCACCTCAGGCTTTAGGGCAGAATGCCATTGACAACTGATACCAAAGTCTAGAAAGGCGTCAAAATAGATTTTATTCTTCTAGTCTGTATTCTCCTGCAGTGAAAAAACCTTCATTGCTTATACATGATAAATTGAAAGGCCTGACCAAACAAAATGCAGTTACCTTCAATCTGATCTATGTATTTCTATGCATTTTTTTTATCACGCCAGATGCAGCACCCAGTCTAAGACACTGAGTCTTCAGACACTGGCAACAGGACCAGCACTAAGCTCATAGTGATTTCAAATCAGTTTAGAGAAAGAAATCACGCTTCTGAGAAGTGTAAACACATCAACAGGTGAAAATATCAGTTAACAAAAAACTTCCTTTTGAAAAAATTGATAGAATTGGTAATTGTCACAGACTTCCCAAACAACACTGCTTTGTGACTGACAGATCTTCACATAAACCAAAAAAATGCATCTCCTTGAGAATCATGCATTAGGATTAACCATTATTGTCTCAGCTCCCATCATAACCCATCAAGTGGCCTCAGATGATGGAAGAGGGTTATTAAAGTAAATGAAAATGTAACCATTCGACAAAAGTAAACATAACAGCTACCTGGTCGAATTGTACTGTCCCTTCCGAACAGATGAAGACGTCGTCGTCCAAGGCAGAAATGCTCAATGATGTGAAAAATCTCTACGGGTTTTTCTATGTTGCCAATCTCAGGCTCTTCTGTGATGATGAGGTCAATGTCAACATTAGCATGGATGAAGTCACCATCTGTACTGCGGCGCACAGTTCCTTTAATGCCCATGAGGCAGTGCTCCTACGCACACAGAACACGGAAGGGTACCTGTCACATGCCGCACATACTGCTGTAGCACAGACATCCGTGGGTTGAGCACAATGCAGAGAAAAGGACATTCCAGGCAGAGTAGATCCTGCTCTTACACAGAGAAAAGCCTGAAGCATGAGCTAGAAGAACAGAATGAGCTGGAGCTACCAAAAGAGCCTTCTGAGAACAAAGCAGAGAGTAGTTTAAGCTATCTGGCTTGATGAACTACACTATGAAGTGGTAAAACTCAAACAGAGGCTGAGATACAATATTTTAACTTCTTCAATTACAGAAAAGTTAGAGCTTTAAGTTGGAAGGGCTGAGAAATCACCACAAGGGAAGAGAGTACAAGGTGATGGCAAGAGCAAGGGAAGAGTTATTAATTATGATCAATACTTGTATTGGCATTCTGATCCTAACTTTATTCATACAAATAACTGTCAAAAGTTCTTAGTCATAAAACAGCCAGTCAGTGACAATAAGATTTACATTTTCATATTGTACCTGTTACAAAAGTAGCCTTCACCCTCAGATTCCTTTCTAGAAGGTATCACTGCATCAAAAAAGTGAAACCACTATCAAACTGTCAAGGCACTCTCAGTCAACTCCATCAGCATTAAAAATGTTCTTTAACTGTAACATGCATTGCTCTCCTTTCCTCTAAAACATTGTAGATCAACTTAAGTGACTAGTGTGTAGCACCTATGAATGAGCAATCACCATAACTGGTACAGGATGAAAAGAGGGTTCTACAGATTCATTTCAGAGTTCTGCTTCTGGGAATATCAAGCTCAAATGAGTGATTTTCCCCAGTATCATAAAACACTGATTGACTAAGCGCCACCAGATGGCTCTCAAAAAACTTGCAGGCAAGAGTACGTAATCATTTCCAGATTTTTGGCAAGTGTTTTAAGAGTTAGTGAATAAATATGAGAGGCAGAATAGGAGACCTATCACATTTGCGCAGTTGATCGACCGCACCCAAGCTACAGGGTTTTCGGACCTTGTATTTAACTAAATACAAAAGGCACAATACTGCTAAGGAAACGACCCATCAGGCAAAGCCTCGTAAATCTAGTCTTTAGAAGAACCATCCAAAGCATTTTATTTTCATTACACAGGGAATGCTGTTCATTAGTACCTTAGATTCTACAGCAGGTGGCACAGCATAAAGCGTCCATCTATAGAGATGCCTAAACTAAACATAATAGGATAGCATTTGCTGTTGCAATCATTGGTAAACACATCTTGCACGACAGACTATTTATTTAGTCAGAATAAGCTAGCTAAATTTTCAATGTTTATTGTAAATAGTGACCTCAGCCCAACCGTTGTTCGATAAGCAGAGAAATTCTCGAATACCAGAAACTATTCTCCTCCTAAACACAGACGTAAAGTGTCCCCCCAACTCCTCCTGTGTTAGTTTTAACCTCTCCCTCATGAGCGAGCTGCACATAGCTGCAATACTCTATGCAATAAACATACAATATTTATACTTATATAAATATTTATAACTAATAAAACATACTTTCAAACAAACTTCAGATTAATGTAAACGCAAGTCAAAGAAAGATTCCAGATACCTTAAAGGGAAGTTTATACTCCTAAAAAATGGCAGATCTGAGACAGAGTTGAGGATGTTTAATACTAACAAACGATTAATGAATGTGGAATGAGTCCTGAGGTTAATGACACTTTAAATTACTAAACTGGCAGCCAACTCTCTGTATTCAATAAAACTGCTACAGTTAAAGCCACATACACCCAAACCAATTCTTTATTAATCCTATCTGCGTTTGACTAAGTTTTTGAATAACATACATTTGAGTCTTTTAAATCAGAATACTTTCTCTGCCTCTGCACCTTCTTCAATACACGTCCTCCACAACACAGCCCTAAGAAACTGTTGAATTTAAAGCAAGCTGACCGATTCTGTCACTTGTGCATTACAGTCACCTTCAGCAAGTCAGGAGGTGCTGACTGAGCTGTGGTCCCTAACAGTCCTCCTCTCTGCTTCAATCTCTGGGCACATACCTGCACGTGTGTATTTAGAACCATTAGCCAGTCTTCCAGAGTTATTTTTTTATGACTACATCCATTTATAATCTACAGCTTTAAAGACTTCTTTTGACGTCAAATTTAGTCCAGTTCTACTGCTAAGTTTAGTTCCGTTCAGGTGGTGTTCCTCCGCCAGCAAGTTTTCTCCTCTAATCTGGAAAGGAGCTTGCGTTTTACACAGAAGCTATTGCTAATAGACTAACCGCTTATTTATGATTCACCCATAACCGAAACAACCCAGAAGTCAAAACCTTTGCAGCGTACAGTAACATTTGCTATTCACTTTCCATCTTCCCTCTCAGGATTTCATTCTTGTTCCATCCATCTATGAACCCTCCTCAGCTACCTGCATTTCAACACGGCTCAAACGAGTATCACATTTAGACGACTATAACAGAAATTTACCAAGCAGTGTTAAAGGTAGATGAAACTTCTATACCTCCCACTGATTAAAGTCAAGAAGGGGACAGAAGTTCATCATTCACCCTATGAATATGTTTATTTCCATATAATGTGCTTTGCAGAACAGAACTCTCAAGTCCTCACATCTGCTTTCCTGAAAGCATGCCACCAGCTGCCACGGAGCACCGGGTGTTTCATCAGCAGGAAGAGACAGGATGGGAACAGAGGAGAAATGGAGTCAAACCTTTACCTTGGTTCTTTGGAAAACAGCCTTTGGGTCTAGAGTCTTTGTCTTTCCAGGATTGTTCTTATTCGTTTTAATCCAACAAATATCCTCACATCTTCTGTAACCCCATTTGCGTAGACACTAAAGATTATAGACAGATAAAACAGTTCACACTACACCAAAAACTTAAGTAACCTGAGCTGAACAGTCATATAGGTACTCAACTTTTCTTAAAGCATACCTGGAAGAGAAATCTGTCACAGATGAATGAAACAGTTTACTGGCATGACTGTACCATGTTTTGTCAAGCTGCCCCCCCCAAAGAAAAAAAAATACAAAGACACTTCATGTGCACATTGACATGTCTACATAATCACCCTTTTTTTTTTTAAAAAAAAAAAAAATCTAACCCCTGCACAGATCCCCTATGGAACTCTGCACTCATTTTTACCTAGTAACACTTAAATTTAATCAAAACCAGTCTGAACAACGTAGTGATCGGCTGCCTCGGCCCCGTCTCAACTAATACCTGCACTCCAGTAGTTTTTCACATCAATGTAAAATTCTATAAATGAGATGATAAATAGCTAAAAGCCTTTGCTACTATTTTGTGGCTTTTCTTATATCTGTAAAAAACCCACCAAAAAAAAAAAAAAAAGAAACCCAAACCAGAACTTACATGACTTTTTAATCCTTAACTCCTGTAAGTGTAGTCTTGGAAAGGGAGGAAATTGGGCATTAAGGACTCCAGCTCATTTGGCTATTGCTGAGTTCAAGAACTGTCCAGCTACTACAAATGTGTCTGTGACAAAAATCAATCTATTCGAAATAACTGTCTGGAACAGATTAGTAATCACATGTTGTCCTTTAACAAATGCTGTATTGTTTTAATAGAAAGCACCGCTCAAACTAAGCAAAGAATGTTTCAGTACAGCAAGAGCCACCTGGAAATTCTTATTCCACCGTCCCCAACACATGCAGTGCTACCCTGGCATACGGAAAGATTACTCTAAAACTCCAAGATCTTATAGGGAGGTACAACTTCACAGAGCTCACTGAGAGCAAACCCAGTTAAACTCCAGGTGTTTTCTGAAAATAAGCAGTGCTACGCACACAATTTTATCTCACTTTATGAAACAGTAGCACCGTTCTACTAGCATGAATATTTCTGGCAGAAAACTATTAAGACTTCCATTAAAGAAAAGAAAATGTTGTAAACGCACTGAACATGGCAACCTGCTCCTGTGGCAACGTGCATACATCAAAAACAAGACAGCAATACAGCTTTCTAGACCCTATAGAATTATGCTTCCTCGCATAGTCACAGCAACTCATCTGGAAAGTAACAGTATCTAAACAGTTAATGCCAGATAGACTTTATTTAATCCACTTAAAATTATACCCTATACACAGTAACAAAGCATCTCTCAGCAGTTACAGTTGAGAATTCTATACAGAAAAAGTCAACGATAAAAATAAACTCTTAAGCCTGTCCCTGATAAATTGAATTAAAACATCATCTTACCACTCGGCCAAGATCCAGACCCTCGCCTGAACCGCACCATAGAAACACAAATGACCTTGGGGCTGCAATTTCTTCAATTTCCAATTTCATGATCTAATAAAAATAATAGTAATATAAGTGTTTCTGAATTAAATATAAATCACCAATTATACCAGGAAGAATACTTAATAAGTGTTGAAGCATTATCACAGAAACCATCAGGACGCACTTTTATTGAAGACGTTAGCCTGTATACCATTCACAGCTGTGCTCTTAAAGTTGTTTTCCAGAAAAGCGTGTTGTAAAAGTTACCTTATCAGTACCCAAGTGCGTGTTTTCAACATAGCTGATGACCAGTTTAATTATTCTTTTTAACAGAAATTCTATCTGTATAAAAATTCTAGACCTAAAAGATTAATACAACCCACATGATTCCCCTCTCCAAAAACCTATGCTTCATTTTATCATTCCACTGGTAGCAAAACGATTTAATAACAGAGCAATAGTGCTCTGTTTCTTTTCAGCCCTGGAATTACTTATGTGATGCTTGTGAAGACACATTAAACAACAACAAAAAAACCCCCAACAGCTTAATTCCTATTACTGTATCGGAAAGACATTCTCTCCATTTTCACTTTCAGGAAAAAAAAAAGGCAAGAATTTATCAGGACAGTCTTTCAACAATGACAGATGAGTAACATGCAGGATGAAATAACTTCAGATGCAAAGCATCTGTTACTCATTACAAGTTGAAAAGATTCATCTGTAACTCGCTAACACATCAAATCAAGCTTCATTCAGTGCCACTGCGAAGAAAAATAATGCAACAGAAGCCATTCTAAGAGGATATGACTCCCAACTAAGAGTATGACTCCTGCCTCCAACACTTCCAGTTTTTCTGTTAGGATGGAACATTTCTTCCCCAGGGAATGCTGCCAGGCACCATTTTTGCCTGATGTAACAGTATGGCTAACACAGAAGCTACCTATTCCTTAACATGTAGTTACCTAGTCTCTTATCACAGGCAGGAACGCCTTTGTTTTCAAACTCATTCCTTAAAGGTGGATTGAATTTTATTTTGTTCTCAAGATCCTTTAGCTTGACTGGTTCACTTCTGAAGTTATGCACATGCAGGTTCCAGCCTAAGGACAAACTAAATCTAGTTTGAAGTAACACCATCATCCCCCTCCCCAAAACTGCATAGAACACAGATAGGAAAATCTCAGCAACAACTGCTTTAATCTACTGATTCACTCATATTATGACAAATTTGCAGCTAACGCAGACATAGTCCTGCATACCTTTCAAACAGGGTCTCTAAAATAATAGGTATTTCTTAGTTGCATATCCCACCATATGCCTGAACCGAAGAATTCCTGACATGGTTATGCAAACTTTTTTTTATCTGCTATTCCTCTCTACTACGGATTGCCTGTTTTGTTGTGAGGGTGGGGTTGGTTATTTTTGGTTTGTGGATTTTTTTTGTGGGTTTGGTTTTTGTTTTGGGTTTGTTGTGTTTTTTTTTAAGTGTAGATACATAGAGTAGAGCCAATTTATTGCCATTTTACATTAGCATTACAAGTTTTTTATTCAATGACCAAGTGAAGGAATTCACTGGTTCAATCTTGAACGACAGGGCAACTTGTCAGCAGGCTTTGTGTCATCAAATTGTTATGCTTGATGACATCCAGCACTTCACAGCCTCCAGCCCTCACCTTGCTTTTCCAGAGCTAACTTTATTGAGAAGGGGAAGATACAGAACAGAGTTACCTATCAATACATCTTGAGTGTCTCCTCCTTTACAAGCATCTACATGCCTTACTACAGAAGGAACTTTAAAATCTTTTCTCTAACTCAATTCTCTAACTGTTTACTAGAGCACAATAGAACAAGAGCACCAACAGCCATCTCAAAAAAGATCACATCTTGCACATTAAGATTTCTCCTTGTTCCCAAAAAGGGGTCAGAAATCAACACGGCTTCAAAAAAAAAAAAAAAAAAACCAAAAAAACCCCCAAAAACAAAAAACCAAACCTTTGATGTGACTAAACAGCAATGGAATACATAAATACAAGAAAAAATTCCACAAGTAAGGTTTATCTATTTTGTTAGGCTTCTCAGGATTACAGTTGGTTTGATTGTTAAAATTTCCTACCTAATCAGTATTTTGGAGAAAGGAGGTATGTCAGTGAAGCATGCTCATCTCCTCTTTTGACTAGAAGACCAGCGTATTAAAAAGCATACCTTAAAAATCTCTTCCAGAAATTCAACAAAGAAGGGAATATTTACAATGGATATTCTGAATTTCAACAGCAAAAACCAAACAGAAAAGAAAACTCATGGAATTTGGGGGTAGGGAGAAAACCTACTATGATTATTATTTAAGTTTTCAACCAGGCTTAGGGAGAACAGAAAGGTGTATTTAATTCATTAAACTCCTCAAAACCACAAGTAGTGTAGGCATGCATACAATATAAAACTTAGTTTTTATAACAATCTAGACTTCTCTTTAAAAAACAAAACAAATTTCCCATTTTTCCTTTAAACACATATCTCAAACATTTTGATGCCAAATGAAATTCTCAAACTATTTGCTTAAGTACATGTATGAAATCCTTTTCACAGCAAGAAAAATACTTACATCATCCCAGGTCCAGCATTTTTCATTGGCAGTAATGCCAGTCTCTCGGTAGTATTCTTCCAGCGGTGGTTCCAGGAGAATCACATCAAATTTGGACTTCAGTTCCCTAATATCGAAAGCTTCCAAGTCTGCTTGTAAGTACCTGTTTAAACACAAGATGACAGATTGCTTGGACAAGTTACAACAGCGGTTTGAAAATTATACTCCACGCAGCACTTCTGTGTAGCCCGTTAAGAGTAGGGCCTCCTGTGTAGTTCATATAGCTCAAATGCACTAAATCCAGAGGAGATGCATAATGCATTCTCACTTAACCTAGGCTGGATGCTGTTGCATTAGATCGTTTTAAAAGCAGTCTTTCTCTCAACAAACAGTTTTTAGGGTTCTAATTTAGCAAGCAGGAAACAGATGCCCACAGACTCTACAACAATATCTAGTACAGAATCACTGAACTTTCTGTACATCCATGAACTATACAGGAGAAAACCTCAACATTTAAGAAGCAAACACTCACTGCTTGGCTAACAGACTTGTATTTCGCTTTACTTTGGGAAACTGGCATATTTTTAGAATTGGGATTTATTATACGTTATGTTCAGAATACACTGACTACTGGAAATATGCTTACTTTTCATATAGTAGAAATGTATTTCTCTATCCCAATAACAAAAGTGTAATTCCCACGCAAGTTGATTTTATTAAATACACACTCAAACGCACTCTTACGACTGGACTCCACACCTGCCCACCACTCACTGCTGTGTCACTATCAAAAAAAAAAATTACACTGCCCTCCCCTCAATACCTTTAACCTTAAAAAAGCTCATTAGCAGACCACCACCTCCCCCTTCCTAAGAAAGCGTCTGGAAGAGATCATTATTCTGTAAGTGTATTCGGTGTTACCAGAAGGCAGCATTTGATTATTATTTTTTCCCCTTTTCTGCTTTAAGGCTAAGAATGCCAAAACGCATCTAACCTCAAAATAGCAAGTTGAGTTTTGCAGTTTGTATCTCAGTTGTTCAGACAACTATTTCAGACTTTTTCATGCGACTATCGTGAAATAATTCCATTTTACTCGGTACACACTAGCATCAGGTTCACAGTCAGATGGGTTCAAATTCCTGGGAGTAACATGCTGCCTGCTTATACTGTGTCTAACGTTCAACAAAAACTCAGGGGTAATTCCAAGTTAATAGGACAAATCATTTCCAGCCAGCCTAACCTTTTTTTGGTCTTAAACTACAAAGTGATGTCTGATTAACAGATACTAAGATAATAGCTGAACATTACACAAACAAAGTTGTTACAAGAACAGCTAAGGTTATAGAAGAGGCCAATTTTTTAAAGCATGACAGCATGAGGTTCACGATCATGTGATGTTCTTTTAGTTCCCAAATTAAAGCTTGCAGCCCAATCAGTTCACAGTTCGGTCTTAAAAACCAAAGCTTTAGGTACTATAAATAATCACACACTGGAAAGAAAATCTCGTTTATACACTATATTAAACATCTAGATTAAACTAACAAACTGATTTTATTCTTCTGAAGTTTCAATTGATTAATTTGTATATACAAGCAGAAATAGAAAATGTAAATTCTGAGCAGGTGCTAAAGATAGAGATTTGCAAAGCAGACAGCTAACTTCAAACAGGTCTGGAGAAGAAAGGCATTTTCCACAAGAACACTTACATGGGAGGAGTGTTAGATTTAGATATCAGCTCATCCTTCAACCTGATGAGCTCTCTAAGTTTTGGATATTCTTCAAACCTATCTGCTAAGCCTAAGGAGAAGAAAACATGAAGTTAACAACTACTTAGAGAGTAAATCTGTATCAAAATTAAGCATTGTCCAGTATTCTAAATGGGTCCAGATGTTAATACTTAGCCTCATTTCAATTTTCGTTAGAACAAACCAAACCCTTCAAAGCCGTTTTTTGTTCAGTACTTCACAAAAGCCTCCTGCCTTCACCCAGTTAATTACAGCTTTTACTGAATGTAGTGTCTATGCTCTAATCTTCTCTAAAGCACTACAGCGATCAGTTCACCACTCCTTTTATGAGAAGGAAACAGTCTTTCATTTAAACTGAAAGTGCCAGAATGAGAAGAGAAAGTTATTTTGTTCTCCCCCATAAGTTATATTAAGATCTAATTAACATTCGCTTACAGAATACTCTCATTTAACCTTTGAAGACTATTTCTAAGGCAGCAACTGGGGTGTGACTGGTTCCCTTAGGCAACCCTTATATCGAGATTTGGTACTCTGGTGTCAGTCATGAAGATTTGAATACATGTATAGTTATTTATTGGGTTCCTAGACTTAGCTTTACGATGTTAATTTTCAAACCTTTCACATGTACAGAATGCAAAAGAGAAAACTTTTAAAAAAAGAAAAAAACCAAGCAAACTTTTCAGTATATTACACTCCCCCTTCAAAAAAGTAAGTAGAAATAATATGTTTTTGTTATTGCTAGCAGTAGTATCAGCACAAACCAAAAAGGTACCATTCCCACCTCCCAAGCAGTATCAGTTCAACTTTAGTAAGAGTTATTTACAAAACTTCAGGCTCATTTAAATGTACAACTTTAAATGGTCCTAATCCATGGGGGGGGGGAACTCACGATGGACACGGATGATGACACCAACACCCAAACCCACAAACCCCACAACCCTTCATGCCTCTCCTTATTTTAATTCAAACTTCTGAACTCCCAACCCTAGCACTGCCTTGGTAAAAGCAAAGTTCTTAGTAGCTAACCTTATAATCTCTTATTACATGTGCACAAAACACTTGAAAGTTATTTTCATTTTTTTCCTTAAATACGTAACATCTTCAAAACACCACTGTGTTTTTCTGATTTCCACTGCTGTGTTGCTTCCAGGCAATGCCAGTCAAATACTCCTGACCAGCAGAAACAGAAGCCAGTTATCAGCAGCTAACCAAGAAGTGTAAAAGAATTTTCAATCAAGATGACTGCAGTTGTTTTTTAAAAACAAAACAAACTAAAAAACCCCAAACCCAACCAAACCAAAACCGAACCAAAACCCACAGGTCTCTCCCTCTCTTCCAACAGCAACATCAAAAAGATATAACTGGGTGTTCTGGAACCACCACTTCCCTACAGCTTTCTGTAGCATCATGTCCAATGACGAAGTAGCACCTAAGCAGAGTTTTGATTGTCACGTAGAAAACGTATGCTAACCAATATGCAACGTGACATACCTCATCCCTAATAAAGGGTCTAGACCAACTGCTGCTGACACATTCATTTCCATATTAACACTTGTGTAACAATTTGTCCTGTCCCTTCCCAATTTAAACAACTGCAGCAGAAAAGTCAGAGTAAGTAACATGGGCTGCTCTTTCTTCATACTCATTTCAAAGAACAGTGTGTAACTATTTCAAGTACAGAACTGTGAAGCCCAGATGCTTTTCAGATAAAGACATAACCGAGTCAAAACAGCCTGTTTTTCATACTAAACATCCAGATGTGTTTCACAGAAGCATTCACAAAATATAGAGAAGAAACAAACTTAACTGCCTCAACAGGCAAACAAAAGCTCTTTGGGCTGGCATCTAAACACACAACACGCTTGCCCTGACAATCCTGAACTTGATAAAATACAGAGAACTGTTGCAGAAATCTGCCGAGGGAGGTATCCTGCTTTTTTTAAAAACCAAATAACTACCAGGCACCCATTCTGGGAAACAGGACCAAACCGTACCTTAGTTTTAGAAAGATTAAATTCAGGCCTAATAAAATAAGATTTCAGTAACAAATTCGGTGATGGCTGGAAGAACGTAAACTTAAAAAATAACATCCTCTAAATTCAGTAATGTGTTGGGTCTTCTAATCAGCTGTCAGCAGTTACATAGTTTAGCTGGTAAATATTATCCATATTGTTTACTGAATTAAAAATAAGTATTTTCCATACTTTACATGCTACATGCATTCTTGGAGACAATACAGTCCAGGAAACAGCTGAACTGTCAGTTATTCAAACTTCCAAAGGTTTCAAGATCTGCTCACTAGACTCATCTACTTTCTGGAACCACAAGAGCTTAGTTTTGAAAATATCTTCCTAGTTAAATACTTTCAAATAAAACCAACAGTAAGAAGAGCCTTGGTAATAATCACCTCCTAACTGATTAAAAATAAAATCAGTCATATAAACATATATCGATACATACGCACACAGAGACAAAACTATGAAGTATACGTGTATCTACATTTCCAAGTAACTGTAAGGAATTAAAAAGGGCAAGAAAAAGAAGTGCTATTGAATAAAATGAGTTCTCTCCAGTTACTGACTGTGACATACCAACATCTCTGATGAAATTCTGGGGTCTGTGCCCTGTATCCACAAAGTGTTGGCAGTAATCGTTGTGTGGATTTAAGCTCTGAGTACCCTGGAGAACAAAACGGAGTTCAGTGGGAGCAACGGGGAGATAACTGGACATACACACACACACACACTACATGTGTTAGTCTGATAAATGAGAAAGTAACAGGGTTTGTTGTTGGTGGTTTTTTTTTTTTTTTGTTTTTTTTTTTTTTTTTTTTTCTCCTTTTCAACATGCCTTTATAAGCTACACTAGTGAAGACCATCATTGTGTTTTTATAGTTCCAAATCAGGCCCACCATTACTTTGGCTCATTTTAAGTTGACCCAGATCTTTAGTCAGATGTAAACACCTGTTACAGCCATATCTTTCACAGGAAGCCTCCATACTTGTGAATTCCAGTCAATTACTTCAACCTTTAAAGCGGTATTTCAAATACCCTCAACTGCAGAAATAGTTTAACACAACCATGCCAGCTTTGACTAGACTTCTAATC
Source organism: Platalea leucorodia (assembly GCF_965183815.1). Taxonomy (NCBI): domain Eukaryota; kingdom Metazoa; phylum Chordata; class Aves; order Pelecaniformes; family Threskiornithidae; genus Platalea; species Platalea leucorodia. The sequence continues at coordinate 5,851,175 of NC_138828.1, read as the reverse complement.
ACGAAAGCTGCTCACCTTAAGAAAGGTACTAGAATCTTTGTAAATCTCTTCTTCATAAGGCAGGTTCTCTTCATCTTGCTGCAGCTCTACTTCATCCTTGGAAATAAAGCAGATATTACAAGTCTGCAAGATCATGCTGTTTCTCTCCTCATTATTATTCTGCTTCTTAAGAAAAGAAGTGGTCTGTCTACAAACAGAAGTCTCCTAAAACAGCAGATCATCAACGGTTCCAACCCTAGTTTTGGAGGGGAAAAAAAATTACCTAGTCCCAAAAAGGTCTGCCCCTCTCTCATTAATGAGGCGAGTTTTACTGGGAAAGGCCGCTGAAAGAAGAATAAAATACAAAACCCTTCATTTCTAGACCCTGACAGTGTAGGCAGTGCTTTACAAGGTGTAGAACTTTTAATTTTTGTCCCCCCAAAATTTCACTCCCTGGACTAAAGCAAATGATATATTTTATTTAAGTTCTTCTGTAGTAGAACCTTTGAACATTTATATCCACTCAATCATCTCTTGTGTTCCAACCTTAGCAGCTGAAACCATCTTCGCTATATAGATCTGTTGAAGTCCACACTTTGCAGAAACAGCACATGGTACAAGCCACTATTTCATTTGGACTGTTCTTAAAAGTAACTTTAAGATTCCCATTGTGTAGTCTCAAAACTTACAGAAAACAGGAATTGTATTGCAATTTTTTTCCCCAGTTAATGTCACCAACTGTTCGTTCATCAGATTTCCGGAATTCAGAGATCTGTCACACTGACATACTCTGAACATCCAACATAGAGAAAACAGAAATGAGACACACTCGCTTCTTCATGTCACTTTCTGTTTTCCCATAAATAAAACCAAAGAACCACTAAATAATATCATCTACCATATTTTAGTAGGATGCATATGGTCTTTCACACATTACTGATTACAACAGAAATCTTAATCAGTTAATAGTGCTTCATGTGAAATATTAAAAAAGACATTTTAACACATTGAAATAAAAGGAAAGATGGAGAACTGGATTTCTTCTAGCAAAGAACTCAACTTCTTGCCCCCAACACACATCCTAAGTCAAAAGATGCAGAGAAGAGGCTATTATTACTGCTGCATTTACCCTATGCTACATAAACTGTCTGAATGCAGAATCAAAAAATTAAGCGTCCTCCCTATTTTGATTCCTCTGGCTGATGAAATCTTAAAATAAGGTCTGTGTTCCTTCCAAATTGGAGCTTTGCACCAACTTCTGAAATGCCTGCTGTGATTAGTAGGTCACAGATTCCCCCTTCCTATTATTCAGGTGAAGAACTTAAGAGATACAGTCTTTCTGTTTGTTTGTTTAACCAGACCAAAAAGAGACGGATTACTATCAGAAACAGCAACAGTGTTTATAAGGACAAGGAATGAACAGCAGACAAGCAGCAGCAAGTGTTATTTAGGAAAAAAAAGCAAGCTGAAAGCTTGAGTTTTACTAAAACTGCTTATGCCATCATAAGCTTACACCTGTTTCCTCTCTTCCATCTTCCTCTAAATCTTAGCCTTCTGATGATAAGCACTTGTTAGATACCTACTTCTGAGTCATCCCAGTTCTCTTTATGCCTTCCTAAGTGATTTAAGGAAAAAACCGAAACAAAGTCTTGTGGCCACAAACAAAAAGCCCACACCACCAACTTTCAAAGGGAAAAGGACACAGTCAAAGCAGAGACAGAATGAAATTAACAGCAATACAAGATACTAGATTGTACATTAATCATCCTTGTTTTCCAAATCTGGTATATTGTTGCTGAGTTAGGGAAACAAAGACTACCCACAATATCCGAGCATATAGTTTTTTCAAGTGACTAGAGACTACATTAAGCAATTATCATGATTCAACCAAGTAAGACTTTTTCAGCCTCCAGAACAATGGCATGGAAGCATTCCAAGCTCGCAGGCCACTGCCTGCAGAAACAAAGTAAAAAAAGGGCTGTATCAAATTAGGCTGGCAGACAGCACATTTGAACCACAGGTTTTTTGTACTTCATGCAAAGTTAAAAGTCTGGAACTCTCTGCCACAAAACACTGTTGATACCAGATATTTATACAGGTGCAAACAATTGAGTGAATTCACCTGGGGTTGGGGAGAGGGGGAGCAACAATCACAACTCTCAGCTGTGAAAAGCCGGTGAGTGGCAGCAGGTGGTCTAGTCCCATTACCTGTCACTCCCAGATACAGACCAGGGAGCTCAACTAACCCTAGCACAACTGCTGCAGTTCCACAGAAACAAGAGTGTTGTAGAAGTTCTTTAGAATCACAATTCAACTTTCTGACCTTAAAATATCCATTATTCATTTTCGCCAATAACACAGCTCTTTCCATATCTCCCACCTCTATGGTTTGCAATGCAGTCAGGCTCCAAGACAGAAGTCAAGCTGCCAGCGGGAAGCTTAACGAGCAGCCTTGCTGCCCTTTATTTTCATAGAAGCCTGATGCTTATTAAGAACCATCACTAGAAATTTCCACTTATTCTAAAACAAAACAAAAAACCACCCAAACCCCCAAACAAAACCTCAAAACTAGAAAATAAAAAACATCGCTCTTTTTGCATCAGATGTTCCTAAATGGCCGAGAGGTTAACATACTTCATCTTTCATCTCAAAAACTGCTCTCACACTTCCACATATAATGAAAAACTGAATGTCACTGTTCAGCCTTCTCTCAAAACATCAGCATAAGGCATTTAGGGGTCGTCAGCTCACCTCACCTTCCATTTGGAACACTAGAAACTGACAGAAATCATCTAAAATACCCAACTCTATTTGTTTAAAGGTTTCACGCCCACATCCACACACTCTGCCCCTGCAGATGTCGCGCCATCACACTGCACTGCAGTAACAACCATGCTGTATCTTCACAGGAACCCATCTTCATCAGCAATTACAGCTAGATCCTCAGGCTCCAGCTTGAGCAGTTGAGGTTTGAGGACACATTCATTTCCACCACATCTGAAGTCAGGGCATAAAAATTTTAAACCACTTCAGAAAAACTAACTGATACCCTCACATTGAACCCAACACTGCAAGTCAGGGTTTTAGAGACATAGGAGTCACTTCACATCAGAAATATTTACCTTTAATTTTCCTAACAAAACTGACAAACTAGCAATATTTGTCTGTAACACTAACAGTCAAGTCTATTATTACTTTTGTCTAAGGAGTATTAAACACAATCCAATAGGGCTTGATACCATAAGGATCTAAGTTTTTTTTTCAGTTCATATTACGAGACTCAATTTAAACAGGCTCAAAGTACTAATAAAAAAGTTACATAAATACAGATGGGATTTTACTAAGTTCTCATCTCCTGGCCAACAGGGAATTAGCAATGTCTGCAGAAAACAGCTGATGAGTCCACTATAGATGTTCTATTGGGGGTTTCAAGTTTCTTAAATCTATTCACCTGCTGGACTGAAGCTAGTCGAGCTAGTATAATTAAAATATTCTTCAATTGCAACAATATAGCAAGAGTTTGGCCACTTGCAAGTGGTTACAGCCCACCACAGGGTGAGTCTTCTCCATACTAAAGAAGAAAACGTTAATAATAAGATTCATATGCTTTGCCAACTCAACTGACTTATCCACATATATTTCACAGGAAAAAAAAGAACTGTTTAACCACATACTTGGTGAAGGAGTAAAATAAACGGATATGAACTGATCGTTAATGTGAACATAAAACCCCCACTTCACAAACAGGGCACATACTCTGTAAATCCCTTCTTTGAGATGGTGACTTGACTGCTTTGCTAAACAAGATGTACAGACTAACACTTAGCATGTTTAAAAGAATGTCTGTCCACTTACACATAGACTTTAAAAATTAGTCATCAAAAAACGTCCTGTCATACAGTAACTTTTTGTTTTAGTAAGATAAAGGTAAAATAGACATTATTACAGAAAGATTTATAAACCTGAACACATATGTAGCACTACCAAGGCTCATATTTCAAAAATTACTATTTTTAGGCTTCCAAGAGACACCCTCAGCCTGCCTGTTATCTCATCCAATGGCCCGTTACCTCTAGCTAAATGCAAGCTCTTCTTCAGAAACAAAGAAATTCTGGTCAAGATTTTTTTTATTTTTGCATACCAAGCGCAAACACATTTTACCACTTCTTTCCACACAAGACAGCCAACCACAGCACACTGCCATTCCCTGTGGGCACTATCACCTAAGCCTACCACTTCCTAAGAGCAGCGCTACATTAAGCCTCCAAACACTGGGTTCTGGTGCGTGTACAGCTCAATGCACCTAAACCACTTACAAAGAGAACCACTTAGCCTCTGTGCCCCCTCCCTCTCTTAGATCTCTGCAGTGGAAGACATTAAGGAAGCGATGTATATTTTAAAGTATCTATACACATCGCATTTATTTTTATTTATATGCATGCACACATGTTTTCTAAATCCCTCGGAGACACATGAACACCAGAGAAAACTAACTTTTTCCTTTTTTTCTTACCTTATATTCTTCAATCTCTTCCTCATCAGCTTCCCCCTCATCTGGGTATTTGCGTTTTGCATTTGGTGCAGAAGTATCATAAGCAGCCCTATAAACATCCAGAAAAAATGCTCATATAAAACAGTTTCTCTCTCCAGAGAGAACATTTCAGAAATCTCTGATAATCTGCCTTAACTGCATGTTTTTATTATAAGTTTGAAATTATTCTGAAACTTCTTATATAAGAAGTTGTTGCTCTCTCAGTATATTTGAGACCAGCACAACTTCTTAAGGACAGGACTCCTGAAAACAGGTACCTCGCTTCCTCGTTTTTCTGTGCCAAGAGGTACAGCTTATTTTAACCAAAGCAGTGTATCTACAAAATTAGGCCTGCTCACGCAAGAAAATTAGTTACACGTGAGAATTAATCAGCACTAGCTACTCTGTCCTAGACATGTTTACTGTTCCATAAGAACTTCTAAACTAAATTGCCCTGTAACTGCTCTTAGCAAAAGTATAAAGGCTCTACGACAACGGGGATAGCATACTCTAAATTCACACCTGTTCTGCTCCACAGTAGCTTTTTAACATAAGAAACAAAAGTTCGCCCCGATTTCCAAGCTACTATTAGAAGTGAATGACTAAACCTTACTCGCCTCATTCAAAATTCAGATTTAAGTAATTAAAGCATTTCCTTTCACTGAATTATATGTTTTTAAATAAACGGTAAGAATTAATTTTGCTCTTTGGAGTGCGATCTCATCCTATTTCAAAGGCCTGTATTACTATCAAACCCCCCTAATTTCTAACAGAAATCGCGCACCGATACTGACCTACACGTTTCCCTCGTTTCGGCGATCTCCCGCTGGTCATCTTTACTGTTCAGCACGGCACCGATGCTGTCTGCGTTTTCAGCTCCTAACTGAACAACGGGCAAGACAAATCCAAGCCAGTTACCTCCGATTTACGAACCCCAAACACTAGCAGTCGGGAAGGCAAAGGGCCGCTCTTTACACCTCACACACCCTCCTACCAGCCGGGCCCGCCTGCAGGCCGCCTGCAGGCCCCCGGGGCTGCGGGGCCACACCGAGCGGCCCCTCGGGGCCCGCCGCTTCCCCCTACCCGCTCTCCGGGCACCCCGGGGCCAGCGGCAGGGCCGCTCTCTCGCGCGACCGACGAGCAACCGCCATAACAGCCACAACGGCCCCCGCGCCGCCGTTAGCTGAACCGTTGCACCTGAGGCGGCACGCGCCCGCTGCCCCCTCCCCCCGGGCCAAGGGCGGGGCCCACGCGCTCGAGCGCCCGCCGGCCGGGCCCGGCCCGGCGCGGGGCGGCCTCACTGCGGCCGCCGCCCGCTACCTGCTGGGCCAGGAGCTGCCGCCGGAGCTTCTGCCGCTCCCTGATCTCCTGCAGGCGGCTGTTCATCGCCGCGCCGCCGGCCGCCGCCGCCGCCCCGCGCCGCCGGGCTCCCCCCCGGTGCGTCACTTCCGTCGCCTCTGCCAATGGGGCGGCTGTGGCGGCCGCCTGACGCGGCGGCCATGCTGGTAGCAGGCAGCGGAGGCCCGGCCCGGCGGGGAGCGGGGCTGCTCCGCACCGCCCGCCTGCAGCAGCGGCCGCCCGGGCCTGCGGGGCCCGAGCAGCGCAGCGAGGCGGCGTGGCGGGGCCGGCCGAGAGGCAGCCTTCCCCTCCGCAGCCACGGCTCGCCGTGCTTGGCGGCGACCGGGGAGGGGAACGTGCTGGTCGCGCTCGAAGCAGGATAGCTCTGACCTACAGAGAAACCCATTCTCCAGTGTAACCTGTCAGCCCCCCGACTGACGGAAACCCCATTTCCAGACTCTTCAGGAGCCACCGAGCAGAATAATTACCTGTTTTAATGGAATTTAAGTGTTTTTCAAGTCTAGATGTTAAATTCATTTTCGCTCAACCATTGCAATAAAGGTTTCCTCGCCTACTCCAGGCAAACAGCTGTGCAAAGCCCTCGGGGAGCTCGTTCAGCAGGGTTTATTCACAGCTGTGACCACTTACTGCAATTTGTTGCATTTTGGGGGCCTGTATCTTAGTTTCACATGCGAGGGCTTTTCTTTGCCCTTCTCCCTTCATGCCAGAATGCTACTTCTCTCCTACACGTTTCTCACCCTAGTACATCCTTTATAGCCAATCTCAATATCCAGTGTAGTTATTTGTAGGTTAACCTTTATGTTTTGCCTACGTCTTTCCGATTGTTTAAAAAGTTCCAGTTTGAGGGAGTTTTCCAGTATCTTTAAAGCATTTTTTATCTCATTTTTGGGCTCTTTCCTGCTTCCTTCTTTCTCCCCCCTCATATTTTATCATCTGTCTTTGGATGTATGTAATTTATATTGCATGCTGATACTCATTCTGACAGCTCTTCATACTACAAGAAGAATAAAGATTGAAATAAAGGCCTGCAGTCTGGATTCAAAAGTTGTGCAATAAACTCCAGTTCCTAGCATCTCACAAAAGGAAACGTAACAAAAGAATAAAGAAACCTTACAAATGATCCCCGCAGTTATAATCAGTGCTAATGTTTGCTCTCCGGAAATAGACCAATTTTTCCTGGAAATGTCAGACCCAAAGATGTGGACAAGAGGTGAAAAGTGACCTTCGGCTCTGTTATATGGAGCACAGTGTTCCTCTGCTGGTATCTTAGTGCCAGATACTATCACACTTCTGTGATACAAGCTGTTATTCTCTTTTTTTAAGTGGTATATATGGTATACATGCCAATGACATTATGCAGGTCAAACTTAAAACTGAGAAAGATCCGTGAAGAGAAGGAAATGAGAGCAGCACAGACCAATGCAGAAAGAAACTATTTCCAGCCACTCGCATTTCTCAGTGATAGAACATCCGAGAAAAATCATGGAGCTTTTAAATGTTAAAAGCCCAAAATACGAAGAGATGATTTTGTATCTCCTTAGGGAATGCATTACTAGTAATACTGTCCTATCTATGGAAATGTTATGGAAAAAGAAATACTATCTCATACTACTACCCGCTGCTTTGATATTGTTGGCTGTAATGAATACAGTAGAAGTCCCTGCACAGTAACAAAATCACTTCCTCCTGGATGTGATATCCTGAAGTTTGTGTGAGCCTGCACTCTGTTTTTAGAACCAGTTGCTAAGACGAGCTAATCTTTACAAACACTAATGGCTGTGAAAGATGTTACGCTATACACATACACTGTTTCAAAACAAAAGGTTTTGTATTTTTGCAGCATGCTCCTTGTCTTTCTTCTTCTCTGTCTATGCTGCGGTTTTGGCTCTCTCGGCCTTGTATGCAGTCTGTGGTCATTTTTTTTCTGTTAAGCTAAGTATCAGGCCAAATTCTGCCGGTCTGGAGTCAAGAGCTACACACGCACATATACTGTACCATAATCCAATCTATAGGTTTGGGTTTGATCACTGATATTGCTGTTTTGATTACATCGTGATTTGCTGTGGCCTTGAGCCTTATCATGGAATCATCAAAAAAGAATGGAATTCTCTAACCCAGCCTCATGTCCTGATGTCATCCCTGACACGGTGTCAGACCTACAAATACGCGGTGCTGCAAATGCATCAGCCTCCCTGGGCAATCCATACCGGAGCTTCGTGGTACTCACATTCAGATTTTTTTTCCTAGTCTCCAGTCTAAATATTTGTTGCTGGAATTAATAACCTCTACTCCATGCGGACAGCAAGAGCAATGCATTTCAGAGTGTTTGCCGTGAGCATGCAGAAGTTTATTTGCTTCTGCTCTGCAACAGTCCTTAGTGTCTGGCAAGACTGCTGTCGCATTTTTTTTCACCTTGCTGTTCTGCACTTCTGATCCTTCTGCCTCCTGGAATCTCATCTAATCGAGTCACCTCCTTCGTGAAGAACTATTCCCCGAACTAGGCATTCAGCTGCAGATGAAGCCTTCAACTCTGATCCATTATCCATATTTTTTCCTTCAGATTTATGAAGCCAATTGTTTTCTCATCCTGTTTGTATTTAACTGACTTTTCCTGAGTACATTACCTTTCATTTCTCTTTATTGACCTGCATTCAATCTTTTTAATTATTTCTATTGTTGCAACAATTTCTAATTCAAATCCTGTCCTCCAGCATAGTTGTATCTACTTCCAACTTCAGGTGGTTGTCACCGAATGTAATAAACAGACATTCTGTGCCACTTTGTTTAACCGTTTATAGTATTATAAAATATTTATAAAACACAAACAAATAATGGTAGAATTTCACACCCATTTGGGACTTGTGTTATACCAACATATATTCAAGTCTACTCTACTCCATTTAGCAAAAAACTGCTAGCTTATTTTGTGTCAGTAGAAATGACTGTAAAAGTTAGAGAATTAGGCCCAAGCTGCTTCATTTATCACTGTACTCTCACCTTAATTGTTCTTCACATCACAAACCTCAAACTAAATTATGCCCGATTAGATGCTCAGTAAATTCATAAATTAAAAGCACTGAATGGACCACAAAGATGAAATAAAAGAGAACTTTTATCTCTTAACTCAGATGAATAGAAAACAGTTAGCATGGACTAACATCACACCCTTCCTATTCCATGTCCCTTTTCCCCATGCTTTTAGTCAAGTACCTAGATCTATCTCTTCAAAAATATCTTTAAAAGTTCGTAACCTTAACTTTGGGGCCTACTTTGAATATCTGGCAGTATCCACAACACCCAGTGACTGTGGCGGCACATGCTTTTCTACCTCTGCCTTAGGCTGTGTCCCTACAAGATGGCAAACCTGACTTAATGAGCATGTTGCAAAAACACTACAACCATGAGTCTATGCAAACTCACTGTAGCAGTTCAAATTTTGTTTAAAAATCTCCTAGAAGTAACTTAGTAGCAGCAGAGTTTTTATTAGGCCAGGTCTGCTTGTCCTTGGTAAGCCCACATACAGCCAAAATAGAGCCTTCATAAACACACCACCATACGCTCTGGGTAATTTGACAGACGTGCTGCGATTTCACACTTCATCTAGATGAAATTTCATTGCCATTTGATCCAGTATTGTACACGTCCTTTGTAATGGACATGAAGCCTTGATGTTGCATGTTGCTCGCAGCACAAGCTGCTGCCTCTGGACCAACTGATCATAGCCTCCTTACTAACCTGGAGGTGACTATTGAAAGGAATTTTGAAAGACATTATTTAATTTCTTTGCTTTTGCGTAGCACCATATTTCATTCTACTTTGTCAGCAAGAATAAGTAACTTGCACACAAATGTTTAAAAAATTATAAAAATATTTCTAAGTCCCCTACATGGCATAAACTCCTTTAGTTTCTTAAATGTTCTGAGCAAAATGTTGTTCTGGCTTCTTCAAGGAGTATCCAGCATTGCCAGAAGAACAGCGGTATTGGAGTAGAGCTGGAGAAGCTTTTTGAACCAAACTTTGCTTTGCAGAAAAATGTGGATGGGTCAAGAGAGCATTTTAAGACCTTGCATTGAATCTGTTAAACTGCTGGGAATGAAAATGATTCCCACTTTTAAAAAATCCTCTGATCAACATGTTTTGTTCTAGGAATGTCACAAACTACCAAAAATATAGAATTTTTAATTCAAGACAGTCTATTTACAGCTATTTAGACTGGACATGAGGAAGCGTTTCTTTACCAAGAGGGTGGTCAAACCCTGGAACAGGCTTCCTGGAGAGGTGGTGGGTGCCCCAAGCCTGTCGGTGTCCAAGAGGCATTTGGAGAATGCCCTTAACGACAGGCTTTAACTGTTGGTCAGCCCTGAAGCGGTCAGGCAGTTGGACTAGATGATCCTTCTAGGTCCCTTCCAACTGAAATAGTCTAGTCTAGTCTACAAATTCGTTGTGTTCATGTCTATACCAAAAAGTAAGATTTAGCCTTTTATTTGGGGTGGGAAAAAGAGCAAGCTGTTTTACGTTTTTTCTTTTCCTATTGCAGAAACTTACTAGCCACTTGTCCATATACTCTGAGGTAAACCATATACAGCAGTGGAACTTGGAACCGAGAACTTGCCCCGTGGTTCTCAGACAATCTGGGCATTTTAACTCTCTTGAGGACACAGATGGTTGCACTGCACCGTCCCAGCTCACACGAGCCCACCCGCCATCAAGAGTTCCACTGGAGTCACTGGGACTACTCACACAGAATAGACAATGCAATAGTATTAAATGTGAATAAGGTCGGCACAATATGACCCTAACTCATCTTCATTACTGTAGCATATTGTGTATTTTTCTGGAGCTCTAGTGACTTGTGTTTTGATATCTCTCACTATCAAGATTTAGATGCTAGGCATATGTGATTTCAGAGATGCTACCTTGCACCCTACAGTCATCCACACAGCTTGCCAACAGTTACATCCATATTTTAAGAAAGAGATTAACACATTCTTTCTTTTGACAAATTCAGTCAATCATAGCAATTAATTGACAATCCTCCTTCTAAATTACTAAAAAAAAATTAGCAAAACAGTCCCCTGAGTGCCCAAATCCCGCTTCACTTGGAGGTCAAGCATTACTGGCTTCCCAACACGTTCAGAGAATGTGTTAAAATACAACTGGCTTTTTAACTGAAGGGTCTGTGTATGTGCCTCAAAAAATAGAATGTGAAGAGGGGACAGAGTGCAGCTTTATGTTGTATTGCATCCAGCCCTGTATTTACTCCTTCTCATTTTAACACTGTCCCCAAATTGGCCCCCTTTCTCATTTTAACACTGCCCCCTTCGCGAGGCAGGAGCACATCTCTAGTAACTATACGAACTTCAGTGATACTATTTGTTCTAATGCTGAGCTGAATTTGATCCGCTCCCCTCAAGGGCAGTACAAATCTAATTACATGACATCTGCTGGCTTTATTATTATAAATCGAAGTGTTAAAGAAGTGTGAATTTGTTATGCTTTGATTAACAAAGAACGCATTTCCATACAGCTCAGTGCTCACTGACTTATAGACTTAACCCTATAAGCACCGAGATCAGCAAATATTATGTATCACTTTCCTGCTTTCCCTATGTTTCTCATCCAAGACATTAAAATTATACTGCCAGTTTATCTTACAGTCAGAAATTGTGTCCTATCGTGCCTGCAAAACAATCCCATGTATTTTTATGTTTAAATACGGTACTTGTGCATGTTTTATGTGATTATAGTACCCTTACTTTGTCTCAGAGCTGTTTTGTTTGTACTAAATAGCAATAAAGGTGACTAGATAATACTATACAGAATATTACAGTTTATGGTAGCTTTGCACACTGAAAACCTCATATGTCTAAAGTCTTTGTATTCCAGAAAACTCATCCTTATGTATTACCTCATATACTCAGTACTTTTACATTTTAAATTTGTTTTCAATATTATTTAATGTTTTCCTGGATACCTCTATAGCACATTAGATCGAGTGTTTTGCATCAGCATGTTATTTGCACAGAATATTAAAAACATATCCCTGAATTTATTGTTTATCTTCTTTTCCCAGTCTCCCATTTACTGACATGTTTTCCAGAACATTTACAGTGTTACCAGTTAACTGTAGCTTCTATGAATACTCCACTTTTCAATATCTCCATCTTAATGCTTTCTCGTTTCAGTTTACAGCGTACTAAGTTAAACAGCTCCTAGATCTGCCACTTATTTCTACATTCACGTCAGTTCACTATCAATTGTGTTTTCTGTGTGGCTGTGCAATAAATCGGATCAGGAAAAAGATCTGGCTGATCTTTTAACCCAGTTTCGATTATTTTGCAGCAAATGTGCAGCCACAGCTTCAGAAACACCAGAAGTACAGACAGAAGGCAGTAAAGAAATATGAAAAATGTTACTCCAGAAGACGGCTTGTAGTTAAATCCTAAAGAAAGAAGTTATTCTGCTGCTTTTTACTTTTCCTGGGTTCTAGGAAATTCAGAAAGAAGCTTCAGGAAGAAAAACCTATGTATACCAAAAAAAAAGTAGACATATGGACGACTCATGATGATTGGAATAATCTCCCCAGGGAAGTGGTGGATTCCCCAACATTGGACACTTTTTAAGATTCAGCTGGACAAGGTGCTGGGCCATCTTGTCTAGACCGTGCTTTTGCTAAGAAAGGTTGGACCAGATGATCCATGAGGTCCCTTCCAACCTGGTAGTCTATGATTCTATGATTCAAATTGCAAGTCCATCTCCTACAGCTCCAAGCAGAAGTTACTTATTTGATTTCTAAGGGCCAAACAAAGGTTCTGTTGAAACCAGTAACAAAACTCTGAGACCTGTTTCCAAAGTAGGATAATAAACATAATAAAAAACCAATGAGACGTTTTGAGATTTTATGATTAATAAACTGAGCAGTACTTCTAGTTAATATAACTGGGTATTTGCTCTAGCAGGATTTAGTTACACGCTACTAGAACGTGTTGAGTAAAATAACAATGTTTAGAAGTCTAAAGTACAAAAAGTAGTGTGTACTGTAACGTAGTGTTTATTTAAAAAGATAAATGGCATACTAAGCAGATCAATATAAAACCAGGACAAGTCGCTCTATATCTTTTGTATAGCTACACCCATAGGAAAAATCTGTGGCTTTTCAAAATCCAATGGGTTTAATTTTAATTTTTACTTTTTAAATGGCAAATCATTATCCCAGCCAAGATGACTAAATATGAAAATAGTAAGTTGCAATGCGTAGTTCCACATCGCCATTAGATTATAAAAAAATAGCAATGGGGAAATCATGATGATGGGATAAGAGGGATCAGAAGAGGTAAGAAAGGGACGTCAGTCAGAAGTCACGAAAGAATAAGGGATGATTAAGCCAACAATGAAGACTGTAAGAAAGCAGCTTGTTTTGCCAATAGTTACAGCAGTGGATCTTGCCTTCTTTGCCCCCTTTCTTCATCCCTCGCCCTCCCTCCCTGCCCTTCCCACAGCTCCTGACAGACATTTTCCACATTCTGTGGTAATGAAGGCCATCTAAGTGCAAATGTCTGTCACAGGTCTGCACAATGCCAGGGTTGTTCTAACTACAAGAGTCATAGTTCAATAGTGCAAAGTCAACTCTGATCCCATCTTGTAGATAATCTCCTCCCAACTGTAGACGGTGTCCTCCCCTTATTTGTTTTAAAGCACATTTGTAGCTGCATTTTAAAATTTCAACTAAAATGTTGACAGGAGGCACAAATAGCAAGTACATCTTTGTGCATCACTTTATATTAATCACTGTGAAATGGTTGCTCCAGCTCTGTCTATATTTGTGAAAGCAAGCTAGGAACTACTGAGATTTGTATTTTTTTAAATGGTAACAATAGGGAAAAACTGATGCTTGCTTCATAATGCACAAAATCTATTCACTAACATGAGAAGACTCACTGATTTTGATGAAATTATTAATCAATACAGCCAACAGGGCACGGTTTATAAACACTCAACAATATACTCCTCTCCTTAACAGCTAAACTCTTCAACTAATTGAAATTGCAAGTAAAACAAAAAATATTTTAAAATTAGTCCTAGTGCTTCCAATATAACCCCAAAAGAGAACATATAAAGATCATGTTTTTATGAACATGTGCTGATAACTTCCAAGAGATCTCTCAGTACCCTTATGAGGTAAGAATTAGCATTTCTTAAATCTCTTCTTGGTAGCACAGCATTCAGTTTCTTCAGGTAATTATAAATCCCAGCATCCTTAAGTCAAGTAAGTGTAAACTGGTTTTTTAGCTTTCCCTTCATTAAGTATGTGTTCCTTTGAAACAATAATGATGTTCTTATCCAAAAGTACTACTAACGATAAGAGAATGCAGCTTTCTCAAAAAAAAAAAAAAAAAAAAAAAAAAGGCATTTGAAATTTTACTTGTATTATCCAGCAAATTCAAGTTGTTACATACTTTTTTTAAAAAAGGATAAAACCAGGTAGGACTAAATTTGGGTAATGTTGACCAAATACCTATTTCAGTGGGGAGTCAAGAGTATGCGACAGCTAGCAGAAGGGAGATATGAATATCTCCACAATAGTTCAGGTCTCTCTTTTAAATCTCGATAGAGAATTGTGACTGAAAATAAGAAGTGGCAAAATCCCGCTTGCTTTTTGTTCTAACTTTGTGAGACACTGTTTTCAAGTTCATATACAATAAACTTCTCAAGTTGTATACAATGGTGAAATCTTTTAAAACGTCTATCTGTGAACCGACTAAAAATAAGAGATGTAAAACAGACTTGGAAATATGTGAAATTCTTTACCTTGTCAATTAGTCCAGCACTTGGAGATGGACAAAGACCAAACCTAAATAACAGTAAGCGACAAGGGAATTATATTTGATTCTTGTGTATTGAAACATGTTAATATGTAATTTTCTTTTAAAAAAATAGCAGTATTTTTTATGTTAATAGGACATTTTAAAGTCTTAAAAGTCTTAAAAGTCGTGTCTATTCAGTTCTATTTTAAGAGTGCACTGCAGAAGCATATAGAGAAAGTACAGATGTATAAAACAGATTTTTTTTGTTTAAAATGGGTTCCCTGCAAAATAATGTTGTTAAATAAACAAAACATATGGGCCAGATTATAGTTGTATACATATACAGGAGGGGAAAGATGGAAAAAGGAACATGTCTTGCTTTGCATTTCAATTTGTAGACCAAATGACCTCACGCTAAGGTTTGTGCTAATCTGAAGTGCTTGCTGCTTTTCAAGATCAAAAACATTTAGAAATTCAAAGTCTATAATATGTTAAATATGGCTTAATGGAGAAAACTATTCCTGCTCCAACAAGTATTTATCTTTTTTTCCCCTCTTTTTATGCTTATTTTACATGTTCTAATAAGCTATAGTTATATTTTAATAATTGTGTGATATGTGCTTGCATTATGCATAACTGTAAAAATACAGCTGTAACTCACTTTATCCTTTCACAGTAACAGAGTCTTATGTTAATGAAGATCAATCAAATACTTGAAAGGTCATTGCACGTATGTAGCTCAGCACTAAAGTAATTCCTGCATCCCTCTGAAACTCCAGAGAAAAAAAGTCTTCTTTACACATTGTATGTACATTGCTGTTGGATTTTGTGCAGGACACCGAGATTCCTGCAGGCAATATCAGAAATGCCTCATTCCATTGCAGCTAATGGGAAGGTGACACTTGGGTTAGATGGAAAATGAAAACACAAACCAACCCTGCTTGACTTATCTTTCTGCGGTTTGTGGTTTTCATTGCACTTACACTTCTCAACAATGAAATGCAAAATTCTGAAATAGATATTATTAAGAAATGTTTTCAGAAGATTAACTCTGAACAAAGAGAAGACACCTGCTACCATTTCAGACATAAATAATTGGAAGACGACTACCTGGATTATTCGTCAGAGATTATTTAAACAACTGCATTTATAAAGCATTGTTTACCCCAGGGAACCTTCTACACCATGAATGTCAGAGGAAATTGTAGAAGGTCATGTATCTCAGCTCTATGAACCAGTTGTCCTCATTGACCATGGTGTTTTGAATAAATAAGGCTTCATTCTGCTCTGTGGCAGGCTTACCTATGTTGACTGATCTGTAATGGCTACTTTCTACATGAAAGAGAGTCCAAAATGTATGTTTTATGATGAAGAAGACATTAAAAAAAAATTTTTTTTCACCTTTTCTCTCTTAGATCTAAACCAAAATGTTAAACATATTGCCACAAATGTTAAATATTTTTACAAAGGTGTAGCCTGCCCCTTGATTTTTTTTTGGAGTGAGTTGTTTCTCCAGCATGAGCACAGAATGACTCACGGACAGAGCTTCCCTTAAAGGACAGACTCAATGAATCAAGTACCAAAACCCACATATACCCAAGGTAGTCAGGTTCGGAACTAAAGTTCCATTTCTTAGCAGATCTTTGTTAAGATCGTTTGTTAACAAATACCATTTTCCATTCCTTTTCTTCAAAATATCCTCTTTGGCATATTCTTGCCTCTTTAAATGTGCTTATTTATAGAACAGCTACACAAACTCACCTTTCACCTAGTTAACAGACTGCAACGTATGTGATGCCACATTTCTTTCCTATTCTAAGCACCAGGAAATAAAGCAGCACCTCTGCTGTAGTTACACAGTCACGCTGGGGCACTCCTGCTCTCACACTTGAGTCTCACTCCCCACTCAGCCACATGGCATTGCACACTTGGGATCTGCTAAATCGTCCTTCTGGGAGAGGAACATAAAGGAGTGCTTGGAGGTTGCTCGTGGAAACAACATACATCGCAGCCTCAAACAGCATCACGTTGCAACTGCATGAACGAGACTGTACGTTGTACTACTTGTATGTTCCCGGGTATTGCTGAAATAGTAGCAACAGCATGAACAAATCACGTCTCCAGTCCTCCAGAGTTTTACACACGGTACGCGTGTAACCTGCTTTACACATGGAGACATCACAGTACGCAGATGTATACATACTAGGAATGAGGGTACATATTTGCAGAATTAGAGCCTTTACTGAATGCAGGGCTTGCTTTTGTTTTTACAAGATTTTTTTTTTCAAACAAATATCTTCCCATTTCCTTGTTATTCAAAAGTCCTTTTTTTTCTATGCAGAACTGTGATACTTTTAAAATGATGTATAGTTACTTTGGGTGTGTCAAAACTGTCACAGTTGAAATAGCATTTTTTCCACTCACTGTATTAAACAAAAAGTGTGCACCAGTTTTGCATGATTCGGTTTACCTTTCAGTTTTAAGCGCAGTTATTTCATGCACATCCGTATAACCCCGTGTTAGGCACATATGCACCTATGTATTGAATTGTTCCAGGAAATAATGTTTCTTATTGCCTTGTTCCAGGAAATCGGGTTTCTTATTGCCTTATAAGATGAACTCAGTTTGTTGTACAAGAAAGTACTTAACACTTCAAAAAAGGTTTTTCTATGATCTCATTACTGTGCGCACTGTGTTATGTGGTAATGGAAACCTCATCAATTACAGGCTGTTCAGTTACATCCTGTGTAATGCAGGGTCACCCTATGGAGCTTATATAGAATTACAGACAAAAGGCCTATTCTCTTCCATATAAGCACAAACCCAAATTAATTTTGAGTCAGACTTGGCAGGATTTCAAATTTCTGCTGCCCGTGTTTGTTAAAAAGAAGGAGATTAATGAATAAAATTATTTTATAAGAGCGCTGACTTACATCCTAAAAATGTTGACTCATTACGGCACCCGTTCTATGGCCCATTTTGCACATGGAACTCTCCTTTGTGTGAAGCCTTGCTTCCTCTCCTTCTAGTCCTGATTTCAGCCCCTGTCTGGGGCTGTTTGATCTCACTCAGTGCCCACTAGGTCATGTGCATAAGTTTTTCCATTGATTCCAGCGGCTGATCTATTGGCCCCAGCATACTTGATTATGTGAAGAAATAATAGTAAGAAATTATTAGATGGATAGTCTGAAAATAAGTTCCTTACAACATGTTGTGCCTGGCTGTTTGGCTACATACTCTCTGCTTTGTACTCGTACTTAGTTCCCGGTGGAATTTCTCATATATTGCATTGCCTGAAGTCAACCCTTGCTCTGATCTGTCACAGCTACATTGCTGTTTGACTCTAACCTGGTCAGGAGGGAATGCAGGAGAGAATACCCTGGATTAGGGCTATCAGTGGCAATAAATGGGACTGACTCAGGCCTTCCCTTGTCAATAGTATTTTAACTGAATTCCACCAACAGCTGGAAATGCTCAGCTTTTCTAAAAT
Source organism: Platalea leucorodia (assembly GCF_965183815.1). NCBI lineage: Eukaryota > Metazoa > Chordata > Aves > Pelecaniformes > Threskiornithidae > Platalea > Platalea leucorodia. The sequence goes on along the minus strand of NC_138828.1, from coordinate 5,833,012 downwards.
CTGTGCTGAGAGCATACTGTATGACCTACTCGAAAAGAAAGGTAAGCAGCCTTGCTGAACACAGGAAGAGGCTAATCAGTGAATTTTGCTACTGATTTAAATGGAAGCAGAATTAGACTGATTCTCCAGCTGAATTTTAAAAGCTTGGTATAAAATGTTTTTGAAATCCAGGACTACTATTTTTGCACATATAACCCACACATCAGATACCTTCACCTATTCACAAGAACCAGTTATTGAAAATTGGTCCTCTGATAACCTGTACCTTCACACAATTAATGCAAAAGCAGAGTCAGTGACAGGGAAGAACTATCAAGTGCTTTTCGAAAGCTATTCGGATAAAGGAAGCTCTTGTGTACGTTTCCTTTTAAGCCTTGCCTATATGAATAGCCCATGCGGCTGCTGTATTATGCGAGTATTTCTAATATTTCCATTTCTCAGGTAACCTGAGGAATCTATGCACAGAAATAGAGCAGGGGCATTACAGCGGGGGAGTGGTCAGATCAGTTCATACCTATGAATTATTTATTATTCTTTGTTTTAGCAACAGTTTGGTATTGGGGCTGTCAAATATCAGGAGAGAAAAAAGCAGCCAGCCCTGTGGAATAGTACAGAAATTAAGACCTATTCTAGCAGATGATTTCCTACAACTGCTCTCATGGAAGTTGTCAGGTACGCAGCACAGATTTGCTAACTTTGGTCACAAGCGTCGTTCCATGGACTTCCATGGGACTGCTGTCAATAGGTGCTACCTCCGTGCATAAGAGGTGCAAACTAAATACTGAGATTAAGTATTGAAAATATTTTGCAAAAGGAAGAACTGCTATGTACTTCAGCTGGAGCCAGTTCACCCACCGTAATGTCATCTTAATGGATTATTTTCTCTACCAATCTAGGAAGACCAAAACAAGCCTTTCTTTTCATATAAAAATGCGGGCCTCGTTAAACACAGATTACTAACTTTAAATCCCACAGTGCTGCTGCAGAAGTATAACTAGCACAGTTTCCAAAGAGTTATTATTTTCTCAACATTTTGTGACAATTTTTTTCTGAAAAGTTAGATACTGTAATTTCAGAATCAAAGCTGTACGTAATGCCCGGATCCACTGAGACCTTTTGAAGTTTCCAAAGATCTACTTATTTTCCTAATTGAGCAAACATAATTTTTTCTTTCCTTTTCATTTCTAATTCAATTTGTGAATGAGTTTTCAACAGTTTTCTACAGCAGAGATAAAACTTTTTAAGGCAACCAAATGCACTAAGAACATCTCATATTTGGCATCTTTTTAAAGCTGTATCAGCTATCAGAGTAATAAGCCTTTGTTTCTTGTTTATAAACATGTGAAGGTGAAGTCCACCCTTAAAGCATAGTGCAGTTTCATTTTAGGGACACTTGTAATTCTTACTGTTATTTTCAGTGTGATGTCCAAAAGAATCAAGGTTCTCAAAAACACACTCTGTCCATGTAACTTGCTTTGTCTTTGCTCTTCCCAGTAACTTTTGACCGATTGTGAGAAATGGGACAGAGGTAGAAGTCACAGAGATAATGAGCTTCCTACAAATTTAACAGAAGTAGTCAAGCAGATGAGAGTGGTTTTATATATGGCACCTCTAAGTGCCACAGCTAAAGGAAAAACTGCAACATGAGCTCACACAGTTCAAACACAAGAGAAACCATATGGGGGAGACACTCGTAAATGCTCTAGCCAAGACAGAAGCTGCAACCAAAGTGCAAAACATATATGCTGGAAAAACAAACCGCATGAGCTCCAGTATTTCTTAGAAAAGGGCCTCTCCTACTTAGAGTGAAACTACGATCAATGTCTTGAATGGAAGCCAGACCAAGTCCCTAATTTGTAAATTCTAACAAAAGCGTTATTTCCTGTAGCACTAACAGACATCACAGTGAAAGCTAATTTACAGTTATTAAAACAAATTAAGGCTCATTCTCTTTATATGATTACATCAAAAAACCCAATCATCATAAAAATGAAAATGTTCAAGAGTGAATCTGTACATGTGGATCATTTGATTAAACCTGAACCCTGTCTTGGGAGGGAATCATTATGACAATTGCTTTTTTCTTCTTGATGCTTCTTTTATAATTCTAGTTACTTCCAACCCTTTTTCCCTGTGTAGCCCCCCTCTTTTCCGCCCACCTCCTGCTTAGTACCATTTTGCAACCTCAAGCACAAACACCTCTACCCTACATAGGCCAAGAAAGTTCACTGTGTGTACGAAAGATTCCTGCTGGCCCACACACCTAGGGGAGACAAATGAAATCAGAATACATAAATAAGTACCAGGCTCAAAGCTTTGCCTGAAGTGTTTTGCAAGATTCATCATACTCATCTGTTCTCTTCCTCCTGTGCTGATCAGCAGAACCCTGCCTCTTCCAGGCTAGAGGAGGAAAAAAAAAAAGAGCTTAGGTCAGGGAAAATGAAATATTGCTGCTACTGTGATGCCAAAGTGTTTACTAGGCAATGAAGGAAGCCTTAAGCAGCTAGGCTGAGCATGCTTTTAACCGGTCCTTCCAAAGGATAAAAGCAACCAACTTGTCATAACACCAACAAATTTTCAGACAATTTAAAAATGGCCACAATGAGTTACTTTCAGGCTAACGTCTTGTATATATTAAATATTTTGAAAACATTAAACTCTTGCCAGTCCTGACAGTTTCTAAACTAATGCATATACATACCCTCAGAAAAACCTCAGAAAGAACAATCTGTGTGCTTATACCCACAAAGAAGTGCAACAGACACATGTGATAGCATAGTTATCATGTTGCTGTAGAAACCTCAACCGAGTATTCTTTAACTTTGTGAGTGATTAAAATACTAACTGTAATGTTGCAATAAGAAATTAACCACAGATGAGCAGAACTAAATACAGGTAATACAAAACACTGTAGGACCGGCTTTTCCTTAGCACTGGAGCTCTTTTGTTCTTATAAACAAAAGCTTAAATAGGTAAAGTTGCATTTTGTACCTTTTCAACAGTTTGGAGGCTGCTAAAGGAAGGCCACTGTTTATTAGAGATACCTGGGATCCTGCATAGAAAGCAGAAAGCACACTCTTTCTCTTTTAGACTCTAGTCACAATGCCAGGTTGTGGAAATACTGATGTGCTCACCCAAATGCCAGATTAACACTTCTCAGCCAAAAAATTAGAGAAGAGAAAAAATCCTACGGAGAGGTGAATCTACAGACTCACATCACAAATTGCCAAATAAAGGGTGCATGCTCCATCAGGAAGAGTTGGACTTTGCAAAATATGAACAGCATAGATTAGAAACAGTGGTAAATTAAAAAATAATTACTAACCCAAACTAAAAACTGAACAATATGAGACAAAGAAGCAAAACTGACAGCCGCCCTGGTACAAAGAAGAAATCAGAGATGATCAGGTCATGCAGAACTCTGCAGCGGTTGGGAATAAGCAGATTACTATTCAGAGCACATGGGGCTGGGATAAAGCTAAACCCTCGAAGACATTTCTCTTCACGGTATTTGTCTCCAGCCCCTTTGTTTCCCGCAGACACGTCTGGGGCTCTCTCCATCCCTCTCCCTCCCCAGCCGCCGTGCGGGTCCGTTTTGTCCCTCTCTCCCCTAAGCTGCGCGCCCCCGCCCCGGGCCAGGCTTTGCCCGGGCTCCTTCTGCTCTTTGTGAGGCTGTCGGAGGGGTCGGGGGAGCCACAGCCGCGGGGGCGAGGGCAGAGGAGAAAGTGGCTGGTAGGGGAGCCCCGAGCGCGAGGGAGAAGCGGAGTGGGGGGAAGCCTGCGAGGGCTGCGGCGGGACCGCGGGCACCGATGAGCCCGGGGGGCGGCCAGCGCGGTCGATGCGCGGCTCCCTCGGAGCCCCCGCCGGGGCTGCCGGAGCGGCTGCTTCCTGGGGCCGGGCGGCCGCCCCGCTCCCCCCGCGCTGGGGAAGGCTGCGGCAGGTAGCCGCCAACGCCGCTGCCGGCCCCGCCGCGGGGGCTGCGCGCCTCTCCGCGCCCCGCTGGCCCTGCCCCCGCAGGCAGGGGAGCCGGGGGGAGGGCGGCAGGGGTGTGCGGCGTGGGGGATTAGTGGGACGCCGCGGCCCCGCCTTCCCCCCTTCGCATCCCGGGCGCGATGAGAGGGGGAGATGGACCCGAGCCGGCGGGACTGGCACCATGACATTCACCGGCTTCGTAGTGGCGCTGGTGATAGGAACGATCCCCGGAGCCCGCGGGCTGGGGCAGGTCTCCGCCGGCCTCCCTGCCGCCCGCCCCCCGCAGCCGCCCGCCCCGGCCCCGCCGCCGCCCCCCGCCGGCTGCCCCGCCGGGGGCTTCGCCGCCGCCCAGCGCCCCTGGCCACCGGCGGCGTCCGCCCTCCCGCGGCGCGGCCGCCGCAGCTCCTGCGCCCTGCCCGGCGGCGGGCGGCCGGGGTGCGCCCCCGGGGGCGGCCGGGGCCGGGCGGAGCGGGGCCGCGCTGCCTGCGAGCAAGGTGAGCGGGGCGGGGGCGCCGGGCCGGCGGGAGGGGGCGAGCGGCCCCGGTGGGGCGCGGGGTGGCGGCGGAGCGGCGCTGCGGGCGGGGGCGCGGGGGCTCTGCGGGACGGAGCCCCAGCCGGGCGGCGGCGTTCGCACCGCCGCTGGAGGGATCCGGGAACGAGGGGACGGGCACCTTTTGCCGGCCGAAGGGACGGCAAAGGCTTTTCCGAGAGGAGAGTTTCGTCTGCTGCGTCGGGAAGAGGAAGGCGCTACCTGGTTTTATTCCGACGCTGTACTCGGCAGGTCGCCTTAAGAAGCTGTGCCGCAGGTATTCATTCGGTAGGCTCAGTTAGCCAAGACTGGCATCCCCCTGTTTGTAATCGGGCACGCTTCTCTGGGAAGCACTTGGTCTACAGAAGTTAAGTGGCAGAAGGAAAAGCTAGAGGAAGCCTTGCTCTAAACGCGAACTGCTCACACAGCACCTATTTTTCCCCCACGCCTTGGGATAATGGGGTTTGCGAGTTAGCGCTGGTGCTTGAGCACATCTCTGAAGCCAGCCAAGAGACCCGTGCTTGCCCCACACACGCTGCTCGCTGAACTCTCAGTGACTTCAGTGGAAGTTTTCGGTGCCTAAGGACTGAACAGCAATTTCGGCATTCAGCCCTTGAGCCGTTGATCAGCTTTACGTTTCATCAGTGTTGGCACCCCTCCACAGCGTTACCTATATTTATGTACAGTCTGCTTTTGAATGACTTCACATTTTCTCCTGCATTGCTCTGGTATTATCTCCTACTTAAATAGGAATTATGTCCTATCTATATCTATACTAAAAATGATCAAGCGTAATTGTTGCAACGAAAATAAAAATTCCCTTCGTTGTTGCCCTTCCTTTTACATAGTTTGTAATATCACAAGGTCAGCAAGGAAGTTGATCATTAATATTATTATTAATAATTTTGTTCTTGGGAAAGCTGGTTTGGGGTTGGTTTTTTTTCATTAATTTACTGTCAGATCTCTGAAGACGATTATTATCTTTCTCTTCCAACAATAGCCCCAGAATGTGTGTGGAAAAAAAGATGATCATTTGAACAATGTGATAATTATACATATTGGTATAAAATATCACATGAAGAACATATGGAGGCACCAAGGTCCGTATAGATCATTTATGCATTAAAAAAATTGCAGCTTCCAAAGCTGTGTTCCAAGTCAAATGTACTCCTTCAAGGACATAGAATGATGTTATGCATTACAGATGTTTCCCTGGAAAGAATACCAGGCAGCTGATGCCACGGAGGAGAAAAGAGATAACTATAGACCCAGACGACTTCACGCCCTTTAACTGGTCTCAGTTTGGGAAAGGGTGCCACAGTTGCTTCTTTGATTTAGTCCATCATATTTATAGCTTTTTTCAGAATTCTTCAGTCTGGTTCCCAAAATGCTTTGTGAGGAATTGGTCTAATATGTTACAGTGAAGAAGCAGCATTTTATTGCTAAGAACCCATCTTGCACTTACTAAATTCCAGAATCCCCTGTAAGTTCATCACGACTGTGATTTAAGCAAAAAAATGCCCTAAATACTTCATGGTTTGGGTTTAGCTGTGTTCCTTCAGTCTTTTCAGAATGCTGCTTTTTTTTCCCCAGAAAAAGGAAGTCCGGGGTAGCCCCTGTTAAGAGGGAGGACATAGCTACTGAACAATAGCCAATACTTTCTCATGGAAAGCTCATCTGCTTCTGTTGGACTCAGTGGCAAACTCTCAGTGACATCAACAGGGCAAACATCTGCCCAAAGGCCTTTGTGGAGGCGACAGGAAAGAATTAGAGAGTGTGCGAGATGGCTTAAGGTGGAACAGGGAAATAAATCAAGCCATTTGCCCTGAAATAAACATTATTATAACGTTCGTCCTGAAGTATGTTCCTTTCTTACAAGAAGCAAAGAAATGCAAGTAAGGCAATGTTATGATGCAGTTTATAGCTACAGAAGGACAGACTAGTCAGAGATAAACTCTGCATCTGTGGCTTTAGTACATGTGCTAAGGAAGCCCATACGCAGTTATTAGGCACCTGCGATAACTAAATACAATGCCATGTTCAAAGCCTTAACTATAAATCTCCTGTTTTTTCTAGCTTAAATATTAGGACTTATCTGCAAAGTTAATTGGCCAAACTTTGTGCACGTGGATATATTAAACTGCTTTATATTTTAACATTACTGCTGAAAAATAATAAAAAAAGCTCCTTTGCAATTATACTGTGTGGTACCAGTCTAAATGCAGTTTTATAGTTTAAAATAATAGATTTTAGTGTTTCATTTCCTTCCTTCTAAAATGAGAGATATCTGGGTAGTATTATTTATTCATGCCTTGAAAGCAAGTAAATTAAATACAAATATATATAAATTATCATGATTAACCAAGGAAATCATAGGGGAAAATAAACGAAAATAAAATATGCTGTACACAGAGCCGGCATAAGTCCAGCAGCATTTAGTATTTTAGTTACTGCTAATAACAACTTACCTGTAATGTACTCATGCTTCAAAAAAGAGGCCCTACCTGAGTACCTAGAAGCAACTGCTGCCACACAAAGTTTATGTGGCATGTAGTTACAGTATTCTGCATGACATGTTGTTCATGCTATGTTGTTACGTACCTACTTTAAAGCTCTTTGAGTAAAGTGGATTAACCATTTTTCTTTACTTTACAAAGGGGGAACAATACAAGAAAGGGTAAGTGCCTTTGCCAGAGGTCACACTACCAATCAGTGGCAGAACTGGAAATAAAATACGCATCTCCAGAATGGCCAGACTGTAGAGTCTTTCCATTTAAATTGCTTTTATCACAGGGTAAATCCACTAATGCCAATCAAATAATGCTTCACTAAACTTTTGTGAGAGAAGAATCAAGCTTCAGGCTCACAGTCTAAACACTAGATTATTCTCCCTATCTGTTATACTACAGTCCAGGCAGCTGATGGAAGGCCTTTTGGCGTTTTGGTTTTTTTAATAGCATAGGGTTAAAGAAAATAATATCAGGAAAAATTAAACATGAATGTCCATATTTTCTGTCTAAGAAGCAGCTCTTCTGGAACCACTCTTACTACAGCTGCACAGCATGAGAACCCTCATTTTCTGCACCTCTGTACCACCTAAGACAACTCCAGTCCTTTAGAGCCCCTTGCGTTCCTAACACTTCAGTTTATTTTTTCAGAGCCTTAAACCATTGCTGGTTGACATGATGAATCTCACTGCTGCAGAGGAAGCAATTCAGCACAGTACACACTCAATACATTCAATATTTATGAAACTTCTAATACATACATAATCCTTGAGTATGCAATACTGCTATCTGCTAAAGTTCTCAAGATAGTTCTTAAAAAGTACTTCCGATGGATGCACCCTTTCTTCAAGGTTAAAATACCAGGAGAAAATAGCTATAATTTCAGACTAAGAGCAGTGCTCAGGAAAGTGGACAACAGCATTCATTGATCGCAGTGAGCGTCATCCATAGTTTTGCTGAAGCCAACAGGATTAATTTTTTTGGTTTTAGCCAGGCCTGATCCTGGAATGGAAGAAAAGTTTCCATTGATTGGAACTGGTGTTAGATTTGACCTATACTACAGGTAGTTTTTTACAAGTACCTCATGCAAACCAATGAATTAATTTCATTTTGAAACTGCGATAGACTCTTTTATATGTATTACGAATCATCCACTAGTATTCTGAAATACTGCGAGTTGTAATGTGGTTACATGGGATATACAGCATGTATCAATGGGAGACCCTCACACTTTATGTCAATTTGGACTTACCTAATTGACTCCAAGGCAACAGAGATGAATTATCAGTGCAGGGCCTTCTATGGCACTATCCCATGTTGGAACACCTTGGAAATGAAAGCAGAATTAAAAACATTTGCTGTTTTTACAGATTTCCATAATTCAAAAGACTTCTTTTGCTTTGCTTTAAATCTGCAATTTCAGAGCAGCTAGCACCAGGGTGAAAGGCACAGGCAACTTCTACTTCTGATCCCTCTTTTCCAAATCTACATTTACAGCCAAATTGCAAACCTTTGGACACAGGTGTTTGCGAAGAAAGTACTGGCACACCTTAAGCCAACACCATAAACCCCACTGCTGCAGCACTTACACGTACAGCAGAAGTGGAAGTGATTCCCATTCTATTTGCAATTCAGCCACACCAAGTAACAATGCTTGTTCTCAGTGAAATGTAGAAAATAGAATAGGGTTTGAAGTTACCCAGCATCTCTGGATGTGAGAATGGTATAGGAAAAGAGGCCAAGCACAACAGCACAATTCCTTTGAAGCTCTTCTGCTTTTTGGAGTTAATTAAAAGTTGGCCGAGAGGTTTTCCTCTCCCTTTTTTCCCGTGTGTCTCATCTTGAGCCTATATGGCAGGTGTTGCGGAGCAAGTCTCAGCAGCACCCACTGGATACCCTTACTTCCTTGCATTTGCAAGTATAACTTAATCTCTTTTAAACAGTGAGAGCAGATAGGAAAGACTCTGACTTGGGCAGATACCAGGGCAACTAAAATTACCAGACTGTATGTAAACAACATGAATCGACCGTCAGTAACCTCTGCTAGAACATAATTAGAAGAAACACATACATATTTTTTCAGTGTATATAAATTAAGGAGTTTCTGTCAAGAGAGTAGATTTGTATTCTTCAATATAGGCCTGAATTAAGTCTGTTGTAAGAGCACAGTATATATCCTAGAGCTGCCTAGTAGGCCCACTTTGTGGTCTTGTTTCTAACTGTCGTGGGGTCAGTTCACCTCTCCTCATCCTTCCTCTTCCTGACCAGCGCTGAGGAGGGCATTGAGAGCCATGGGCACGATCCCTGTACTCATGTTCCCTGCTGTTGAGCTTGGTGTTGAGGCAGCGAAGGTTTGAGAAGCACTTTAAGCAGAGGCTTGACACCGTATTGAGTTGGTGGAGAAGGGAGAGAGTGTGAGTTTCTTAGAGCATTGCACAAAAGCTGGAGTAGATATTACTGCATTAGGTCTGCTCCCAACATGTTTAGTCGTCTTCGGCAACTAAAAAAGCTGAAAATTTACAGCTTAAAAAATTGAGATGCTGTGACTCCAGAAACTTAGAGCCAATGCATACGCTTAAGCCAGACCTGTTTTCTAAGAAGTAATTCAGATGCTCTTCTCCAGAGCTTCTTGTGCCCTAGGGGGAGCACAGAAGGAAGCCCCTTGGGCACTCGCGTTGAGGTGCAGTATGGGCTTGAAGTGTTAAAATGTAAAAGACTTAACCAGCATCCTTTTAATCATGCTAAACGTTAGTTTTCTTGCTGCCTATGAAGTGAGAGTGTCTCCTGGTCATTTTAACAATGCAAACGCTGATTATCTTGCAATTAAGATATTAACATATTCTTAATAACAAAGATTGAATCATAAGTAATAGACAGATACTTGGTAACAGAGCATAAACATACATGATGGCAGATAATGTTGGTCATCTTGCAATTCCCCATGATCAGTTTACACATGAAACACAGATCTGTGTTTCATTATAAAATAAGAGTTTTATCTATTGGAAAGAAAAAATAAGCTACTGAAATGAAAGTCTATATTTTAAAGTTCTGTTATGTTTTATGAGGTATCCATGTTACTGTAACTAATGTATCTTGATGCAGTAAAATAACTACCAGGGGTCTGAATACCACAACATTTTGAGTAAACAACAGAGAAATCATTTTCTCATTAGTGTGCTCTTTGATTTGTTTGCTACCTAATTATGACTTGTCACATGATACAGGTTGATACATACTTCAAAGTGCAGATGAAACAAAAAATACTGTATCATTTTACTCTTGTTGGATACAGTGCTGAAATACTGAGCTAGAAACACTTAAGACTGGACTTAGAAAAATACGTTAAGAGATATTAACCTTTCAGAGGGCTTTCAATTCTGGCTTTTCTTTTAAAAAAATGGTTTTACTTATTGTTTTGCTTGAGGAGACAATGCTGGATTTTGCCCTGGACAGTTTAGATTAATCATAGCTGTAGATATCAGTACTGTCCTATGAGGAGAGTAGTGAGTCAATGCAACCAGCATGTTAGAATTATTATACCATATATTCGGTTAACTCTATTAAACAGCAGGCATAATAAAAGGTTTAATATTAGTTACATGTAAAAATAGGCTTTCTTTTTATTTCTTTCTAGATTAACTTATCAGGTGAAAGTCAAGAATATTTTAAATTTGTTACAAAATTACCTTTAACAATCATCTTGTGTGTTTTCTCTTCTGTACGATAGAAGCTGGTCCTTTATCATATTTTCTTGTGAGATGAACAAAGGTCTGTTACGAATGCTACTACCCTTCGTAGAACATCGGTGTTCCTATATGCAGCTGTACATCTACAGGAAAAAGGCAAACTAAAATATTTTGTTGAGATGTTAGATGAATTTTCAAAAAATCCCTCATTTATTGTTTTCATCTATGTCTTCTCCCACAGGCACATGGAAATAATGCACTGTCCCTTCCAGTCACTTTCCCTTCCTTACCAGCTGATACCAGTAGTGTGTTTTCCCCCTTCAACAGGGACCAGACATCACCCGGGGTTCTTCAGGGGAGTAGGTGGCAAGGGAAAGGCTGTTTTCTTTGTTTAATGGTACATGTCCACAGTGAGAACTCTGTGCTTTTCAGACTTCTGTCCTGAGACTTCTACCGGAGATGCAAAGGATTTCAGATTCCTTTCATTTTTAATTGTTGGGAAAAGTCTGTGATGTGCAAAAGTTAACTCTTGTGCTATCTTTTGCTCTGTGTATGTGAATAAATTCTGCCACTGTTGTTGTCATTGGGAATTCTGTAAATACAGAAAGAGTGAGCCAAATTCTGCCATGGAGACCTTAGAAGAGAATTTTATTCTTCAAGTACTCCCTTATTCAAATACTCCCTTATTCAAATATTTGAATAGAAATATCGTGTAATGTGTACTCAGGAAACACTGTATTGATTTCAGTAGGTGTCATGCAGGACTGTAAGCAATCATGTACAAAAATAAACTTATTTTTGGAGATGACATCTTCAAAATTGCTTTCTGGTATGCCAGGAATCACTTTGCTATGACTGCAGTTGACATTTCTAGTGAAAATAATAGTCTATACAAAAGTCTGGCGAAGAGCAGAAATAAACAAAATTCCAGACTCTGTCTGTATGTGACAGAAAAACACAAAGAGAAAAATTATAAAGACAGATAAACAATGTGTGACATGTCTACAGTATTGTTATAATTAACTCATTAATAATCCTCTATTTGGAATGATAGCTCACTCTGTAACATGAGTTGAATAAATTTTGTTTGTAATTTACTGCACAGTAAGTTACTGCTGAGAAAGTAAATAGGAGGCAAAAAGGAACACACAAAACCAAGTTTGAGGTTAATTAATTCCTCGAGTTATTTGGCAGTCGTTTGGCTTCATGGTTTTATAAAATATACTGAACTAAATTAAAACTAGGACACAATCTGAGTGAAAGCTGAGAAGAAAAAGTGGATCTACTTCTTCTGCTTTGCACATACATGAACACATAGACAATGAAATGCAGGCACAAACATGGACTGTTTTCTGCCATTGCTAAAAACCCTGCAAACTGGATGATGGTGAAGCTTCTGATTTTAAGTAGATCACAGAACTGAGACAGATGGATTAACTGAGATTTCAGGCAATACTAACGCATACAACCAGGCTATGTTTGATAATTTAACAGAAATTTATTTTTTCTTGTTGAATTACTGCTCTGTTATACCTATGACCAGCTTTTTCCCACCTTTACCAGTGGCACTTGGCTCAAGTAAAACCACTGTAATGAAAACCCACAAAATCTGTTAATTTTCTTGGATTTCTGTGTTCTGTAGCTCTCAAGAAGCAGACTTTTCCCCCCCCCCCCCCCCCACTTCTTTTAGATGATTCCTCACGTTTTTAGCTTGTTTTGTCTGAGAATTTGGTAAAGGCCTCTCATGAATTAATAGAACTACATCCAATGTTTTTCTGTCTGAGAACAAGTATGAACAAATGCATTCTTTGGCTGAAATAAACTGCTGACATCCATGACATGCATAATGTTACATGGATCAGAGCAAAAGCTGTGCAGCCCATGTGGTTGTTTTCTGATTCCCTTAAGTTGGATGGAATTATGTGGAAGATAGAAGTATAGCACTTGTATATAGATACTTCCTGCTCATTTGGGTAGAGGTAACCACATTGAAATAATTATGTGTAGTCTATACATGGGTTTTTTTGGTTAGATCTTTAACTAAGTTGTAGCATCAGAAGGATCAGAAATGTGACGTAATTTCAGTATAAGCAGCAAAATGTTTTCCTCATGTAAAAAAGAAGGTTATCTCCTTTTGTATATCACTGTATAAGAATGTTAGATGTGCCAGAGTGCTTCTTAGAAGCAGCTCACCCAAAGAGCCCAAAGATGGCAATACATGAAACAGGAACTCTCTCTGCAGAGGGACAGTCAGGTTCGGAGTCTTTTGTGGGATACATTAATTGAGCAATGGAATATCTTGGAGGCTTAATATTTTTTATTTTCTTTAACTAGGGTCAGTGAGACTCCAGGGTGGCAAGAATGAGTTTGAAGGTACAGTGGAGGTTTATTTGAATGGAATCTGGGGAACAATCTGTGGGAGCCATTGGGACAATAATGATGCAACAGTTGTATGTCGACAGCTTGCACTTGGGTAAGTTTCAGTCCAAGTAAAAATCAGTCAGCTTATATTAATGATGTTTCAGTATAAAGGACAATCTATTTTGCAAATCCTGAGGGCTTTTTGTGTTTGATGATTGTTTTTTTCTGTTTGAAAGTTGTTGAATGCTGAAGTTGTTCTTCCCAGAATCCATCGCTTTCTTCAATTGTGTTGTACTTCAAAGAAGTTGCTGTGAGAATCAGTATTTCATTTGAAAGCTGCATATGGGATCTGGAGAGGAGCAGACCAGCGTAGATGCTTTGCTTTCGAAGTGAAAAGTGTGAACAGGTCAGAAAAGCTTAGGGAAGCAAAAACTGCTTTACTAGACATCCGGGAGATGCCCACAAGGGCAGAAATATGAGGTCTGATCCTGATCTCACTTATGTAAGTGTCAATTAAGAACAGCTCCAGTGAGGTTACTGAATCTATGAAAACATAAATGTGTCCAGAATTAGACTCTACTTGGGCTCCTAATCATACAAAAATTCCTGGTTCTCAGGAGCATGGGGTTACCCTGGTAATCATCCATTCTATCCTGCCAAAAAACATCTGGGACTCATCCTAGGTTTTTGGAAAATGTGGTAATTTTGTTGTGCATATCTTCATCTAGCTAGATAATCTGTATGGTTTACTTTCAGAGTTGCACATTGATGACAAAACCCGAAACCAGGCAAGTTTTTGCAGCTTTACATTTTCATGGAAACATTTTACAGAGTTATAGTAATATTGGACAGATTGAAAGTCCCTGCATTGTCCTCATTGACCACTACTTCCCAGTGCTGTCAGAAGGGAGTTAATCAACAGGACCTGTTAACATAATTTGGTCATTAAACTCTAGATAATGCCTATAGTGATACTGCAATTGTAATAGTAAGATGGAACTGAGGTAAGGAAGAAAATGCCCATAGCAAAAGGGAGCTTTAAAAATAAAATGCAATTTCAGCTTCTAAAAAATCAATGCTGTTCAAGTTAGCAACCAAATTACTTGAATATCCCCCTTTAGCACCCCATTCAGTTTGCACTTTCTCAATAAGCCACACAGTATGGCTGGCTTTATTGCCTTTCTAACATTTCTCTCAGTCACATACCAAAGTAGTGATTTTGTTTGCTACAAGCAGTAAGGGGCTTTTATAGCATACTTGCACTGTGACATTCCTATTTAAGACTGCTAGCCAGAACTAAATCTAAGCTGTTTTATAATGTTCAATACTAATCTGGACACACCATGCCAACTTATAAAAATATGAGGATCAGATGAGATAAAAGTTCAGCCATCTGGAGGCCATGATTTTGCTTATGACTTCAGCTGTCTACGTGCAATGTCTCCTTTCCCCGTTTTAATGTAAGTTCTTTTTGCCTTCCACACCCTAAACATTTCAGTTGAACAAGACCACTATTAGCAAAAGTAGTTCAGTGATACAGGTGAATGGTTTGGTCTTTTCAACAGAAATGGCTTAAATCTGAATCCAGGCCAAAAAGCCCCAAGCAAACAGTAGCTGAAAGTTTCTGTTATCATGCATGTTTGGCAGAAATTTGGATCTATATCCCACAAGGTGAACTCACTAGGTATTGTTGGTGCTTTTCAGGTGCTTCCATCTATCTGTTCCTTTGATTTTACAGTATTCGGCCTTTGGTTTTAATTTAATTTTGTTGGGCATTACATGGAAAAAAAGATGGCTCAGTAATTGTCGCTGTAGATTCAGTATGGGAAGGAAAGGAAGCTGTTTATAAATGCTCTGGATGGATGGGTATGGCTGAAATAGACAATAATGGACACGGACCTGATCTAATGGAGTATGAGGTGGTTTCGCTGCCCCATGGTCACAACCATATTATATGACATGTGTATGGGCAGGGCACTGGTACATTTTAATGGAGTAAAGGAGAGGATAAGGGTGACAGGCCTGTTAGCATTACCTCTCCTGGAAGTATAACTGCAGTGGGATGGTACTGTAGGTTCACCTATGGACTGTCGACTCTGCGTTGATTTTTGTAGTTAAGAACCGGGAGAACAGGAATGTAGCTGGCCCTGCAGCAACACAGGCCATTGTACTAAAATATCCCACAACAAAATGGTGAGAACTGGGTCACATCTGTTACTTTTCTTTGCGCAGAAAACAATGCTGAACTGTATGAAAATGTGATGAATTTACACTGCTGAAGAAAGCTTTCTTTTCTACTCCAAGATTTATATACGAGAAAATGTTCCACTTCCCCTCCTCCCACTCTAATGTCCTATCCTGATTATTCTCCTTACAGTGAAAAAGGTACAGCAAAACACATACCATTTTCTGGACTGGGCCTTATTCCTGTTTATTGGAGTGAAGTGCGTTGTCGTGGTGATGAAGAAAATATACTGTTATGTGAAAAAGACATCTGGCAGGATGGGACATGTCCTCAAAAAGTGGCAGCTGCTGTCACATGTAGCTCTTCCCTAGGTAAAAATAAATACATACGGTTTGGTTAGCTCCTTACCTTATTTAAATAGAAGTAGTAATAATTACTCATTATTAAATGAGAAAAAAATATTAAGACTTCTTGGAACAGGAAATTAAACAGACTGAATCATCGCATCATTAACTGTTTCAAATCCCTCTATGCTGTGCAAGTAGCAACTAGCTGAACCACTTTTTACCTTTTCATAATCAACAAGCAAATTATTGCTTTGAGATGTAGGTTGTGAGAAAGGGTGAAGCAGTGAGAATCTCTGGCTGTAGAAGTAGGATTGTTTCCCCCCACCTGTTTTCTTTAAACTTTTTTTTTTAAACCTTTTTTTTTTTAAATATTTATTTATTAATTTATTTGTCTACTCGGAGGTTGTCTTTGGTAGCTACATATGCTACATGTCAATTTGTTAGCTTTTCTTGAACAGTAGGGAGGAGCAGTAATTTCACAAACAGGCTATGCCTTCTCCTTCGGTACGGAAGTGTTGGGATGACATTCCTTACTGTGAACGTGGACGACATCGCACAAGCAACTGCAAAGTTTTTGCCCTGTTCTGTGTACATTTAAAACAGGTCCAAGTTTTCCTAGCTGAAGATTGCTGTCTCACACATCACTCACACAAGTCAAAATGATATTGTTAGGAAAAAAAATATGATTAATGTTTTTAAGATATTTCAGATTATTTTAAGGAATGTGATAAACGGCAACTAAATGGGTAATTATGCCATCAGATTTACGATATTGCTGACCTCAAGGAAGGCTAGGCTGGCAGTGCTGAGGAGCTGGCAATGACAATCTCTTCAGTTGTAAACAAAACGTGTATGGCTGCAGCCAGCTCCGTGCTGCCTTTTCTCTCCCACTTACATTCCTATCCAAAGGCAGATGCATTTTTGTCCTAAAGCTCCACTATTCATGAGGACTATTTTGACAAATGACTTTTAAAAAATGATTTTGGTCTTAATTTAGAAAACTATAGTGTAGAGGAAAGGGAGAATCTTTTTAAGCTAGGAGACAAGTTGAAGGACCAAAGCAAGAGAAACAGTTTTGCCTAAAGAAACTGAAAACTATAAATTTGCACATTATACTTTTAGATCATAAGGTTTTCCTTCTGCTTATGGACATTTTCACCAGAAAACTTTGTTTTGTTTCAATAAATTTATTAAAGGACTGTTGTCTGTTTCAATAATGCTGAAAGGAAGTTTATCAGTAATTTAGAGTCCAGGATATCTGAAATGAATTAAACTGATTCTGAGTTTTGGCAGACTAGATGAAGCTTTCATGTTCTGCAGGTTCTACTGCAACTAGCTTTTTTAAATAATTACAGAAAAACAGATTTCATACCAGTGAAATAGTAAGATTAAACTGGAGAAATTGCCCTCAGTTTTCTTTTTTTAAGCCAAGAAATAGATGAAATAGTAGCATTAATTGGTTGGAAGGCCTACACAAAAATTAACCACATTTAAAATCATTCAGACGTTAGATACGGTGAAACTTTAAAATAACCTTTTAAATACTAGAGCAATTATTTTTTTATATGGTTTTAAGCTGTTTCCGTTATTACAGCTCTATGCAGAAGTGATGCTTTCAAGACTATTTCTTGCTGGACCAGAAAAGGGCTAATGATTTGAAAAGACCAAAAATCAAACTGTACCTCAGGAACAGGAAGGGATATATATACTTGCACAGTTGAAGTGAGACTCCACAGTCAATGAGATTTCACTGCTCTCACTGGAATTACCAAAGGAATGAGAAAACAGGATGAATTTCTACTTCTGTGGCAATGAAAGAATTTTTGCTTCCCAATTCAGATTTTACCCTCTGGGACCAAGCCTATACAGAGCCAATTTTGCTCTTACTGGTAGAAATGCAGATCTATTGACTGATTGTACAGCCCTAAGCATCTGTGAATGCTTTGACACTTAAGTATGTGTCCAGCTCAGTATGGTCACTTGTCTGTGTAATATTCTTCAGCTACTGAGAGTAGAGCTTAGGGGAACTAATTTTTAAGAAGTTTAATTTCAGATTTTCCATCTAACTAGAAAAAATAATGTGTGGTTCTTGAGTGATGCCAGAGAAACCATTAAGACATCTTAGTTTTTCTTTACTATCAGGATAACATTTTGGGAAAGACATGACCTTTTCCTATATTCTGTGTTTGATCACAGCCCCTGTCTTTACTCCAGTCCGGCTGGCTGGTGGGAACAATGCTTACGAAGGAAGAGTAGAAGTCTACCATGCTGGCCAGTGGGGGACTGTCTGCGATGACCAGTGGGATGATGCAGATGCTGAAGTCGTCTGTCGGCAGCTGGGCCTTGGGTTTGTTTTTCTACATATTTTCTACTCCAGCAGCAAAGCAGGAGAGTTAGTCAGATACATAGCTTGAAGTTGTCAAAAGATGCTCCTTTAAAATCGCATTAATACTCTGAAGCAGTAACTAAGTTTATTTATAGAAGGTTCAGGTACAGTGCCAATACTTTCAAGTCCCTGGCACTTTGATTTATAGGATCCAGTTTTCAGTGTCATATGATAGGGACAATTTCGTCTGTAGGACAGACAAAGGATGTGTCTCAGAATAAATGCTGATTTTTTAGTGAAAACTCACTACAATTTCAGTAAAGTTTCAATCAAAAACCCTACGTGAAGACAAGGAAGTTGCTTTGACTGTTAAAATCCTTACATCCATTTTACCGAGGAGTCTAACGGCTTCCTTGCTTTAGAGTAAGAGCACTACTTTGTCAGAAAGGATATGGTTTTTGGCATGCCTGTGAGAATCTCTCAAGATTTGTTTATGTAACGAGTCTCTGAAGATTGTCAGTTTGCATATACTGAGATCTGTTTGAAGTTCTGACAGTTAAGCTTGTCAGGGATTCTGTCTGAACTAAGCATGGTCTACAATATAGTCACAGCAGCAGAACAGGATTTTCTTGCTCCTCTTCTGAACAGCCGGGGCTGATTTTGATACCACACAGAAGATAAGTATTCAGTATTTGAGGAAAGATGCTGCAGAAGTGGGAGGCAAAGAGGAGAACTGCTGGATCAGAGAGGAAGGAGATGGGGACAACTGGGATGAAGAGGGAAAGAACTAGGAGCAAGATGCAGAGAAGATACTAAGATGTAAACCCAAGGAGGAGAAGGGGATTATGTCTGAGACAGACTGGATAAGAACTAAGCAGGTCAGTGCAGAGGAGACTGGAACAGAACTCACCTGTTCAACCCTGCTGGGATTATGATGAATTAAAAGAAGTGGCATTGAAGGTAGCGAGCTTTGTGGCATTAATGGGTGGCCCCCAGAGTGTACTTGTTTTGTAACATGAAGCGGAGGCCTTGGACTGCTGGTGCCATCCAAATTAGCTCAAAAGGATGAGAACTGTGCAGTACTTAAAAAGCTTCTAGATCTCCTGGTGAGCCATGTGGGAATCAACATGCTCCTCTGACATCAGACTTTCATTTTCCCCCAGTTTATTTTCTGCTATATTTCTATATTCCAGTACATTTTCAATTGGGAATACCTAATAGAAAGTCTGTCTTCTTACAGGCCTTTTCTGCTTTTGAATTGGGCCACTATTAGTAAGTTTGGCGAGCTTCTAAGCTATGCTTTACATTTCTATATACTAATGACAAATGTCATGCTCTTAACCTGCCTCCTTACTGATTACAGTAAAACATTTGATTACTTATATTTAATGTTCAGAAACTGCAGTTCCGAGATGCTTCTAATTTGTTTTGTTTTTCTGAGTAAATAAATTGTATTAAGATGGTGATAAGTCTTTTTAAAATATGTCTAGAGATTTACAGAATTTCTCAAGTAATCAAGATGCCTTGACAAATGTGCTCATTACTGTGAAGTGCAATTTTACCAACAGTGGCACTAGACCGGTTATGAAGTAATAAAAATAATCTAAATTTGCATACTGTTAATCCATCTGGAAATGTGCCACAAATTGTAAAAGTAAAGCATCTCAGTATCCCACATCCTTTCAACTTTTCTGTAGCACTCCTATAAAACTTCAGAATATTAATCTACCATTAATAGGTGAAAAATGATAATTTATTGTATTATTTGGTTTCATAAATACTTTTTCCTTGATACAAATTGCCCTTGTTATAGTAATGGGATATGTTGTCTCTGCTTTATCGGAACGTCAGAGAATCTTACTAGATTATGGTATAATTTGTTTTCAACATTCAGAGTAGTCAAGCATTCTCTCTTTGATTTCTGCCAGCTTCTTAATGAATAAGGATTGTTTTTCTAACATTTTCTATACATTTGTACCAGCATCAGAATTTAAAAAATACAAGAAATAGAAGCTATGTACGAGAATTTTCTTTTTGTGTAATGTTTGTATATATGCAAATACTACTCAGTAAACTTAAATGAAGATAATTTATCTTCTACATATAAATGTTCCAAAGTACAATCATCTTAAAAACTACCAGTAAACCAGGCTTTCTGTAATAAGCCTATAATATATTTGGGGTAATATTAATAAAAATAAGGACCCTGAAAGTAGGCTTTTCAGTCCCTATTTATTCAATTCTACAAAAATAGCCTGAAGTGCTGAGAACTCACAGAGCCCATCGTGGTACATCAGAAAGATACACTGGAAACCCAAGATATCTTTATTTATTTAGATGCTTAAATATAAATGGGATACCTAGATTTGAAATAAGTATTACCCGCAGCGTATCCTATGGATTATATTTTCTTAGTTTTCTATATAGTCATTCAACCAGTTCAAAAAGCAGCTCTTTATGAAATATAAGAGATGGAGGACTTGGCTCTTTTTCGTGTTACCAGCATTGCAAAATACAAATGTTCAGTAAATTAATGCTACACATAAAAATGCATGGTTACTTAACAAACTAAATGAAAGAATAGTAAAGGCAATCAGGAGATGTTTGCAAATCTCAGGGGAAAATATAATTTCCAATCTATTAAAATTCTTCTTTGCATTGCTAAAGGAAAAAAATTAGACCAAGATGTCTGTTAATATGTTATTTGGAATTAGGAAGGTCATTCAGAAGAAAAGGTAATATCTAATTAAAAATCTCTCTCAAAAATAAGGTACTAACTTCAGACTAAAGCTATGTGTTTTGCTAAAATGTTGCCTGCTGAGTGAGGATATTTTTGGTTTGCTTACCTGCTTCTTTGAAGCAACTGCAGATTATAAGTCTTCTCCCTACTGAGTAAGTAAGACCTGCTTTTTTATATTTTCCATGTTCTCCACCACTTGAAGAAGGCATCTGGTCATCAAAGAAACAGTCTGAAAATTAAAAGTGCATTTTCAAGATTAATGAAGCACATTAGCTTGAAAATATTAAAAACAAGTTGATTTTAAACAAGATGAAAATGCAAAACACAGATTATTTAGTTTATCTTTCTTGTGTGTGCTTTTATTTACTGAGCATTACCATCTACACAGCATCTACCATGAATTTCCACATCCTTCCTTTGTATAGAATATTTTCCCTGATCCTAATTTCATTTTTATAAGCCTTACTGTTGTCATTTTTCCCATACCCCTTTACTGTTTATCAAGAATTTTTATGATTGCTAGTTGTAAATTTAGTATTGTTTTCCTTTTAAAAAAAGGAGATAACAGAGATTGTTATGTATTTATACAAAGCACTGGAAATGAAATCCACATCTATCTAAATCCATAGATGGATTAATGAGTCAGTGCCTTAAAAACATAGACTACTGCAACTTACGTTAAAAAAAAAAAAAAAAAAATCACAGCAGTGTACTATTCTGACACACAGTTACAAAGGCCAGTTAAAAAGTTTGAATGATTACATCCCAAAACAAAATAGCCAAGACCTGTCATATTTTCAGTATAAGCTGAACATACCATTCCTGTTAGGTGTTGCATGACAATATATGGCAGATAGTGGAAAACTCTCTTTAAAGCAAATTAATAATCAGTATAGAGCCCCGCACCCAAACAGGATGTTAATTAATTTAAACTAGTCCTTTAGATAGGTAATTCACTATAGTACAAAATTTAGAGACAATTCAATCTTACAAGTTGAAAAAGAAGGCAGATATTGAGAATACTCCTATAAAAACTAGACTGGATATATGAACAGAGAAACTATTGAGCTGAAAGAAACCAAACCATGAAAAACATTTACGTATGAAAGACATGGCATCTTAAATAGAACTGGAAAAATCCTGATAGATCATCAAGTGTTAAACACTGCATAATTTCTGTAATGCTGAAACAATGGACCATTTTCAGTTGATGTAGGTTTTTGTGCTCAAAATCCTCTACGCTGACATAAAGAGTATAACACACACAAGGCGAGTCATTGATCTGCTTTCTGTTCTTATTTCTACCACTGATTGGTGGTATGACTTGTCAAGTCACTTAAGATCTCTTTTCTGTGGTTTTTACATGACTAAATGGCGAACAATCACTTTTATCTGCCTCATCTGGGTATTTGAGATTTGATTAATGTGCTTTGAGGACAACAGATGAAAGTCACTGTAGAAATATATATAGAATTATTTTTACTCCATATAAATATTAAATGAAATTAAAATTAGAATCCTCATACCCAAGCTGTACATCTATAATCTCTTCTAGGAAAGTTATGCTTAAAAATCAAAAGGGACAGAAAAGGAAAATGTCATAGATACAAACCAATAAAAATTGATGTTCTAAATATGTTCAAACCTTGGAAGTGTGGAAACAGTATGTTTAAGTTGCTCCATACCCTCAGCTGAGACTGAAGTTGACTGTGGAACCACATCCCATGACATGACATAATGTGGGCTGTGTTGTCAGTTACCAGTGCAGTGGCTATTTAGGCAGTCCCACCTGCTATTTTAGAAGCTGGCTATTTAGCATTTTAGCTCTTCCTGGTGAGTCCCAGACTCTTGAGCTTGCTTGTTCTTGACTGGGTGTTTGTTGTGTTTCGACAGGGGTGTTGCCAAGGCGTGGAGCCAGGCTTACTTTGGAGAAGGCTCAGGCCCTGTGCTCCTGGATGAAGTGCGGTGCACGGGAAATGAACTATCTATAGAACAGTGTCCAAAAAGCTCCTGGCGAGAACACAACTGTGGTCACAAAGAAGATGCTGGCGTTTCCTGCACACCTCTCACAGGTACTTCAGTTAACAATAATCACGCAGCAAAACAGTGACAAATGCAGAGTTCACAGCTCCAGAAAGAGAATTTTTAAAGTTTGCAGACGCACAAAACCCCACAGTAATAAAGTGTTCTGGCAGTATCAAAATGAACCAGCTGTTGGCTATGGAAATTTTACAGGTGCAGAAAATCTCATTATTCGACATAAAGCCTTGGTTCCTCAGGAACATGCTAACTGCCACTTACTAGGTGGGGCTGCCTTAACTGTGTATCACATCTATCAATGGCAGTAAGCATTTCAGCGTAAAAGCAATGGGAAATAACAGAATATACAAAGAAAAAGATAAGGTGTACATACAGTGAAATCACGTAATCAGAACCCACTCCTGTGGACTCGGCACGTAATAAGGGCTTGGGGGATCAGTATCTTGTGCTCTCTTGGGCTTAAGCAATTGTATTACGCAACACTTCACAGCTGACCGGGTGCATTATGGCATTTCTTTGATCTTCTCATTAAATGACACCTAGTGATCAGCACTAGATTTAGTAGTCTAATATTCTGATCAGATGCAGTAAATGCAATGTTACTAATTTTGTTTTAGAACAATAATTGGACCTAAGAAAAACTGATTCCTGTTTTTGTTTTTCTTGTTTACTTGTTAATGACACAGATGGTGCATTAAGACTAACAAGTGGGAAAGGCAGTCATGAGGGACGCCTGGAGGTCTATTATACTGGGCAGTGGGGCACAATCTGCGATGATGGGTGGACAGAGCTGAATACACAGGTGGTTTGCCGGCAGCTGGGATTTAAGTAAGATTACTTGATATTAGATATCTGACTCTGACTTGACAATGATGACAAACATTTTCATGAACCCTACATTATTCAAGAATCTGGTTTTTTAATATTAGCTGAGTGCTTCATAGAAACTGCTGAGTTAAAATCCATTAAAGCCTGCTTCCCTCAGTCTCAGAGAGATATTTATGGCCTCAGTTTAGGCAGAAGAAAAAGCTTCAACTGAGGTTGTGATTCAGCAGCCTTTATTTACCGAGTTCCTTCCAATCATCTTTTTGGCTAACTGAGATCAATGCATATGCTATAGAGAAAAACTGATTTGTTTTATTCTATTTTGCCTATAAAAGTTTAATTCTTCAAAATCTTTGCTTGTCAAACAGTCATTAAAAATCACAGACATTTTCAAGGTATAAGTCCTTCTGGATCTAGCTCAGAAAAACCCACAGTCTGGCCCTGGAACACTGTTATCTATTGAAAAGCGTATTTTAGAAAAAATCTCAAAAGAGTTTCTTGCATTCGCTACTTTTTGTACTGACTGTGGCTACACAGTTACACTCTCACTATGTGATTGTTGTCTTGCCTTCAGATTATAACAGCTCACATTTAAAAAAGAATTTTGTCTCATTTTTCCCCAGACTGTGACATTTAAATGTATATATACTAAGAACATGCTGTAAGTCTCAAAGTCAGTGAGACAGCCATATGCTTAGTTGAAGGGAGGCCTTAATCAAAGGTGTTACATTCTCAAGTTTGTATTAATGTAACAGTAATTCCTTAAAAAAAAACATTACCAAAGAAGCAGCATATGATACTCTCATTGAATTTAATGCTAACTGAACCTGCTCTGTCATGTTTAACACTGTTTAATGTTACTACTTGAGAAATCTTTATTTCTTCAGAAATAATTTATTTCCTTCCGAGTGCTTAAGTATCACGTGCCCTCTGATCACTGGGGACCAAAATGTTATGTATACGTATGTGTTATGCAGGTATGGGAAAAGCACACCTGAGAGCTACTCAGCAGGAAGCTCTGGGCCCATCTGGTTGGATGATGTCAGCTGCTCAGGGAAGGAGGCAAACCTTCTGCAATGCTCAAGGAGAGAGTGGGGAAAGCATGACTGCAACCATCAGGAGGATGTCAGGCTCATTTGCCATCCAGATAATGACAGCCATAAACTCTCACTTGGTAAAGCATCTCTTTGGTAAAGTCACAGTATGAGTATTGCGGTGGATGCAGATCTGAGCAAAGTATAGTATACTTAAGTAAAGGAATGTAAATAGCCAGGACACTAAAGATCAACACAAATTTGTGAGGTAACAAAATCAGATTCCAGAGGTCCTGTTCTCTCAGTCTTCACCACATTTTAGACCTATTCAGCACTTCCTAATGGTATACTGCATTTCATGCAGCACTCTCCAAGTTTTAAGTAACTGTCTCATGCTGTTGCATGAGACGTACCCGAGCACTGAGGAATATAAATCAATAGTATATCCTCCTATGGCCTTACATTCAGACAGTCTGAAAAAAGAGATATGGAGAAAAAGGGGAAGTTCAGAGATGGCAAGAAGGAAGGGTGAGAAGCATGAAATTATTTCTGTATTACTATTGCCTATCATTTATATTGTGCCTGGGTGAATGGGCCTCACTTGCTGACCAGGACAGAATGATGCTACAAACACAGATCAAAGAGCCAGTTCCAATGTCAAAAAGCCTACAAACTTGTATGAAAAAAGAATAAAAAGACAGGTAAGAAATGAGAGAAAAGTACTAATTACATAGCGGCATTGTAGAACAAAATATATACAAATGAATTCCAAAGGTTCCTAAATCCACATGTAGATAATTACACAAGAATTCTGGCTATCAGACATGCACAGTAAAAATTACAGGGGAACAATGGGCTGCTCAGCAATTCTGAAAAACAGTTTCATTTTTAAAATTTTGCTACATACAAAGTTTGTAGCTTGTCAGTAGGTAGCCTCTTACAAAATTGTTGTCAATATTCTTTAGTTTACCCAAGTATGTTTTAGGCAATTTTGAAATTAGGTTTATACCTAGTGGAGCTGGATTCACAGCTTCTACTGAAATGTAAGGGATTTGTATGCCGGGTGCCTGAAGTTCTCTGGAAATTATAGACTGAAGGTCTATCCTGCAAACTAAGACATGGATTTACTGCATGACATTGCTACCTGTTATAACAACAATCGGCACTTCCACATGTACTTTTCTACTCTCTCCCTCCATAGTCTTTTTCTTTACAGCCTTTTGACCTCTCACAATCCAATGAATGTTTTATGTTGCAGTACAGTTCCATTATGTGTAGATGATGTCAAATCACATTTGGTAGAAAGAATTTTCTCAGACCAAAAATAACAGGAATTCAAATCATGACTGCTGTCTTTACAGATGCAAACCATCTGTGCTGCTTAGCTCAAATTCCTATAAAATATAATCTTAGCTGAAGGAGGTCTGGTTCAGTTAAATGCATCCATATGGTAACATTCTCACATCCCCCATTACCAGAAAGTTATATTAATTTTGTGCTCATAAATATATATATATATATTCTAAAACACAGGAAGATGAGATAACAGTAAAATAGCTATACTGTATCATTAATATCCCATGCCTCTAGCTGGGTAATGTAAGTATAATTTTCACCTAAATCATATTCTTCCAGAAAAACACATCATTTCAACAAGAAAATGAAGACAGTGTATCTGATGTTTCCTACAAGATTTCTGATTGGAAAGTGGACAAAGACTCTAGTTCTACCATTTACTTGCCAGCATTTGAAAAAGCCTTTTTTCTGCCTGTAAGGATTAATTCAGTGAAAAAATATGAGAAATTAGTAGATGATATGACTTGACGAAATACAGACATTAAGAAACCCTAAAAATGAGATAGATTACACTACAATAACTACAACAACATTTGTTCAGTAGGTAAGATCATGACAATGTAGCTAAACAGAAAATTGGTGAAGTTAATTCATGTAACTGTCCAGACACTATGAATTCCAGTATAGACAATACACTTTAAATGACGTTTGAAGGAAACGGACTTTAATTTTGTTTTCAAATCTTTCCTCTTTTAATTAATGAATTAGGCCAGATTTAACTAGCTCTGATCCAGAGTGAGGTTTGGTATACAAAAGTTATTCATACCCTAAATTAATCTGAATTAAATATCAAATGCAAATGTCTCAAAATGCTGCTTTATTTAAGAGCATAATTAAGTAATTTCTCATCCTTACAGATTTAGAAAAGATTAGAAACAGGTTAGAAGAATGAGGAACGGGCTTTGCAATTATTCTAAAAAGAAACTCTCATTAGCGTTATTAAGGATTATGAAGTATGACATACTAAAAGATTTGGAAGGTGATTCTCACTTTAACATTATGAAGAGGCCTCAGAGGAATTC
Organism: Platalea leucorodia; assembly: GCF_965183815.1. NCBI lineage: Eukaryota > Metazoa > Chordata > Aves > Pelecaniformes > Threskiornithidae > Platalea > Platalea leucorodia. The sequence continues at coordinate 5,806,079 of NC_138828.1, read as the reverse complement.
ATAACTGTTTTAAGGCTACTTGCATTGCTGGCATGCTATAAAGGAGTTTTAACATAAGTGAGAATCAAATATGTACTTTGCTTAATGATTCAAAAATAACTACAGGCCAAGCACTGAACGAACCATGATTAATTAAGTCTGACTAATCCAGATAAGTGAGATTTTGTATTACGAACATATCTGAATAAGCAATCAATTTAAATTGCTAGAAAAATAATCACACATTAGTCTAGAATAACATGCTGTAAAACATTATGCTGTCACACAAAATACGCTACAGAACACCATGCATAACGATAAGTAATAACTGAAGTTCAACACAATGCTGCACTTTTTTGCCGAGGCAGTGGTTAAGAGGAGCGGTAGCAACCAGTTTGAGAATGGATTTATGAATGGAGATACAGTTAAATTCACCCATAAAGTTTCTGCAAGGAAAATGTGTCCAGCTTGTATGGGTATCATATAAAAGATATCGCGGGTGTTTTCTGCCTTTAGGGGGAATTGTTCTATGCCCATTGTGGTCAAATTCTGAGCTATGTCACATATTTGTATGAAATGAAGGTAGCAGATGAACTCTGAAGTTCAAAATACAGTAGTATTTCATATTTGTCTCATATTTTGTACAAACTGCTTCCTTTTGCCAGCCAGGAAAAATATGACTACTTTAACAGCTGATATTAGGCTTGTTGAACATAAACATCAGTTGACCCTATATACTAAACATGATGAGAATGACTTGAAGTACTAGTTCTTGCTTCTGTTGTTGTGAGTTGACAGCAGTAATTTGTTCCCAGGTCCTCCCATCAGGCTGATGGATGGTGAGAATAAGAAGGAAGGACGTGTAGAGATTTTTATCAATGGCCAGTGGGGCACAATTTGTGATGATGGATGGTCTGATAAAGATGCAGCTGTAGTCTGTCGACAGCTTGGCTACAAGTAAGAAAACTCATTAAGCTGTTTCTCAAGTTATCTGTTTGCTGTATCTAAAAAAGTTAAGTTTCTGCAACCGAATATCACCAACATATGTCTGATAACACAATATGTGCCTTTTAAAACTTGTCTGTTTGGCATTCTTTTAGAAAAGTGTATTTATAGTTGTATAAGAAGTAGTAAGGCTATGTCTTCAAAAGGAGTATTCATTAACTAGCATAACTGGGAAAAGGAATTTTAATATTCAAAGGCATGTCAGTTTGACTGGCAACTGAAATGCAAGTTAATGCTAGTTATTCAATATTTTTTTAGAAGTTAAAATATTCAAAATTATTAAGCTATTGACTAAATACAATATTTTATTTGTCATTTATGGTGCCACATGTCTATATGATATAAACATATTACACCAATTTTTGGGTTTTTTTTCCACTTAGTTGCACTAATGTAACTGAGAATTTGATTTAGTATATCTGCTCTGTGCTCTTTGCCACTCAAAGTGTTCTTAATTTACTTCTTTCACCTTCTGTTTTCAGATTTCTGAACATTTTAAAAAAGTTAGAGTGAAATTTCTAATTTGGAAAAAATGAGGGAAACTAATACTAACATCTAGACTAGCACAGATGATTACATATTCTGGGAACTATGTAGATTCTCTGGTTTGTTTCTGATTTTGTGTGAGCGCTCTGTGTTTCACCATACTTCAGTGACAATTTTCATTCATATAACAATTTCTGTATTGAGTCATCTTTAGTCAACACAGAAGAACTTAAGGAACCTAAATTCTAGTGCTTTAGTGATTTGATGTAACAGTATCCATAGAAAAACCTTGGGGAATTTAAAACGCCTTTTTCATTACATTAGCAAAGAAAATACGAATATTCAGAAGCTAGACTTGGTTTACCACAGTTTACTGAAATTGTCTGGAATTTGGCTAAAATTTCAGGGGTAATGGTTGTATTGTTTCAAAAAGCTTTTGAACTGTTTTTATTGAAAGGTATTATTTTCCATATTGTTAATATTTATCTTTTGTAAACCTTAATGATGACTTTGAAATCCTTATAGCTTCTAACATAACTGTTAAAATTTTCAGTGAAATATAGCAACAGGTCAGTGTCCACCGCCACAAGGTGTGGATATGATTTCTTCAGATTCAGATGTAGGCACACCACCTACTGAATTCCTAGTTTCACCTTTTTTTTTTCCTTCATTTACTGATCTGGCTTGACTCGATGTAGCTTGGAGATTTGATAAAACTGTTATACAGGATTATGGCTTTGGCCTGCATGACAGTAATTCGAATGAGCTTCATTTAATACAGGAATAGACCTTACAGGGTAAAACCACCCTCTAATTAAAACCACCACAACATATATGTCACTTTTGAACTAAGTTGCTTAATCAGGCTTACATCACTCATAAGCAATTTTTTTTCTGGATACCTACAAGCAGTAAAGATGTAACAACTATAGGGCAGACATATAAATAGCAGAACTAGTATGAGCTGAAAAATGTCTAGAACACTAGTGAAATACTACAGGAAACGAGTGAAATGTCTTCTCTGAGTGTATCTGTAAAGAAATCTGAGCTTAAGAAATACAGATCATGTTATCTGTTTGCTGTATCTAACAACGTAAAGTTTGTGCAACTGAATATCATCAAATTATGTCTGAATGCATAATACATGGTTTTTAAAAATTGTCTGGTATTCGTTTAGTAAAGCATATTTATAAGTAGTAGTAGACTATGGCTTCAGAACTACAAAACTTGACTTGTGTTACCTCTCTGTGAATCATTCATTTAGTCTGCTTCATCCTCAGCCTCTCTGGCCTGTTATATGTCTCCCTCAGATGATCAAACTCAACCACTTATCCCCACCTTCTGTGTTTAAATCCCTGCAAGGACAGACAGTTGGCTGGATTCTCAATTTGTGTCGCATCAGAATGGGGGGTTAAGATTATAGGATACAACAGAGCACATGTTTCCTGAAGGATAAACACATTTTAAAAATCTAAAATTAGGTTCCAGAAATTGGGACAGCTCGTCAGAAATGCTGGATCTTGGTGACCCTATGTCTAGACAGTTGCATTCCACAAACCTGACTATGCCGTTACGTGTACTGATGAGCTGGAATTGCTTCTGAGCCTAGGAATTGATGCACAGATCTTTTTGCTGAAGTTCAAATTACATTCAGTGGTGACTTGACTGTTCCAAAACAAGGCTGGGGCTTCTGGGTTCATGCACCTGAGCTAGAGGGCTGATGAATTTTGGTTCTTTAGAAATAAAACCCATTATTACCTTTTCCCGTGAGGAATTCAAAAAGCACCTACTACTGAGGTTGACATTAGTTTTCATTAAGACTGATCACAGAACTAAACAGTATCATTCAACTTCCTTTACAATGCTATGTTTAATTCTCAAGTCTTTCCTACTGGGGAATTGCGTTCCTTGGGAAAAAATTCACACATTCATTATTACAAATGGGAGAAAAGACTGCCTTAAAAAGGAAGACTTGTGTAAGCAAAGGGTAAACACTGAGAAAATGGACTGTTTTTCCTGCATGTATTATTCATATTGTCAATGCTTATCTGTACATTTATTTTACGAAATCTGCAACATTCTCAGCCATTTACTAGGGTTCATTCTGAGACTAAAATAAGAAATTCCCTGAGTTGACAAAATCACTAGGTTGAAAGCAATACTGGTTTTAAAGATGTCTCATTAAGCCAGTTTGTCAAATCCATGATTAATGTTAGAAACACATAATATAAAGTACATTAGAAAACAGCCCTACTAACTGGCTAAAACCAGTCATGAAAACATAAAAAAAAATAATAGCACCCTAATCAAAGTATATTTGTAGCAAGGTAAACACTAAGAGAACACATACCTTTTCTGAAGTACTATCTACTATGTGACTGGATTTAACATACAAAAGTATTTTGACAGAATGAGTCAAGAGCAAAAGACTGTTTTAGAAGCTCCTGCATTTTAGTGAATTAAGTGGCCCAGTAAAATTAGACTCCTTTCATTTAGGACAGGCTTATAAGAATGCACATGTACATACACACACACAACAGATGAACAAATATCCTGCCACTAGTGCTCCAAAAATCATCTACTACAGGGAAAAAAAAAAAGTTCCAGGGTAGTTGGCCATCTATACTAACTAACTGGATTTCCTGATTAACAGTATTATGAATAACGGTAATACTGCATCTGAAGAGCTCAGCATGTTATTGTGTATGGCCTTGTGTCTGAGAAAGCTATGGGATAAGATCTGAAGCCACCCTTCTCTCTAGGGACAGATCTAAGCAAGCAAAAAGGTTGTTTCTCTGATGGTCATCTGTGCATAAATAGCTGGCCTGGAAAGCAGCAATTAAGGGACACATACACCTTTGTTAAGGGTGGACTAAAACCAGCTGTAAGAGCACATTCCAGCACGTAACAAACACATAAGACTTAACACTTCTACATTTAGAGATTTCCTAATTATATGAAATAATTTTCTGTATTAAGCTGCACTCCTTGCTCTAGAACATCACAATTTTTACATTTGTTTCCTGGTAGATGTTCTATTTAAACAGTGGTGGGTTTTTTGTTAAGAGTGCGTATGGACACCTTTCATAGCAATTACCAGCAAACTGAGAGATTACTGATGCACAGTAAGAGAGAGATAGCTTTCATATAAAGGTATGAAGAGCCTCTGCAGTCCAAGTCCCATGATTCAGTTCATGTCAATGCATGATTGCAATCCATATGCACTAAGTTCCCTCCCCCATCTTTGTCTCTCTACATCTCTTTCACCTAAAATATTTACATGTATGACCTCATAGATGTCAGAATATTCTTTGAGATTTATCTGGTAAGCCAACGGAAGTAGTGCCCTTATTAAGTAGCCAGTAAGTCTGCAGAGACAATTCTATACTGAACTGCAATAAATACTTCTCTGGGAAAGGCTAAGAATACTGTGGTGATTCACAACCAAAGTTTTTTTCAATATCCTGAGGAACTTTAGACGAATGCCCTAAAGCAGAAACCTTGTTTGAAATAGAGATACCAAAACCAGGTAAGAATTTGCAATGAATGCCTGTACTGTCTCACTATTTTGTAATAGCATACATGAACACATCAGCTGCCCACAGGTACTGGAGAGCTGGACATTTCTTTGTAGTTATCTGTAATCAGAGAACCATTCACAAAGGCAAAATATTTCACAAAGGCAAGTACAGACGTGTTGCTTGTGACTGACAAGTTAAATCATTAGGCAAAGATTGTCCTGTACTGGCTCCAAAGTCAGTTAAGGCTTTGGATTATCTGGGAAATACATGCTAGCCATGGAAATTAAAAATGTGTAAGGACAGTTAACCTTGTGGTATCATCTCTGTCAAATGTTTTACATGCTTCTCTCTCCTGGCTTTTTACAATTCATGCATTCTAACCAACATTCCCTACTTAGAAAACCTGCCCGCCTACCTTTCAGTACATAATAAAAAAATCCAAACAGGCAAGGCTTTCTGTGCGCAAGTTTGAAAAAGGAGGAAGCTTGTATGTATTACTTTCATGTTTCAATTATATGGATATGGGCAATTGAGGGCTGGATTCTTTGAGTTTGATCCAGCCACACTTCTAGTATGAAGAAGCTTTGAAAATGGTATGACAGATCAAAATTCCTCCCCAACAGAGAATCCCTAGCTGATGAAGGGACATAAATTCTTTATGCCATTCTCACCTATGTTCCCCAACACTGCAGGTATTAAGAGAGGTATAAAAATAGGTTTAATGGGAGAGAAATACTTTATTGCTAATACATTTTCATTGTTAAACTCTCTTTCTCTACTCCAGCATTTCACTGTACACAGTTACCCTTTTGTATACATAGAAGTACTGTCCTTTACAATATGCAATTATAAGACATCCTTTAAAATAGATCCTATGATATAGTGCAACATTTCAGTTATCTAGAATTCCGTATATTCTTATCACAATAAAATATCAGTAAATTGCTTGTAACTGATATGTAAACTTGTAGTTCAGACACACCTAGAGGTGGCGGTGGCTTTCTGCCCCACTCCTCTATATAGCCGGTTGGGTGGTCTCCCACTCATAATTCTTTCTGACTCTCAAACCATATACAACAAAACATCTGTTTATATATTAAGAAACGTTATCCTAAGTAATTAAAAGTAATACTCTGTCACAAAAGTTACCAAATGAGATGCTTATGTGCACAATTCATGTTGGTTTTTTATTGTGTTTGTTCACCCACTCCCTCATTTGGAAAACAAGTTCATCATTCAAAAGAGGTCATTCACACAACTGACACTGCGGTCATTGCTGAAGCTGCATGGCACTACATACAAGCTATAAGGATCAGGACTTCAAACCCTAATAAAATGTCCTAAGTCCGACATCTAAATACTTAGGTTTGATAGTTATACAAGCATAGGATTATCATACTGACCTTCTTTGTAAAGTGCCTTGAGGCCTATGTATGAAAACGCTACACAAGCACTAAGTATGGGGTTTGTCCCAGGAAAAGGTGGGAAAATGTAATTTCTTCAATTACATTACAGTTTTAGAACGCAACTGTCGGGTGCACTTTAAAAATGGCATGATAAAGAAATGTGTTAATAACTATGAAGAACTGATAGATCTGTAAATCACAGCTCCTACTACACTGCAAGTATACTGTATTTAACTGGCCCATCTTTCTGAGGGAATCAAACCAGAATAAATTATTTTTAGCATTCACAGATGCTGATTTTATATGAGGATTAAAGAGATTATGAAAAAGCAGCTTTCACATATTTTGCTTTATAGGTATTTGTAATGCCGTTACAATGTAAAATACTTTGCATAGTGCTTTCTATCTAGATAGGTAAAAGCACTTTTTAAACATTAATGAACTGCAGCAATTTTGTTACACTTATTTTTTTTCTACTTACCAGAGTAACAGAGGCAATGAGAAAAGTTGTCATCAAGTGAACCAGTGACAGGACTTGGAATAAAACCTCAATGTCTTTCACTACTCACTCTGAAACATTTCAGTTGAGTAAAATGTAGAATAATGCCTCAAAGTGTTTAATAAAAAAAATATGCTCTGTTTCCAGAGGTCCAGCTAGAGCAAGGACAATGGCGTATTTTGGGGAGGGCAAAGGCCCGATCCACGTGGATAACGTGAAATGTACAGGAAATGAGAGATCCTTAGCAGACTGCATTAAGCAGGACATTGGGATGCACAACTGCCGTCACAGCGAGGACGCGGGGGTGATCTGTGACCACCTAAGCAAGAAGGCCCCCGGGAACAGCAATAAAGGTGAAGCCCCGTTGTGAGTGGCAGACCAACAGGTTTGGATGGGGAACTGTCACAGTAGGAAGAGATGGACGTAAGCAATCCCACCTCATAGTGGAAACAATATCAAAGAATTATAGAAGCGAAAGTGGTGGGAAATTCTCTTTGCTTACACTGTGTGATCTTATTGCTGTGGCAGCTGCGCGAAGGAATCACAAAGACTATTCAAATGATAGAGGGTATTAATCTACCATAGTTTCCAGCAGCCATGTTTCTTAAGTTGTATGAGGGACGTGAAAATGCAAAAACCTAGGCAGCTACTTTCAACTTTTCAAGGTATAGGTTATCTTCAGCTGAGGACTGAGACCTATCTAGTATGCCAAGCTCTGCTTCCACTTACATGAAGAACCTATAAAAAAATCCTACACTTGAGAAGCAGGGCACAAATGTGTAAATTGCTCTGTGATCACAGTCAAAAGATCTCAGCTAAAAAGAATTTCTGAGAGAATTCAGTGTATTTTCCCCCAGCAAAAACTGGCTGTTAAAAACTGCCATGAAACACAGAGTCGCTTCACCCTTTGTGTTGTTTTTTTCTGGTTAACTCTCATTTTGAGTTTAATGCTGTCTACATCTCCCTTTCTGATTTAGATTCTCTTGCTTCTGTTTGTGGATTGAGGTTACTACACCGTCGACAAAAGCGAATAATTGGTGGGAAAAATTCTTTACGGTAAGTATTTGGTAAAGACAAGTAATTTTGCATATAAAGCTTCTAAGACATGTATTTGCCATAAGCAGTTTGCCTAATTTATGGTTTTATTGCAGGTTTGTTGTTTGTTTTTCTTTTGGCTTGTCATGAGGCAGAAGCAGATATATACTCAAAGCAAATTTGGTAGGAAATTAAAAAATATTCATTGATTAATACTTGCAGCATTAGTTGAAAATCTGTAGATGCTTATGGGTTTAGTCCTTGATTGGGTTAAATTTGTTACTTTCAAAATAGCCATTTTACTTTTTTCAAAGGATATCTTGATATCAGGATGTGAGCTATATCAAGAGAGCTATGAATATAGTACAAGGCTTTAAATGCTACCTACACTGAAGAAAAGGCCTGGGTATGATTCACTGCCAAAGACCTGATTTTTCTTCACAAACTAGATGATGACACAGCTATAAAATGTGTGTTTATACACAGCAAAGGGCTTTTTGTTAACACTTTGTTCTTAGCTTTTGATGACATGTTTACATTTAGTTAAGATAAACAGATTAACTGAATACTACTACTACTACTACTACTACTACTACTACTACATGCTACGATAGGAAGTATGGGCTTTAATTTCAGTAACCACAAAAAATATATATTCACAAAATCTTACAAAAGGGATTGTAAAAAATACACTTATAGCACCATTACATGTCATTGTGCAACCTATTTCAAAGTACATGCACAGCATCAATCAATCCATTTCAAAAAAGACCCTGCCTAAGTGGAGGAGCTTCAAAGAACAGTAACAAGAGGGAGCCCATAAAAACATTTAAATGCAGTTAGACAGAGCAAAGTAGGATTATTTACCTTAGTAAAGAGACAAATGAGAATAATAAATAATGCATTGTACAGAAAAAGAAGATCGAGAATTATTCTCTCAGAATATGTCTACAAAGGACGCTGGATGAAATGAAACGGTGACAAATAATGGATTGCACAATTAAGTCAGAGCAAGAAACTTGATCTCCTAATAAATAAGCACAGGGACAGTAGATGAAGCAAAAAGGTGAGAGAAATCCAATAGTGCACTTAGAAACGCTTCAAAATCAAGAAAAAGAACATATGAACAATATCAGAAAAGGACTTATTGTCACAAGAAGTCATTACGACAAAGAACCTGACAAAAGTCCAAAAAGGAACTGGAGACTTGCATACATACCAGGAAATCCAAAGCTGTCTGAATTACCCCATTTTGGAAAGACATATTAAATCCCATCTTTGAAAACTAAAAAATGCCTAAATTGTTTTACGCTTTATGGGAAGTAAATTCCTCCACCTTACTTTAAAACATTTGGCACTGGCAACTCTGAGATAGGATGCTGGACTAGATGATCCTGAGCAGCTCTTGTACTCCAGCATACCTATTCAAGTTGACAGTAGTCAGAAAACACCTAAGCCTACCTGTTGCTTATTCTTGGATGTTGCTGTTGCTTACAGGTGCATCTCTCTTCCTCTCCCTTCTCTCAGATTCCATATTTTGCTAATCTATTAAACTGGCGAAAAAGAATCCATCCTGTCTTCATAGGCCTGCAAATACGTATCCCAGATCTACTATATACAAAACAGATGATCACAGGCTGAAAAAAGGTGCCAATCTATTACTTGTGGTTTCTACAGCTGCTTTAGGCCTCTTGGTTTGCCAGCTTCCCTTTTCAAACAGCTCAGAACCGACAAAGATATTAACACAGACAGGAAAGGAAGCTGGGTTAAGCTTTTGAAGAAATTCCCTTCTTTCCCCTCTCCAGTTGACAGGAAATTTCTGGTTTGTTGACTTGGACGGTATTTGGCGAGGAACCCAGAGAATGTATTTTTGGCACAATGAATGCAATCTGAGAAGAGAAAATTGAAATAATTGACAGTGGGAGGAAGCACTCAAGAGTGCTGGATGCCCAAACAATCCGTAAAGTAATCCTGACCATTGTTAAATGGAATTCTGAATGCAGCAGGAATATAAATGTATTCTCAACTGTTACTCAATAAATAACATGGTTTGCAAGATATGCCAGTCACAGAAACTAAATAGGATTTACATTCAAGGTACCTTATTTTTCCATTGTTGTACCCCGAATGCAGTGTCTTATGTCCTCTTTAGGGGTGGCTGGCCATGGCAGGTTGCACTCCGACTGAAATCTTCTCATGGTGATGGAAGACTCTTGTGTGGTGCTACTCTCATCAGCAGCTGCTGGGTCCTCACTGCTGCACATTGCTTTAAAAGGTAGGTCTCTCTTCAATAGTGAAGTGTATTGTCAAAACTATTTTGTTGTTCTGGGTATAGGCAAAAACATTCCAGTTCAAGCCCACTGAAAACTGTTCCAAAGAGTTGCATTGGCCTTTGGTTTAAAAAAAACCCTACCAACCAACCTCCTTTTCCTCCAAATAAAAACAAACAAAAAACCCTAATATATTGAAATTATTCTGGGTGTCATCATTCATGAGATTTATATTCACAACTTCAGCATTTCCATGAAAAAATATAGACAATACTTCTGACATTTTAACACAGCTTTCTGTTCCAACAAAACTGCAGCTTATGGCTTTCAGGTTGTAGTAAAGACAAGTGAGCAAACACCAAACACAAGGACTGTAATATTTTGGATTATTTTTGGTAATGATAAATATTGGCAGCAATAGACATTCTTACTGTAACACTGCAGTAAAGAGGTGAACTAGTCCCCCCAGACCCATTTTAGGGTAAAGCACTATTATGTATTTTGCTGAGTCTAATAGGAAAGTAAATCTGTACACTGGATGCTAGTGAGACCAAGCTGTTTTGCTTATTCTTCACAAATAGGCTGGAGCAACTGCCTTACTCTGTTATCTCACATTAGATAAAGAATCGTCTTTTGCCACCATCTAAGCAAAGGTCCCATCCCCTTTAACAAAGAAGTAATTGTCTAAGCGGTTATACTGGTATAATTCTCTGACACTGGCATCTAATAAAACTGTGCTAAATTCAGCTCCTTTCCATATGTTTAGCAACTGGCTTGCAACTTACACTCGCGTGTGAATCACATTTCATCTACTTGGTCTAACTTCTGCAATTCTCAGTATTAAGCTATTATCTAGCTTTTTTAAATGTCTTTTCCCATTTTTGCAGAAACAGATACTCTGTCACTGATAATTCTCCTATTCAGTTTTTATGATATCCCCTCTTCAGTAATTCACTGCTGATGAAGTTACAGTAGTATAAAAGCATCAACTTGCACAGTAAGGAAGCTGGTCTAGTATTTTAAGCTTTCAGCACCAATTATTTCATTGGAATCCTTACAAAAGGTTGCAGTATGGGCTTGAATAAAAGCATAGAAGAATGGCATTGCAGTTTTGAGGATATTTGCTAGAATTTTCTCAAGTGGGCTGCAAATGTTTTTACTTTGGACTTTGAGCCTTTCCTTTTGCACACTAATAACTAGAAAGAAGAGTCAGATATACTTTTACTCAAATGGAAAGTACTTTTGCTACTTCAACTGATGTCCCAGTTGTTTCTGTGGAACAATGAAAGCACTTCAGTTGCCTTCATCAAAATTCATAGACAATGGCTTCCTGTCCCCCTGTTCATCATCTCTATAGTGATTACTAAGGATGCAACTGAAGCTCTTGAGAAAGCTTTTGACTAAAGGCTTGAAAACAAGGCAGTCCTTTCTGTTATTTTACCTCAAAGATCCTCTTCAAGGAAAGAAAAAGGGAGGTCACAGGTAACCAGTTATGTTTTCTATGTGCAAATCAAGATCGTAGTTACCCAATTCTTCACCTTATTAGAATGCTTTCACAAAGTTTGGTGAAACAAGTTAGTATTTGCTGTGCTGCACTGCTGCAGTTGCAGTGCATTCTTACAGTAAGCACTCCTCACAGAATACATTCCCTGTTCTTCCCAATGGCTTGCTTATGTAGCTGGGGCTCCAAGTCATTACTGAACGTGCTGCCAAAGCGTGCCCATTTTGGATACTTTGCTTAACACCCGCATGATGGAGCAGCAGCGTGGCTGGAGCAACGTGCACTGTGATACTTTTGGATCGGTGCAGCCACTTGAGAGTCTGCTAGAGGCTATCCTAAAACTGTTACATGTGGTCTCAGGGACCAAAGCATTGCTTTGCCCCAGATGTTGCATTTAAAACTGTGCAACCTAGATCTAAGCATGCAACTCCAACAGCCTGTGGATGCACTGCTGTTTACTGTAAAAGAGAGAAGGCACCTTTAGCTCTAAGCTGACATTGGACAGACTGGGCTGAACTTCCTAATGATCTCAGAGTGATTTTAAGGGGCTAGGTTTCCAAGAGCTATCTATAGATCAAGCGCCTTCTTCACATATTTTCCACAGACAGACAAGAGAAAGGCCAGTATACCATTTCTCATATCCTGGAAATTGGAACACTGCTGAAATAACAAAAGTGGTCTCATCTGTACTATGGATAAAAATTAAATACAATTTTATGCATGATGATAGGAATTGTTTGCCAGTAGTACAGCAGCATTACTGGTTTCTGTAATTTTACAGACACGTAATTTAAGATCAAAAATTGTTTGAAGCTATTTTTCCTTTTATAATCCACCCATCTTATTAGCAAGTTTTGTCCTGAGTGCTTCTGACAGCTATAGAGAATTTGCAGGTCTATACATAAAAAAAAAAACTTTGGATAATTAGAAATACGAGGCATAGAACAAAAAGGAAATTATAATGACCATGATGTTATTTTAGGAAATACTGTGTTACTTGAGCATTGTACTGTTCTAATACTATAACTCTTATTTAAGTGCTTCTTTAGGCATTCCTGAATGCTCATGTACACTTCAACATGGTCCTGGTAATTTTGTTTTGAGAACTAGGGACCCTGAGGCACAGTGGAACCAAATACCTAGTAAGACACCAGAAACCAACGCAGATACCAGAACTAAAATTCAGTTTTCTCCAATTTAGCATGAATGGTGAGATGAATTCAGGTGTGCCTTCAAAGTCAGTACATTACTTGACTAGCAGCAGGATGATATTAGCATGGTGGCTGATTACTAATTCATCCTCCAGTTGGCTGGGAAATAAACCTTCTCGGAGGTGCTGAGGTCAACATTGCCAGGCCGCGCTAGACCTTAAAGGCATGCCCAGCCGAGCCATCCATCAGAGGGGTAATACCCTGAAAGCAACATCATTTTCCACCCATGAAGCACTCCCAGACTCCTCCTCTGCCTCCACTCTTCAAATGTGATGTATGTGTGTGTGGTGGTTCTCTGCCATTACATAGGTGACTTTTAGAAGACGACTGGACACCCCTGAGCTAGACTACTTTGCCTTTTTTATGTACCAATGCCCTATTACAATATTTCCACATTTGGCAAATACCAGCTACTACAGGGGAAGAAATATTATTGTCCACAGATGAAAAAATCAGTTTAAGAAAGCCTTATGTGTGTGTGTGCCCAGAAATATGGTAAATCTGTGCAAAGACTGCTCATTAAGCTTCTCCCTAGAAGCCCTGTAGCTATTAAAGTTTCATACATTTGCATGAGAAGCAGGACTTCTCATTCTATTACATGTTTAAAATCAGTACTTTTAATTAAGATAAGCTTTCCTGGATCTCCTCTCTTCATTTTTCTGCTATAAATGACCATCATCCATAACACAGAAAAACAGCAGGAACCTATTAAAGGGAACACTGTTCCTTTTGTCAAAATCAAGGATGTAACATTAAATAGAAGCAGCAAGTTTTCTACTGTACTATCTGATAGATGGCTGACAGTAGAGCACTCGTTATCACTAGTCACAAACAACTTTCCCTCATGCTTAGGCTTGCGAATCAAAATAAACAATTAAAAATCAAGTTCCTTTGATGATTATTAAATCAGTTTAGGAAGAAAGTGTGTTCATTTCTCACCTAAATTACAAACACCTAGTACATTTGTGACTCTGTAGTACTCCGAGTTCCATGCGGTTTAAAAAAAAATATGAAAAAAACCACACAACCCCTTCCCCCCTCCAAATTGCATTAAAAATAATGGGTAGGGTATATGGTAAATCCTGTAATTAATGTTTTGGATAAGGCCTATAAACTAAAATGCAGAGGCACCCATTACATTAAAAAAAAATGAATAAGAAAGATTTATACCATGTAAAATTACCTTTCTCTACTTGAGAGCCAGATTTCCATTGCACCGCTGATAATACACATTTGCGAATACTATGATTGTGTTTGTTTATATATACAAAACCTATATGTCAATGTATACAATGGTTAACTTAAATGGGCAAACTGAAGGTAAAAAAGCTTTCATAATCCAGAAACTATCAGCATAGCACTAATAGGTGATCTGCTGCACAGAGCCAAAAGTGTATCTATAAATTATGAGAGTATTTTCAGTGACCTTTTGGAAATGTTTTTGGCAGATTATGCCAGGCAAATACGTATTTACTGCTAATGACCTGGTACATTTGTATTCCAATATGACACTCAGACGTGTACCAAAAATTGTTAAAATATTACTTTTGAACATTCAAAGATCGCATCTAGCAATACATTCTAGGGTACAGAATCCTATTTATGATAGCTTTTAAAGGCAATGAGATTAACAGTTATAAACAATCTCTGTAGCAAAAATTATTAAAGTATTTAATATTGGTTAACTGGCAAAGCAAGCAGCATAATTGTACTTAACTTACTGGGCTCAGATGCTGTATCATTTAGATTCTTAAGTGGAACGTCATCAATCAGTTAGGAAATTTGAGAAGAAAAATATATCTGAGATGTCACTAACAAAAACAACTCTTCCATTTACTTTAGTGGGGGTTTTGCATGTAAATTAGAATAATTCAAATGAAAATAATAAAGCCATTTTACTGCAATAGTCACTAAAGTACTTTCTGTATCAGCTTCCGTTTCTAATTTACCCCGAGGAAAACAGATCCTACGGAGTCGGCTAATGCATCAGCCAAGATTGTTTGTAATCTCGGCCTGGGCAAGACATTGGAGAAGTACTCAGTTGGCTGTATAACCCATCCCAATGTTATTACCCTCTTTATGTTCTGAGCATTACATCTGTTCTCTAAATAGATTCTGTGAAAGACCGTCTGATACTGCACACCCCGACCATTCCGCTACCTGCCTCTACACTGACCTTGTCCACTTTGTAGGGGGCCACAGGAGTTGCGCTATCAGTGTGTAAAACATTTTATAGTTGGGCGTTTTATTCCTCTGTTTTACGAGTTTCACAGAGGGCCAATGCATTGATTAGCTTACACAATAAAATGAGCTACCAGGGTCTGTCAGTTTGGTTTCCATAGTGTACTCGAACTGCTTTATATACCATAGTAGCACGCTTTCTGTCAAACAATCAACTTTGTGGGTGCTTCCATGAAAAAGATGGCCAAAGTATCAATACACTTGCCCTTGATTTGGCAGTTTCTCTTGCTGCAACCAATTCAGAAATCTTTAAGCTGTAGTTCTAGGAAATACACCATCTATGAGGTTATATAGCCTCCATATGAAAAGACAAATGACCATTTAATATATGTAAGTACTGAACCGCAGACGCAACTTTCTGCCCAACACAAGATTAAACTAAGGAATTAGATTAATTTCCCTCCTAATATCTTCCATAACTAGAGAAATAAAAAACTTCCCCCCCTAATTTGTGTATTTATATAAAAATCTGTTTCTAACTTTGAATGCTATGGTTTTGCCAAAGCATTATTGGAAATTTTTGCACATGGGCCAGAAAAATTTACTTTCAAGTCTGTCTATATGTAAACATGCTAAATTAAACTCTGAATTATAGTTTATAAAAATTCCCAGAAGCAATAGCAACAAATGTATAAAACCTATTCAGTACAAACTGGCACTGAAATGCACCAAGCGTTTTATTGTAAAGATGCACAACTTCCTCATAAAAAAAGTCACTTTCACAGAAATAATACTGGAAGAAAGCTATGTTAGGTAATGCCTGTACTATATAGTATTTTAGTGTACTGAAGATGCCTATAGCCTTAATCCTTGCTGTTTTAAGGAAAGCCAAATAGATGGCAGAAGAAAAAACCAAAAAGAAACTCGCCCAAGGTCGGAGATCAGATGACAGCACTGCTGTAAAAAACCCCGCTGTTTTCTAGCCAGTGCCAGATGATACTTTTACTGGCTCCCACATCATAGCTCAGAGTAACAATAATAGAAGTTTAGATTGATAATAGTATAGTAAGTGTCTTGGCAAAGTATGGTAAGATTAGCCTTTTCTGATGTAAGATGTGTGGCAACTGTGACCCAGGAGAGGATTCATCACTGTCAGAGCAGAAATTCCTGGCAGGCAGCAGATGCCAAGGATTTGACGGACAATCCGTAGGGATGCAGAATTTAGGATTTCATTGATGTCATACTTCAGATGGCCAAATACGGATGGACATATATAACTCCAGAAACTAGTTAAGACCTAATAGCCTTTCTTACTCTGAAGTATCTCCTTAAGGGCAACAAAAATGAAAGGGCAAACAAAAATAAAAATATAAAAATATCAGGTGCTAATCCTATTTCCATGGAATTCTTTCATTTATTTTATCAGGAAAAGAATCAACTTTGAAGTCTCAGTGAGCTTTTAAAACTGGGAAAACCACACAAGATGATCTAGAAATGAGAACGTAAGATCTAGTGCAAGAGAGATTCAAATATTTGTTTTTTAAAAAAGCTTACAAAGAAATACCTCTATTCTAGAAGCTTCAAGAGACTGGAGTCAGAATGCCTGGAGAGCCAGGATTCATGCTTCTGCCTTTTCTGATGTTCTTTTCCTATTCATGCTCTCACTTCTTAATAGAAAATTCCTAATGAAAATTGATTCAGTGATAAGTTATAAAATACTAGCACTTTTGTGGTCAAACCAGAAAGATTAGTAATGTGACACAAATAGTTTTTTTCTTAAATATCTTTGAGATAAACATACTGACCCATGAATTAAAAAAGCTCTTGAGCTATTTTTTTCAGGGAGGAAATAAGTAATGTATTTGGTAGAATACACAATTTTTATCAGTTCTCCCTCTAAGACTAAAATCAGTATGAATACTTTTTTAAACACCTCTGTAAACTTTAAAAAGCCTGCATCAGTTCCATCTCTTCACTTCCAGCTGCTATAGAATTTTGATTTCCAACAAGGAAAATAGTGTCTGGAGAGTATTTCACACAGACTACTACTATGGAGGACCTGGAAAAAGTTTTGTGGTAGACAAGTTACTTCATTTTTCCTATATAGAAGGTCATCTTCAGGTGAACAGATGTTTGGTCATAGCCTGCAACTGTCTCTCCTTACAAGCCTAGAAGTGAAATTTTGCTCACCTGAAGGAGATGTGCGGAATTTGACAAAGAAAGCTTTGCAGGCAACCAGGGATGCAACCCACAATTAGAAGGAATATTCAGTAGTACAGCTATATATTATTGTTCAGAAGAAACCCGTAACATTCCTGCTTTGTCTGCTGCTCCTCAAGCAAGCTTTACTAAGCTATGGAGATCAGCACATTGCTGGAGGGTATAAAAAGAACGAGTATAGGTTAGGAGGTGATGGAACACTGTAGGGTACTTTCTGCACACGTATTACAAATTTCCTGTTGAAGGCTATGAGGGAAAGGGAGAAGTCAAAGGAAAAATATTTGGGTTAGCTTAGCCAGATTTTAAAATAAATAAATGTACCCAACAGTACTCCCTTGTTTGCATTTTCCTGAGAAGGGCTGTGTATCCTGTAATCCAAAAATCTCCAAAGGCATGCACAGAAAATTGTTATTTCAGCCACAATAATCATCTCTAAGGTATTTACCATTTAGTCTACGATGTGAAAGAAATTGGGGTCATATTAGATGCAAAACAAGTCTAAGATTTACAGGCCTTCTGTCATTTTGACAAGAGGTGCTTGTGATGCACATATGCTTTGTTTTCCTTATATAACTTCAGTTAACATAAGAGGTTTTTATCAAGTTATCTAAGCCTCTAGAATTTCTCAACCAACCTACAAAGCAAGCTTGAACACTGTTTTCACTTCAGTAATTATTCGGAGCATCACAATGATGTTAGTACTCAGGTTTTCATTATAATTACTGGCAGTTTGTGCTACCCTTACTAAATACATTTATAATGCACACCTTGCTTGCACCTTTGAATAAGTGCCAGTCACAGCAGATGGCCATAAGAAACCTTGCCTGTGAAAATATACAAAAAGGAACATAGCCCAACCTGAAACTTCAGGAAAAGTTTATACATTTTTGCTCATTAAAAAGCCTTTTTGGTATTGTTATTTATATAAGCAATAAAGACCCTGATCAAATCTGTTTGCATGCTTAGGATCTGACTTTGCATGAGCCACCCTATTTGTTTTCACCTCAATCTTAGGTATGGCAACAACACTCGGAACTATGCTGTGCGAGTTGGAGACTATCACACCCTGGTACCAGAAGAGTACGAGGAAGAAATTGGAGTCCAACAGATTGTGATGCATAAAGAGTACAGGCCTGACAGCAGCGACTACGACATTGCGTTGGTGAGGCTACAGGGGCCAGAGGAACAGTGTGCCAGGTTCAGTACCCACGTATTACCTGCTTGTTTGCCATTAAGGAGAGAGAGACCACAGAAAACTGCTCCCAACTGTTATATCACTGGATGGGGTGACACAGGTAAAAATGTTTTAATGATTTCTACCCACCAATCTTGTTAACTGAGGCTGCTTATTTAAAGAAAAAAAAATCTCAAATACTTAAAATAAGAAAATGCTCAAAATGGAACAGTTTTACTCTTTGTATAGGGGGATATTTTCTCTCCTGATCCTTAACCAGGAATGACAACACTTTGTTTACTGAATTTAGTTTGTGTTTAAAAAGTGGTGATTAACCGTGTCACTCTAAATCACAGAACCAGTCAGTAAAATGGCCTCATTAAGACTGACAAGCATGAATGAAAAGTTTATTTGTTGCCAGGCACACCCCGTGCAGCAGCTTATCACCCCTTGCCTCCGAATGTAACTAACAGCTCTAATATATTTAAGGTTTTTAAGGTAAGTACAATGAATATTTTAGAAAGGTTCTTTAAATTACACTACTTCGATAGAAAAACTGATAGAAAATATACACATAATAGAATTTCAAACAACATTTTTAGTCTCTCTTGTTACCACTGACATTTTCAATCAGCACTTAGATTTAAATAAGGGAACGTCGTGCCAAAATTTATGAGAGCCACAATGCAATCTGCAATCCAGGCTGCTGGAACAAACTGTCTAGTCACTTTTTAGGTCAGTACAAGATTCTTCCTCTTCAAAGGTCTTTGTCCTTTAAATGTTTTACAAATTAATAACCATGTTTTACTTTCATGTTTTTCTGGTGTTGAATACAGTGCAAGACAACAACCACACTTGAGCCTTTGTTCCACTGACTCATTCAAACTGGCAAGGAGACAAGGCAGCAAGGCCAAATATCAGTTCTTCCTCTTTACATGCATTAATCTGGGTGCACAGATGTCTGGGTCACTGTACTACAATAACGGAGATAGACTTGTAGGGTGGTTTTTTTTGCTAAAAACAATTGCTAATTCATTGCCTAGCTCTGTCTAACTTTTTACACAATTTACTGAAAGTTCTGCAATACTGTTTACTTAGGACATCTATTTAAGGCAACATTAACGACTGCAATAATTGGCTTTAATTATGATAAGAAATTACATCATCACAGTACTTTAGTTGAAATTTCAGACTTACTATATGAATCATAATTACAAGTATTAAGATTTTACTTTAAAAAATCCCCAATGCTGGCTTTAATTTCCCATGTTTCCAACTGAAAAAGAGGTGCAAGCTATAGAAAAAAGCCAAATGATTTAAATCTTGACAATTTATAAGCAGAGCACTGCTTATACAATGCAGGATTCACTACAGATAAAGAAAATCAAAGGACAGGTTCTGGTCACCCCCACAAAATGAAGATTCCTTTTGGTCCGATTAGTACTCTCAACGTTACCAGGATTGTAAACGATTCAAATGATTCTGCCGTTCTCTACCAGAATACGCTTGGGCTCAGTAACATTAGCTCCTCAGTTGAGGTGACAAGCAAGCTTGAGTGCACTTACAGGGCATAAGCGTGATGGTTGGCTGGATGCTCTACTTGGAAGCTGACAGAGGATGCAGCACCTGTCAGGCTGAGCTAGACTAGATTTGAACTGGTGACCTAGAAATGAAGTATTTCTATAGCTTTAGTCTCCACTGCTCAAGACTCCCAAAAATAGCTTCCCCATTTAAGTATTAAGGCATATATTCTTATAGAAGACACAAAGTGTGTTCGGAACAAAACAAACTCCAGCCTTGGAAAGATCCAGTGAACACAAGGAGTAAAGCTACATCTTAAATTTTATGTTTTTTTGTTTCTTTCTTTTTTTTTTTTTAAAAAAGCATCTATATTCCATATTTACAGTATCTATACTATCTAATACTATATAGTATTTTAGTATTATATTTAATGCACATTAATAGTAGATTTTTTTTAAAAAGCATCTATATTCCATATTTACAGTATCTATACTATCTAATACTATATAGTATTTTAGTATTATATTTAATGCACATTAATAGTAGATTTTTTCAGTATTTAGTCTTGTTTTCAGTCATTTTATTTAATGACAAAACAGTGTGAAGGACTGACAGCAAAAATTGGATTAAGTCACATTTATGTTTCCAAGACCAAGCATGATAATGAGACAATAATTTGGGTCCTCTTTTCAGGAAGGGCTTATTCAAGAACATTACAACAGGCTGCCATCCCCTTACTTCCCAAGAGGGTATGTGAAGAGCGCTACAAAAGAAGATTCACAGGGAGAATGCTTTGTGCTGGAAACGTCCAGGAACAGAAACGTGTTGATAGCTGTCAAGGAGACAGTGGCGGACCACTGATGTGTGAACGTCCAGGGGAAAGCTGGGTTGTGTATGGTGTGACCTCCTGGGGCTATGGGTGTGGAGTGAAAGATTCTCCAGGTGTCTACACAAAAGTATCATCTTTTGTACCCTGGATAAAAAATGTGACCAAACTATGAATGTCTGTAATGAAAACCAAACTTCATTAATAAAGTTTGAGGCAGGACAACTTGAACAGCACAGACAGTGCACAGCTGGGGCCCACAGAGGGTGGAAACAGACACATTCTCCTGATTCATGTGTTTTTCTTTTTGTTAAATCCAAGCTGTATAAACGCAACCTTTCCAGTTAGGGATTACTATAAAAAAAAAAAAAAATCCCTCTGTGTTAAGGAAGTTTATATATTGCACGAACAAGTTACCACGTATCTAAGAGAAGGGGAAAAGTGATAGCCAGCTTAGAGTAACATTGGAGCAGGACAGCTGGAGTTCACCACAAGATTCACTGCCCACAGGAAGACTGTAGTAGCTCCAAGCTATTTATGCTCCAAGCCTCTCGAGAATTAATTACAGATCTCAAAATTAATCTTCAGTCTAGTTTATTTAATCAGTTCTTGACTGTTTTCCTATTATTCTTATTATCTTACACTCAGCCCTCTAATTTTGACTCATGTTTCATTAGCTAATGAGACCATTAGCAGGTTGATTCTTGGTAAGTAATTCTGAGTACGTATTAAACGTTAGAAGGAAAGTAACTGTCAATAATCAGATCCCCAGCTATTCTGATAAATACACAGCTTAGTGTGCATAAAGTACATCCCCAAGTAAAATAGGCAGTACACTGGAAGTTAGTTTCCTTGCCAACATCCTGCACAGCTGCAAGAGCTAGATCAAAACCAAATGACCTCTTACTTTCTTTCCTCTAGATAAGTGTCACTTGTCTTCTTTCTGAAATTCATAATTTTTAGTACATACAGCATTTCAGTGAGAATTTACTTTTCCTATTTACCACTAGCTGTCAGTACAGTATCAGACAAACATCCCAATTCTCTCATTGCTGGTTTTGGAGGGGCTTTACTCAAGTAACACTAAGAACCTCTGTCAATCCTACAAGAGAAAGTTGAAAGTACATGCAATGCAAATACTGGAGATGTTGAGCCAAAACCTGTCTGAAAAGGTTGGTAAAGTCTTAAACTACTATTTTCTACAAGATAATATTTAGACAACTCTCTCCTGCTTAGCTGCAACACTGGTTCAGACTGATCTTACAGGAAAAGGTGAGAGTTAGATAAGTTTTCAGTAATTTCTAAAGTATTAACATATTTTGATTCCATTTAATTCCTTTTACAGATACCGTTCCCCATGCTATGAAAACCTTAACATGTTATTATAAAAATGCACTGATAAAAAGTTACTGTTGATGTACAAGACAAATATAAAACAACCTACTATCGTTTTAGAAAGGGCCACCCCATTGAATTTGCCACACAGAAGTAATCACCACCTTAGTGCAACACTAATGGGTATCAGTCTTGAAAACATCTGAGACTAACTACAGTCAAGAGTGAGACAGGAAAGTTCAGTGCTACCTCTACGATACCTGTCAAAGGCCATTCTGACTATCTGCAAGCATGCTCTACGTATTACATTAACAAACGTGCTTCTTAAAAAGATGAAACGAAAGCTCTGTGGGCCATGAAACACTCCAGCGTGACAAGTGTGGCAGATGTGTGTCACCACATAGTGATTGTGCAAACCGTGACTGTTTTCCTGTGCTTCCTATCCCCAAACACCCTGGCTACGACAGTGTTGTGCGGCCTTTTGTGCACAAAGTGGGATACTTGCATTCATGCTGTAAGTGGGCAATCGTTCATTTCTGTATGGTTCTGTGTCTCTCTGGTGTTGCAACAAATATCCAAGACAACTCAATTTGCATACAAAAGTGGTGATGATATTGCAGAAGCCCATGTGATTGACAACTTGGCCCTTAATTTCTCTATGACCTCAAACTTAAGTTTTCAAGGGTCATGACTAGTTTAAATGTCTTGTTGGAACTGGTGCTGAATGAGTACACGAGGTGCTTTAATAGATTTTACTTTTCTGTAATTCCACACTATTTGTAATAGTGTGCAATTTTATTTAAAAACAGGTCAAAAAACATAGCACTGTGACCACCTACGGTTAGACCTATGTGAAACACTCTGCTAGTGAACTTTAAAACCATTTACGTTTTTACTCATACGTAGCCCTTTCAATTAAAGGAAAGGGGAAGTAAATCTGTCAAAATGTATCTACTTGTACCATCAAAGCTTTGCTATACAAAACCCATTACTTTGAGACTTGTGGTGAAGTAGGCTATATAGTGCAATACTTGTGTTGTATACAGGGGAAATAATAGTTTTCTTTTACAAGTTTCTTTTACAAGAAATGTGATACTTGGGGGGGGGGAATGAAGTCTGCATACTAAATGTAATAAACATTTAGACGGTACAATAGTTCATTAGTTTTGCTCTTTTAATAGGATGCTTTATTAGATTTTAAAATGTTGCACTACCATTTTCATGCAGAGAGCATGCCTTTCAGTTTCTAACATAAAATGAAATTGTCCTTATGTTATGCCACTCTAATTTTTGTTCAATGAGCCTGATGACGTAAATGTATACAATAAAAACTGCCACACTGACTACAACTTTTATACATTAATTCTGTGGATAATGTACAAGCAGATGCTGCAGGAACATCAGCTGGGTAAACTTCATGTGAGCTTTCTTAAGTGAAAAAGGGGGCTCTGGAAAATATTTTCTTCAAAGCATATAAAATTGGGCCATCTTCTCAGAGATGGAAGTTTGTTCTGTATGATGGAATTCCTAGTGCTTTGTGCGCTTTAACTTAGACCAGTTAGGTTGTCATAAATAAGTCTATCCTACACTCTTAAAACAGCTTAAGAATTTTTTTTGACCCTTGCTGCTCTCCCCTTTGTTCAACATTTTAATACATACCAGGTTGTAGAAACACCTGCTCTTCAGCCTACGCTAAGGATTTTTTTTGTGTTAAGCAGGTTGGTCACTGTTAACGGTGGCATAAACTAAGAAAACACTCGGCACTTCTATTACCAAATTAATGACCATCTTAAACACTGATGTGTAACCTATCCAGGTTCTCTCAACACTGAAGATTCATAGTTAGATGCAGTCCCCCTGAACTTCCCAAGTTTTTGTCCATTTTCCAGAGAATATACAGACAAAGAAAATAAACACAGAACAGAAGCACTACTGCAACTGACACACAAAGCCTATTTAACATGCATTTATCTCAACCCTGAACAACTTCCCAAAGTGAAGGGGCACTTATCTCTGTAAGCCACAGATAAACCAAGATCCCATTTTATGATCATTACATGCAGAATATTTATAACCTCAGCTGTCTTATTTCCAGAAAAATTCACAGAACTGTAATAGCTTATGTTTAACAAAAAGTCATTCCTGAATCAATGTTCTCCATCATTTTCAATGTTACTGCAACTATTTCACACTTTCAAGTGCTAGAATATTTATATCCAGGAGATTTTAATGCTGTTAAGATTTCAGAGTGGCAATTGCAGAATGTAACATACAGGAAGACTAAAACAATTAGGCTCAAGTAGCAGATCCCAGTAGAAGTAGCCACCCAGAGAACAAGAAGTTTGTGGTATCAGGAAAGAAAAATAGCTTTTGTTTGTGCTCTAAGCTGCTGGGTAACAGCAAATGCAGTTAACTGAGGTAGTAGAGACCAGCCCTACCTCATACACATTAGATACCTGCTCAGATGCAGTAGTTCCTATTCCATTTATTTAGCGTGGAACACAGAAACTGACCATGTAACTTCCTGCAAATGCAACACCAAGCATCTTCTTCTTTGGAAAGAAGTATTTAACTTTGTAGCAATGTAAAGAAAACAAACAAACAAAAAAGACTGGGTTGGATGAAAGTTGGAGAGGTGCGAGACTGGATGTTACTGCAGATGGAACAGGGTGCAGGAAAATACAGAGCCTCTATGAAGTTAAGAGCTAAGATGCAACAGGAATAGATTGGAAAGATATGAAAACAGTTGTTTGGGAATTGGGAATTAAATTTTAAGAGAAATAACGAAAAACAAGCCATGCTAAGCCACATGGAAATGAAAAAGCCACATCTTGTAAGAATATCTCTATTGTACTCAAGTAATGAGGGAAAGCAGATGTCACTACCCTCTGTACATGTGACTGGATGCTCACGGAAAGCTTCAGTCATAGGAAAGGCTACGTAACCTCATTAAGCACTCAAAACTAGTAAGAGATACCCACAGCAAACATTATAGTTCATACTTTTGTATTTGACCATAATCTTGAAAATTAGTTTTTCCTTCTCTTGATTCAAACCCACTATTTTATCTTTACAAGTTCTAAATACTTGATGAAGAGCTCAAAATTGAATGTTCACAAATCTAACCTGCAGTCCAGATCAAGCCCTCAGGCCACTTTATTCAACTGTGACCTGCTTGCCACCACCTGTTCCCAAGACCCTAAAAGCTACTCCCCTACAGATCGTGGGACTCATGACCACTCAGGTGGAAATACCAGTGACCTCATCACTTGGCTCATACAATGGACTAGCAAGACAGCTACATGGTCCTCCTCTAAGTTACAGACCGTTTCACACAAAGGGATCCTCCGTTATATGAGGCAGAGACAGGGCAGTCAGTTTTCAAAAGGCAACTTGTAAAAAAAAAAAAAAATTCAGTTATTATGCACTGAAATTGTTAAAATAGATTAAAAAGGCAGCTGCTGTCCAACAGAAGCGAAGGCTAAAATTCAAGGGAACTGGGGTAATACATCAGACGATCACCTCAGTGCAACGCCACGCAGTAGCTAAAATCCAACACCAGAAAACCTAAACTTTTCAGTGTCGTTTCAGCGACCACAAAAGAAAAACGCTTCTCTCCAGACCTTGAAGTCATATTCTTGAGTTTTGTACTCCGCATTAATATTGCTTTAATGCATTCCAGATCCCTGGAGAAACAAATCCCCAACCCTACTCCTGCTTCTTCCTATTCATTTGCCTACACCTGGTTTTCTTCATGGGATCAACGCCAGTCACACAAAAAAAAAAAATGATCTAAAAAACTAAGGAAGCCGCTTTGCATCAGGGTGCCTGCCAGAACAGCAACCACACTTGCACACAGTGGTAGCACTCTCACGCCCCCACCTTGTCCCTGGGATAGCAGCAGCTCTCTCCTGGCCATTGCCTAGCATTTTCTTGTGTAAGATAAGCAAATAACCACCCTTGTACAATAGATGTGTTAACTTATTTTCTAAAAGCTCTAGGGCTACTACAGAAGTCCACTCTTCTTGGAGAAAAGGAAATTCACAGTACACGCTCATGACTGTTGGCTACCAGGCCTGGCAGCCACAAACTTGGAATCCCAAGCGGTAAAGATGTTATATGATAAGGTTGTACATGGAGCTGCTTAAAAGGTGAGAGTAATCACGCACCACCAATTAAACAGCTGTAGTACCACTTATTATAGCTCCACACAGAATATACATTCAGTTATACTTTAGCAATGGCAAGAAAAGTACACACTTACAAAAAAAAAGTTTCCTATGACAGCTCCCTAATCTCCCTACCAGTCTGTTCCAAAGTGTGACTAACATGACCATCGGAAGTAATTTCCTCAGATCTCATCCATGTTGTAATTAAAGGCCACAATTCTGCCCCCATCCACTTCAAACAGGAATCCCTCCCTCAGTTGCCAAGTACTTAGCAGTAATTGCACTGCCTACTCATCTCAGTTCTAGCTTCACAGATTTTGTTTCCCACTCCTTTGAAAGCCCTCCCTTCCCCCCTAACTTTTCAGTTTGCAATGATTTGCAACAAAATTTTCTTATTAACTGGAAGATTTTGCACAAGAAATTGTGCCAGCACAGCTGGTATTAGTGAATACAGTAAATTTACTTGTAAGTAGAACATGTATCTTATTTGATTCTGCAATGATGCACCATCTCCTTACTTAAGCTCTGTATATTCTTTTCTTGAATATGGATTAAATAAAAGATCCCTCAGCAACTGAAATTGAAAAAGCAGCTATGTTCAAAGTCACTGTTTCTTCCCTGCAGCAGTAACCTCTGATTAAAATCGTGTGACTTCTGGAACGGCTGCCAGACAATGCATCAGCCACAGTCACTACTTTGCCCTGAAACCATACAGAGTCACAAATAAAAGGCCCAACTACCAAAATCTGTCACCCTACAACAGGCATATCTGGCATCTGTAAGTAATTCCACAGAACATGTGCAGGTCTAGTCTTGGTTATCAGTAGTCTTGTAAAGAAGAAGCGACACTGGCAGTGAAAGTAGATGTCTCTTTATTGACTCATTCATACATTTGAATGCTTTACATTGGCATATATACTAAAATTATGACTGTAAATTTCATGTTCGTTTTCTTAAGACTTCACAAACTTACCTTCAGCTTATGCAGTACACAGATACTCCTTGCAACAGCCGTTCTTACACACCTGAACAGCAGAAGAGCCACCACTGAAGGTGCACGTCATTGGATTTAATGATACTGCAGCATGGTCAACCACAAGATAGAGTGCAGCACAGCCACTAAACTACCGAGACCATTATTGTAATTGCTTAAGACTTGGTGACAGCCAAAAGATAGGAGCAGCAGCAGATCCCTGAAAGCAGCGCAAAATGTGCTGGTCGTCTTAACTGTATTCGTATAGAAGCAGTCAAGGCTAATTTTAGGCACAGTAAGCTATGTTCCAGCCCCTCTTTGTAAAGATGAGATATGCGCTGCAGAACATCTCATTTAGGCTCCAAGTCTGAACTTCATTAAAAAAGCTAATTTCTGTTAAGTCTAAAGCAAGATTAAGATCTAGCCTAAAATTAGCTTTTTCTAGCTCTGCTTGATAACCAGAAATATTATTGCTTGCAAAAGGCATTAATTCCAGAAGATCAGACAGCTCCACCCTAGCCTAAGTAAAAATTAAAAGTTCTAGTCACAGCTACTCCTAGAATTCACATGTGGAATTTAGCCCCATCTTCTCCAGTCATCACAACTCAAGAGTGTTTTTCCCCTGTAAAAACAAGTTTGAGGCAGTTTAATATTGCTACTGGAAACACACAAAAGACAGCAAACATCAGTGAACAACATGATGCCCTCCTAGAAGTTGTGAACTGCTCTGAAACAAAGCAATTAGTATCAATTTGACATCTCCCTCTGATCCTGCAGTTGCAGATTACTCCTAGTACTCACTTCATTAAAATCAGGAACATGCTTATTTAAAAAGACATTCCTCTTGCACAGACATCCCTCAGAAATCTGTGGATTCGGTTGCCTCCGGTTTGGCAGACAAAAGTACTGGCAACGTGCGTTTTATCATAATCCACTATTCCTAGCGTATCTAATACATCCACACCCAAGTCCAATTTTCCTAGTCACACCGACTTATGCACTTGGTTATGTTTTTCTGTCAATAAAACACACACACAAACGAAGGACGCCTTAAAAGCAAAACACCAAGCCTATACCTCGATTTCAACAGACCAGTCTCAGTAGTTTAGTCGCTAAACGTGAATTATTCCCGCCCCAAAAACCTCGCTTCCTAAGAGCGTATTACGTAACACATGCCCAGTCACATACTTTTTGGCGGGAAGGATCTTCAACGGCAACAGATGCGTCTCCATAGTCAGCTTCTGCGCTCCTAAGGAGAGAAGTGGGGGGGGAAGGAGAACACGTTCAAAACCTAGGCTCTAACCGCTTATTGAGAAAAAAAAGGGAGAAAAAGAAACAAAAAACACAAACGGGGGGGAGGGGGGAAGACGGCCAACCCCACGGCGCCGCACACCTCGGCCGACTCGGCCTGTTACTTGCTACAGTCAACGACTAATACCCACGAGAGGGTAAAAGTTTTGCCAATTAGCAAGGACCTGCTCTTCCATGCCTAGGAAGGGAGACAGCCACGGGCGGCAGCCCCCATGGAGTCATGGATCACATTTCCCCCCCCCCCCCCCCCCCCCCCCGCCGCCACGTGGCAGCCGCCATTTTACCTCCCTCACCCCGGCCCTGGCCCCAGCCCCATCGCCGCCGCACGGCTCCCACCCGCCCGCCCGCCCGCCCCTCACCTCACCTCACCACGGGGCCCACCTGCTGCTCGCTCCGCTCCTCTGCCGCGGCGGCTCCGCTCGGGCCTAACGGCGCCTGTGGAGAAGAGCGCGCCCCGCCGCCTCACGGCCGCGCCAGCCAGCGCCTGCGCCTCCCCCGCCCTCTGCCCGCCAACGGTCGCCCCGCGCGCTCGCTAACGGCCCTCAGTAGCACCCAACGCCAGCGGCTCCGAGACCCCGCGCCGCGAGACCGCCTCCGCGCGCACCGCCGCGGCCTCGCCGCTGCCGGGGCAGGGACTCCACCCCCGGGGCGGGCGGGGCCAGCCCCGAGGTGCTGAGGGGGCGTGGCGGGGGCGTGGCGCGCGGCGGGGGGCGTGGCCCCCGCACAGGGGAAAGCTGGGGCCAGGGACGCCCTGAGGCGCGGCGGGAAGGCGGCCCGCACCTCCCACCGTCCTCGCCGGTCCCTCCTGCAGCGGCCGAGCAGCACCCCCAGGGGACAAGGGATTAAGGGATCCATGGAAAAGAGGCTGCAGTTACTCTCCAAACCGAGGCAGCTCTCTTCAGCTGGTCTAAGCATTGATGCTGCTTTCTGTATGTAGATGGAGATACATGTATGTATGTATATAGGTGTACGTATACTTGGTCAAGTCGTAACATGGGCCTTAAATGCTAACACGCTACTATTTGTTATTTGATAACCATGGATTAAGAAGAAAGAAGAGGTTGTGAAAGATGTGCAAGGAAAGTGAAGTCATCCCTTTAGGTGAACACGGGTAATTTTCCTTTTCCAGTCCATATAAGCAAACGTATCTGGTTAATGCTGGCCAAATTCACACACCCTCATTTTTAATTAGAACAGAACAGACTAGACTAGACTATTTCAGTTGGAAGGGACCTACAAGATCATCTAGTCCAACTGCCTGACCGCTTCAGGGCTGACCAACAGTTAAAGCATTCTCCAAATGCCTCTTGGACACCGACAGGCTTGGGGCACCCACCACCTCTCTAGGAAGCCTCTTCCAGGGTTTGACCACCCTCTTGGTAAAGAAACGCTTCCTCATGTCAAGCCTAAGCCTCCCCCAATTACCATACCTTTTACACCACAGCACCTTAATTTAAGTATTATTACAGTCAGCCTCTGTGCAGGGAAGGGCAGTTTTTTAAAGGCCGGGCACAGGCTGCAAAAGCTGCTCTCCAGCAAAAGCCACATCTCAAAGGTGAGTCTGTATTCTGTGCATGGGCGTACTGGTAAGATGAGGCAGGCGACTTTGGCTTCTGCAGGCCAGGTGCCACCTCCATTAGCTATAGCAGGATGACTTTGCATTTGAATTGTGAGGGAGATTTTGAAGAAGAGGCTGGAAGTGATGACTAGTGTAGTGCAGGAAGCTACCTTTTGGCTCATATTTTAATATCCACATTTCTTACCTTTTTTTTTCTGTGGAAAAGATAGGAAATTATTTAAGGCATATCTGTCATGTTAGGTGTTTACCATCATTTTCAGACGATGTAATATTAGTGCTTCAAATATATGACTATCAGGCAGTATTGTAGAATAATGAAACTGCTGCTAGGATTGTACAAAAGTGCAGGGACAAATTACAGTCCTACCTGTGCCGTAAGCTAAACCTCAGCTGTTCTGACCTCGCATCGTTTGTGTTCAGGAATTTTATTTCCACTCTGTCACGTGCATAAAAGAACTGGCTCCTGCCTTCAGCTCATAACGTTTTCCTTCCAGATAGTTCTATAGCTACAACATGCATCCTGTGTTTGTATAAAAAGTTATGCAAAAAATGCTTTTCAGTTTGTTTTTGGGTGTTTTTTTTTTGTTTGTTTGTTTGTTTGGGTTTTTTTTTTTTTTGTGTACAGGAGTAAACCGGTTCAGAATTTAGCTAAAGAAAGGAGCTTTACTGGGAGACTGAATAGGACAGACAGTCTTGATGCGATAATTGAGGAGACAATAGTAAGACTTCTTTTCAGACAAAAGAGTCCATTTCTCTATCTCCTCAGTAACACAGGTTATAGGATTTGAAGTAGTAATTCTGAACCAAGGCCCTGCATCATGGTTGAACTAGGCCACTTCCATGTCATACCTTTTGGAAGAGATCTGATAGTGACCTTCTGCTACTAGATTGACAGTTCTCCTAGGCAGACTGACATCTGAGCAATTAAAAGTACACAAGCCTTATTCCCATCTAAACTTCTCAAGAGAAAGAGAGGATCAGAACGGAAAAAGGGAAGTGAAGAAAGAAAATACTGTATTAAAAAAGGAATAAAGAAGTAAGCTGACAGAAAACAGAGTGGTGGAGGCTCAAGCTCACTGTATGCTTTTCAAATCTCTCACCCTTAATTTGTCTAAATTCCTCCTCCATCCGGGTTTCCCTGGCCCTTGGTTTCAGCTGTTAATTACTTTCCTGTTCCTGTGATTTGTCCTTTGATGCTGAGTGTGGTGCTTTCTTCATCCATGTGGTCCACAGAGACAAAAAAGTGTCTTTTGCCTTTGAGCTCTAAGAATTTTGGGACTGGAAGAACTGAAAAGAAACATTAAATGAAAGCAGATAAATTGGGGACAGAGGTCAGGCAGGTGTTATTTGTAGCAAGGATCTTTTCCCTTTGCTTACTACCTTTCTGTTATTACTTTACTGTTCCACTTTTGTTATTCTTAGAGATTACAGAGACGGGTATTATAAAAGAAGCTTAGACTTCTAAATGATAGGTTGCATAACCTATAACAAATGGAATATTTTGTTAACATAGGTGTCCTATTTTCTACACCTCTACGAAGATATTAAGCAGCTTTTGCCCAGCTAGGTAGTACACTTTTCTATTCTGTTCTGAATTTGTTGATAACAGTGAATTTTCCTTTGGACATTCATACCATCTTTAGAGGTTTCTCCTAAGAAAGGTTTTCTCACGTCTGTGTAGGCTGATGCATTGGCACAACTACTGAATCCCCAAGGCAAATAATTTGAATAAAGTCTGCTTGTTATCTTAAAACTAGCAAGCTCTGGAAATGTTTCTATAGCACATTAGCAATTTCTGGCACAAGAAATAAAAGTAAGCAGGAAGCAAAAGCAGTAAAACGAGCAGCTGCATAAAGCATTAATATTCACTCACAGAGAGAGTAAGCAATACTTTTCATTTCTGAAAACATTTCATGCTGCTCCCGTGCTCCTGGATTGTGTTGTGGCTCAGTGTCAAGCTGCAATAGCTGCTAACGAACCTGGAAAAGGACAACTTCTGTGAACATAAAAATCACTTCCACACAGCACTACGTTTTCTTATCAGAGTTTATTGTTGCACTTCAGATACCATGCCACTATCAGAATAATATCTATTTTTTATTTTAAAAAACTTTGAGAAAAATGTTTCCAGCAATTTTCATTCAATGTGAATGACAAAGAGTATTACATCTATAAACATTGAAATATCTATTTAATTTCTTCCTGAGGAAGTTTCACATTTTTAAGCAATGAAAAAGGATATTCTGTACAAGATAGTCTGCAAATCATTGAAACAAATTCTTGCTGCACAAGTAGAACTGGGAAAATATCACAGTATTTTCAGGAACGTTTGCTCAAATAATTAAGTGATTTCGTATCAGGCTCTGTGTTTACACCCCCCCAATGGTCACTTTCTGCTCATAATCGCACACTGATTTTTAATGGCACGGATGTCTGCAGAAAGCACATTTCAGAATCATATTTATGAAAGTAAAGGTGAAGCTCATGTAATCAAGCATTTGTTAAAGAAACTGCTTGTGCAGTTATCTACCAGGGGAACAGAAAACATGGCTGTTTTACCAACCATGATAAAACACCTGACTTTGACTAGCAAATATAAATTCATTGGAACGAATCAGTATTTTTTAAGAATGTTAATATTGATAGTCTGTCTCTGGAAATCAAACACTGATTGTAGGTAAGCTGTGAATAGAAGAGGTTAAACTTTGTCAGATAATTCATGTTGTATGACTTGCTTACTCAGCTGTACTCATGTGCATCCTATGATTTGGGGAATAACACATCTAGCTGTTGTCTGCATGCTTTACTCAGACTCTTCATTCTTCACCAAGCTGACTGCACACTAAAAGTCATTCTGTTTTTTAAAGTCTCCTGTTAAATGTAAGAACATATTTAAATAGAATAGTTCTGGAGAAAACAAAAAGTGGCTTCATACCATCTTTGTATAAACAAGTAATAAGCGAACATCAGAAATTCAGAACTGCAAAGAGCACCAGCAGTTTGCCTTTACTTCTCTATTGCTTTTGTGTCTGAGACTAGCCCGCCTAGCGTACAAGAAGCTACTCTTGCAGCCCCTTTTCTAAAGATGCTAGTGCTTAACAGCTGCCTCTCAACAGGAGCTTGGACTTAACGCAGATTCAAGATCACACCCTTTCAGATGCACAGCTCCAGGTCAAGCTACTTTGTTCACAGTATCGACTCAGGTAAAGCTACCACAGGAATCTGCTTAAGATTTCCCTAAGAACTCATTCATTTTGTTCCCAGTTGTCTCTCTTAGGAAGGGCACTGGGACGATACAAGAGCTCCACCCTGCTGTTCCTCACCAGGGCCTGAGAGTCACCATGGCCCTCCTTCCTGGAGGATGAGCTTTGTGTTCAGCTACCAAACCAAGCCTAGTCCACCCAAGGCCAAGGCCGTGCACGTGGGGGACTTGTCCTCCCAGTGCTCTGTGGTGACTGCAGTGGGGCTCTTTTACCAGATCACCAACGATTGTAGGGGGCTCCTTGCCGTACCTCAGAGAGGACTTCACAGAAGTAGTCCACAGATCTGAGACACGTCACCTTGTCTGTTGTAAAATTTCTGGAGGGACAATGCAGCCGATGTGCATGTCCCCCATCACCACTCTGTCCTTGGCTGCCCACTCGTTCTCATTCTGTGGGGGCCTTGATTTCCCAGAGTAAGAAGGCAGAAAGGGAGTTCTTGAAAACAAAGAATGAACTATGAATGTGGCTGAAGCCCATTCCTCCTGCAAGTAGGAGGCACTCAATTTGTGTGCAGAGGGTCCTCTCACCATGAAAACATCAGGCATTTGATAATGGTGCAAGTTTTCCCTATTTTCTTCTATTTTATAATTGCTGCTCTGAAGAACATGGAGTAACTGAGGCAGCAGTGCACAAAACAGGAGCTTCGTGCAATCCCTGCAGATTTTTTAAAAATGTTTAAGTGATGTTCCATCAGGTTATATCAAGGGTAAAATCAATCATGCCAGGATGAAAACCCAAGGTATTTTCTCCAGTTAGTCAATTTAGTTGTAACAAATCTACATAGGTGCTTGCAGGACACGAGCTGTCCATAGCATGCAGAGTATTTGCTTTTACAGATGTTCAGAATCCAGAATGTTTCTTTTATCAAATAAGAAGTACTTTAAGACAAGTCAGCTTTTGGGATGAATCAATATGACAGTGAATATCTAAAGTGAAATGAAAATTTTCATTCTGTCCAATAAATAATAAAGAGGTTCATCTTAAAAAATGTCTACTCTACTAAGTCCTCATCATTTTCCATGCATATTCCCTTAGCAAAAATATGCTGCGTAAAGAATACTGTTATATACAGCAAATTTGTCTAGATTTTTTCTTTACAGGCCTATCAAAACCAGGTATTACATAGACAAAATCAATAAATAATAAAGATTACCAGTTAGAGGTATAGTAAGGATCTCAACATCTGTTTTCTATTTAGGGAATAACAGACTGGTTTCCATTCCATTACCTTGAAAGTTAAAGTATATGATTACATAAATGTCGTAAAACAGCACTGAGACATATAAAGTTTTTCCACCGTTTGATGCATGTTTTTAACTATTCACCCTAAAACAAATTATGATAACATTATAGAGCTACTGTAAAAAGCATTGCATTTAGTATTGTAGTTCTCTCTTGTTTTCACAACCTCTTCATGCCTTTAGAAACACTCAGAGCCAAAGTTCGGTGGAGAAGCATCAAGACCATATTCAGCTGAAGTTTTCATTGATCTTCTTTCTCAACTCTTAAGTACTATTAATTAGACTTTATCTCACATCTAAACTGATGCATTGTGAGATGTATCATTGAAATGTATCACATATACGTAAGGTTGGATATTTGTGTTTTCCATGATTAGAGCGTCATTTTCTACCATGATTACACACTGTGTTTATTTTTTTCCCCCTAAAGCATATTCCTAATATTTAATAGCAAACATGTTTAAAATAGCTGGAATCAGATGGAACAAGAACCAGTATTTTCATCTGGGAATCTGATAGATTTTTGCAGCTGACATAAACTGAAGGCTACTGAAAGATGCTACAATTTTGATCAGGTTGAGGGATCTTGGAATACACAAAGCACAGAAAGAAGGCAAATAAATTAAGGAAAAAACAGCGGTGCAAATTAAGGCAATCTAAGTATGGATCTGTTTCTGTTCTTTACAAGTTTTTCATTCATTTCAGTGGAGTCATTGTAAGGGTTTGTTGTTACAGGCTATAATCATAGGTAATCTTTCTTGTGTGTGTGTTTCTTTTTTTCTACACTGCTTTTGCCTACGGCTTCCAGATTTTGCTCCATGTATTTTGTTGCTGTGCACAGCTAAATCATATATGATAGCTGTACTTCTCACCCTTGTTAGTACAGTTTTCTTATTTTATGCAAGACAATAATCAAATAGTAAGAAAAACTGTCAGCGGTCTAACTGTGGGCTACAAAACCTACATGAGACACAATACTTTTAAACTGATATATAAAAATGTAAATATTTACTGTGAAATTGGACAGGTCATGTATCTCTGAAGCTTAATACCAGTTGCAAATAACTTCCACATATGTGCACAGTAGTCCACAAGTCCACAGGCCCAGAAATGTTTATGAGAAAGATTTGGCCAACCAGAGCTCTAAGAAACACATGTATTTTCACAATCCACATGCCAGCATATGGAAACAGTTTCTACCTTTTACTCTTTTTTTTTGGAGAGGTATATCTTACAAGACCTTCTGGTAGCTACTGGAGACTTTAGGTATGATGACTGAAGTGTGGAAGAGAGGTTTCAAAAAGCCTTTTTTCAATGCTATCTTACTTTCTGTAGCTCCTGTCTCAGCCACGATGGCAGGGGTTGTCCCAATTTGTGTAGGAGTTTTGACAGTTCCACGTTGTGATCTCTGTAGTAGCTTGACAGAAAAGCCCTGCACTGAGGGATACAAAAGGGGATATTTTTGTTTAATACAATGCTGTGAATTCTAGGTTTCCAAGTTTGTTTTACCTGTGTCAAAACTTTACTTTCTCTTATGCAATTTATATTGTTTTATGCTATCTACTGCATGCAAGTTTAAGCTCTTCTGTTAGGCGCTGAACTGTAAAAGATAATTTCAAGAGAAACAAAGATTGTCCAGAATGAACATTGAAGTCAAAGCAAAGGATCTGATTCTACTCTCAGACAGTCATGTAAATTAAGAATCGCACTGAAGCTGATGTAGTTACTTTGAATGTGCTGAAGTGCAATTGAAACCAAAGCTTCTAAAATATCTTTGTATATAGGCATGTATCAATTAGTAACCCAATTTTCAGAAGTATTTAGAGTTGAAAAATACAACAATAAACAAACACAGTCTTGTCTTATCTCTGGCCAAAAGCCTTCTCAGCCAATGAGTTTATATCAGTATGATTCTACTGATGTAAAGTTACTTATCATTTAAGTACTGTGAGAAAAAAACCATGGCTTACTTGCCACATTAATACTTACTGCTGTGCAAACTGTAAGTTTTTATTTGTGTTTTAGTCAGGCTAAATGAAATGGGAATACAGGACAGAATAAACATAAAAATTACAGCTAGAATAGAAGACTAAACTGCCCTTGGGTACAGGCTGCAGCATTTCATCTGATAGAAATTTCTTCATTTGAGCATTTGTCTGGGGAAGGTATTTATAAAATTCATAGAAACAGAACCTATCCTCTCTTAAAACTGGATTATATGTGAGTTTGCGTTACTTGTTATGGTCCAATTACACTCAAAGACAAGGGACCAGACACAAATACGCATATCTGATCATGACTGAGGAAAAACCATGCACTGTGGAGCCTCTGCTTAGGTAAAGGGGACAGCTTTCCAAGTGAATTTCAGGGAATTTCAAGTGCCAAGTTTATTTTCTAAGGGCTGCCAAGTTTTAAAAGTTGTTTTTTAATGACTTAAATTCTTCACATTTGAAATAAAAGCTATCTTAAATGTTTCATTTGTAGGGAAAGGTAGTCAAATAATTAACGTCTACTTAATTTTGTCTTCTCTCCCTTCTTACGATTTTGCCTGTGTGGTGTCCCGTATGTGGCAACTGAATCCCTGTATAATGCCAATGAGCATAATGGTTTACCTCAGAATCCATAGGAGGGTATTTTCTACCTTTGCTCTTTCCAAGACACTTTGTTTTTCCTTCTTCCAGGAGCTGACACCAGAAACCTTTATGTGAATCGAACCTGAAACAAATATTTTGCAGTGTAAAAGCTGTGAGGTACTGCAAGGAGGATGCATCTCCCAAGTTTAGACTGCAGACTCGAAAGAGTAAACCTAAGGTTTACTTCTACAGTCTCATTTTAAGGGCAACCAAATCTAAATGTCAGAATCCAAAGGATTTGTGTACATGTGTCTTTATGATGTACAGAGTGGATGTTACATTCCTGACTGATACCGTTGAATCTGTCTTGCAGCTAATATCAAAAATAAAGAGAAACTAATTCTCTTTCCTTTCTGTTTCTGCATGTCAGCATTCCATGTTTCACTTATGGAAATAAAATTCTTTTCGATTAATCCAAAATTCATATGCAATTCTCACAAAGCAATACTTACTTTGTCCGTTTGTCAGGGGTCTACTTCTGTAACAGTCAAGCTCCACATTGAGTGGCTCAGTGGATAATTCACAGAAAATCTAACCCTGAATGACATTCTTTGCAAACATTGAAGAATACATCCTACCGACAGCTCGAAGGAGAAGTACGAGAGGCTTTACTTTGCAGTGAGCTTACTTACAGACTAACTGGTATTTTAGGAATGTAGGAACATGTGAAAATGATGATTAAATTAACTCACGTTAGGGCTTCAGAATAATTATAATGAGGAGAGACTCCCAGAAATTTCTGTACTTCATCCATTACGGTAGACGGGTCAGTTCTCAGCTGCTGTCCATCAATAATGAGCAACTACAACAAATAAAATAAAAGGAAGTTTAATTTAAAACTCACTATTTCAAGCTTCAAACTGAAACTTCCACCTCTGCCAATCTTGTTCATTATATGGAGAGTACTGCCCCAGAGAATGACAGTTGGTCCAGTTTCAATTGTCATCATCATTAATGATCTGGGAGCAGGGTAAATGGCATGTTAATTAAATGTGAAATGATATTAAATTGGAAGCTGTTGTGACAACAGAGAAATAGCAGTGAAGGATCTAGAAAGATAAGAAATACTGGCAGGAAATTCAGTGAGATTTGTCCAGCCAAGGAAAAAAGGTATTAATGTCTAGAGAAATAACCTATAACTCTCATACACAAACGTATACATATAGATGTTACAGTAATGTTGAAAAGGTTGTCACTGTAAATGACCGGAAAGACGAAACCAGTAGGCAGATGTTAGGTGCAATACCTCACTTCTAAACCCATACCACTATACATAATTGTATGAAAAAAACAACTTTGAGCCTATGAATACAGGCAGATGTTACGAGGACCTTAAGGCAGGGATGTAGATTGATACAGAATGTGCAAGACATCTCTAAGAATACCAGGTACTTGTAGGTAATTTCTTTTTCTTATTTTCAAGTGCTTGACCATATACACACTAGGCTACTTCAGACAGGGCCACCTTTTTACCTGGAGATGAATCTTCAGGGAAACAGACACTACCTGAGAATGTTATTAAATGTGGTATCATGCCCAAATGACCCACTGATGGTGCAGAAAGTTTGGGTCTTTGTGACTGTTGGAAGAGAAACAAGGTCCCGAATGGATTAGTCAAGCATTCGTTTCCTGTCATGGAAACACTTTTTCCATCAGGCTTCAGTGATGAAAAGGAGGGAGGAAATAGATCTGCAGATGGTTCAACAACCTCCTCCTGCAAGCAGGGGTGAAGCTTGTTTTTACATTTCCATGCAAGCAGAGAGGCTAAAATCCTATGAATTGCTTCCACAATTGGATGAAACTTAGAGGTTTGCATGACTATGAGGTTTCAGAGCATAATCAAAAGGAAGAAAATGTCTTTTCTTTCCAAAGATCGGTCTTTGGAATTACCCATATATAGCATGTAGATTTAGAGATGCGGATTAGTGGAAGTATCAGGCTATTCAGAAAGCAGTAGCTCATTCCAGAAGTCTTTGCAATCAGATATATGATGACTGCTTTAGTCCAAAAATGAACTCACTGCTTTCCTAAGACATAAGCTTTGAAAACAGGCCTTACATGCTTCATAGCACAGAGGTCAAAAAACATCCCAAATGAGGGATATTTCTACCTGAAAGAAAAGAAGTGAGGGGTTTTTTCTTCACTATTTAAAAAACACAGGGAGATAAATATCTGTGCCATTCCCACTTCTGCCACCCC
This sequence comes from Platalea leucorodia, assembly GCF_965183815.1. Lineage (NCBI taxonomy): Eukaryota > Metazoa > Chordata > Aves > Pelecaniformes > Threskiornithidae > Platalea > Platalea leucorodia. The sequence continues at coordinate 5,766,541 of NC_138828.1, read as the reverse complement.
AAAAAAGACATGTAAGAAAAAGTTTTACCAGTGGAAATTCATTCCAATTCCTGACATTCCCAGGGAGCAGGTAACAAAAAATGCTCCCTCTCAACCTTTAGTGAGATTGTAAGGAACTGAGGCAAAACTTTTCCTTACTTGTACTGATTTATTCATATCCTGATCTCGGGAAGATGTAATTTAATGAAATTCCTCAAAATCTAACGCATTTCATGTATTGGTGAGGTGGAAAAATTAAACTGTAATTTTTACAAAGTCGATAGCTTCATATATAATGAAAATACTACAGATGAAGTATTTTGAGTCACTTTACAGCATATTGATCATGTTACTGTAATACTGCTGACAGCTGAAGAGATTGTTTAAGTCCCTGCTCTCCCACTATACATGAGTTACTTCGTGTCTAGAAGTCATCATGGTGGGAGAGGAGCAAAAGAGACAGTTTGGGGAAGAGAACAGCTTAGAAACAGCCCGAGTCCTTCAGCTTCAGACTGGCCATTTAATGATGGCTGTTACAAAATCAGCTTGATTTCCTATCGGCCTGGCACATGAGCATATCGTTTGGCTCAGGAGGGAGCTTGTCATACTAGGTCCTCTTTTATTCTGTATGACTCCATTGAAGCAATGAGTTGTAGACGGCAAATTAGCTTAAGAGACATGAACCTCCTGAACTTCTAGAGATCTGTCTCGGTGGCCAGACAAAAGAGGACATTTTGTATGACTTATGAGGTACTAAATTGAGTCAATCAAAATTCTAAACATCTGAACCCCAAATTTGCAAGTACCCTGAGATCTGCAAATTCTTACCATGTAAAACAAGTGTGCTGTTACCGCTTTTCTAATGAAAAGGCGAACCTTACCTATTCCTGTTGCTACTTCTACCACTTACTGCGTGCCTGCTGACTTCATAATGGACGTTAAGACTTCATTTTAGTCACACGTGTAGAGACCCGCAAATTTATACAGCATTAAAAATTACAGATAGCCTTAGCTAGTCTGGGTGAGAGCTCTTTTGGTGAAGGAAAGCTATCATTTTTTTAGATAAGGCTGTACTTTTAAGCTGAGCTGATTTTAGGTCTGCCTTATGTAACCGTTTAATGCTTCAGTAGTTCCTTGAACTTGCTAACTAGTTTGGATATGGTCTACTGTGTATCATTGCTTTTGTAATGCAAGTTCATCCCTAGTACTTTTACAGAGAAAACATAAGGCTACCAGAGCTGGTTCGTTGCTATCACTGTGGGATGTAAAATCTGGCAAAAATCTGTATGATAATGCATATTGTTCAATATTCATGGGTTACTTTTGGAGAAAAGCTAACAAAACATAATGTAGAGAATTTTGTATGAGTATCATAATATTACAGTATTGTGCATCTCATGAAGCCTGCAAGGCTGGCCCAAAGGAGAATATGCGGAGAATAACACCAACTAGATGCATCAGAGCTTTCTTGGCACACTCTGGGAAAACAGAAGGTGCAGACTCCAGCCAACTTGTCTCAGCTAGGCAAGTCCTGGATAAACAGAAGGTTCAGATCGCAGCCAACCTCCCTCAACTAAAGTAATCTTTAAATGTTGGGTGGGGAGTAGTGCCAGACATGCTGCTAACGTCAGAAAAATCCATTCCAGAAATAAATCTACCAAGGAGATACTGATCATCTGGTATTGTCCGCCTGGTGTTGAATATCACACCATGTTCAGGGCTTAGGATGTGCATCTTTTGAGGCTTGATCTTACACAGGACTAGAAGGAGGCTAACGATTTGTATGTTATATGCCAAAAGAAGCTTGCAGGGAGATCCAATTTTCAGGTTGCTTATGTGCCGCCTGTACTGAAACCTATGGGTCCATAAACACACGCCTTTTGAGGCTCAAAGACACATAGAAAAACTGGTCTTAACACTAAGAATACGTTGAGGATTCAGGATCAGTGATAGATACCAAACGTAGACGATTAGGAACACCACCACACCAAACTGTTTCAGTGCACAAATGAATCCCAACAGAGGCTCTGATATGTGTATGCGCTGTTATGTGCTGCAATGTGTGAGGAATTAAAAAAAAAAAAGCAAAAGAGACCCAGTGCTTTGACAGTTACAGAAAAGTCATGTTAGGCAAAATATGAATTCACCTAAAAAAAATGGTGATGCCTGGGATGGCAAAGACACTGATGTACACAAAGGCTTTATCTATATTGCTAACTAAAACAAATGGGGGACAGCTTTCTGGTCTTGAGGCCAAATAGCACAACAGGACCTGGATCCATGTTGCTAAACTCTCCCACCTGCAAATTGGTTGTGTCCACACTCTCAATGGTAATGGTTCTTGTTATCTTTCTAACTGTGCTCTGGAACTGCTTGGCAAGATGCTTTTTGCTATGGGTCCAAACTGTGCTAGAAGTGTGTTAAAAATCAAGCAGTATGGACAGCAGTGGGACAGTGTGTGAAGCCCTGCAACAGGTACAGGTTTATTTACTACTACACTCATAGCCTAAGAAGGTTGATGCAGTGGGAGATTACTGCATGAAAGGACCAAGAAGTGCGTGAAGACACTGATGTGTTTAAATGTTAAGGTGTTACAAAACTACTAGACCACATCCACTTCCATGTGGTAATCCCCATTTCAGATGGAAAAGGTATTTTTTACACCCCAAAGTGTTCAGACACCAAAACTCTTCTCAACCCATGCAAGGAGGGCAATATCCCAGCTGACTTCCCTTGATGCTAGCTGATACTTGCTACCACTCAGAGTAGACAGAAATATTACTGAGCAGCTTCCTTTTATTTTCCTTTTGGGAACCCTGATAGACCATCTGATATTAAGGAGACCACAAAGCACTGCATGCCTATTTCTCTTTTCTTCAACATTACTGACAAAGAGCCAGACACAGAGCGATGAAGCATGAGCAAATGAAAAACAGCTGTAAGTTAAAGGCAGTTCAAGAGAGTTCAAGGAGCAGCAGTGATGTTTCTTGAGCTTCCAGATTATTGTTCTGATTTGTTTTGCAGAAGAAGCTTCCAGCTGTAAGGTGCTGAGACATGACATCCCCAGTAATTTCAACCAACTACTTAAAACACGGCTATGAAGAATCACAATCAATGTCTTAAAACATGCTCTAGTACATCTGGGATGACCCTGAGGATCAGTATTCAGTAGGCAAGACTTGTACAAAGGCAATCTTTTAGGATATTATATGTATAAGATTAGGATGTCAAGTTACAGTCTTATTCACCTGATAAGGTGGGAAGTAAGTTAGCCATCTTTCAATATGGGTAGCATACCATCCAGGTGCTAGGCATCTCTTTTGGAGAGCTCTAAGCTCAGATGGAGCTCGAGGTCCAGCTGTGATCACCTGATAGAAGCTGAATTTTAGAGCTGCAGGATCTTCATGTGATCGCTGATGCTGTAAAAGAAGTTACATTGCTGGAACTTTACAGACCACAAAAGCTGGGAAAATAAGACAAAACTGGTTGGTCTTACTGACCTGGCCTTACTGACCTTGCCGTGAGTGATTATTTACACTAAAAGTTACTGAAAGTTAAGAAGTCCTCATCTGTATTAATTCATTGAAAATGCTGGGATAAACATTGTATCAATAAATATTGTTTGTATCAAAAGAAATCGGAAGCTAGACTGATAATAGCAATAATAAAACAATGTATAACTGTTTACTTTCAGTAAACTGAGTGGCAGGTTTTGTACAAATGAATCGGGCGTAATAAACACAAATACTAAGAAGCTCTGCTTCTAGCAGTTTCATATTTTCTTTTTCTAGCTTATACAAGGTAACTACTCAGAAGGGCAAATCTGAACACAGGTATTTATGAGGATCATTGGATAATTCAGCTCAGGAGAGATCTCAGTAGGTTTCTAGTCAAGCCTCCTGTCCAAAGCAGGGTAAGCTATGGGATCAGACTCAGGGCTGGGATTAATTCTCATCAAAAAATAACATAAAATATGTCATAGAAGTTCGAAGAACTTTTTTCTCTTTGGAATTTTATCTTTTTAAAAGTATCTTTATTTTGCCAAATTCCTGTTGAAATCTGCAGACCAGAAGAACAAAAATTTCTTTATCTTGTATTTTGAGGATGAACTAGATAACTGTCTATAAACTAATTTTTGTATGTGCTGATTACATAAATAAATTGAGTAAGTAAGAATTTTTACATACTTATATTAAAGGCAGCCTTTTGAAAGGGTGGTTTCTGGTATTTTAACCCTTGAAAGATTTTTCAGGTTTACATTGACACATACCTCAGCCCATGGGCGATCATATATGGTACACTGACTGACAAATAGAAGCTTGTATTATCCAAACCCTTTATATACATATACGCTGAAAGGATATACAGAGAGGATTCAAGGTGGAAACCTTGATTTGTGCCTGCCCCGGTTCTTCAAAGTGCATACCTGATACCAGGAATATGCCCGGTCAGATGGATCAATGAGGATGGTGATGATCTTGGCCTTAGGGATGAGGGAAGCAGCTCGCTTAGGAGCTTCCTCAGAATGGAAATAGTTGGCACTTTTCTCAAAGAGGAAGTCAGTGGTGACATTAGAAGGAGTGGGAAAGAAATCCATGTACCTAGGAAAGCAGAATCATTCTCAGAATTACTTAGAAGTCACACAGATCTGCTAAGTATATTTTATTCTAGAATAGTCCATTAAAATAATAGCCTAATTGCCAAATAAAAGCCAACAGAAGTTTTCATTGTATTTTTTTATCATATTTGACTTGGTACTAGCTTTCTTCTTACTATATATAACTAGACATTGAAGCTATTTTTTGGTAACTGGATGAAAATGTTACGATATTCATGTATCTTCTTAAAATTAGAGAATTCTCACTTTCCAGTCAGAACAAACTCCTATCAAAGTCAAAAGTCAAAAATGAGCTTTCCACATCTGGCCTTTTGCTGACATCAATTACATTGCAATACCATAAGAAAAAGATATTCATATCTGAATTGCTTTTACTCAAAAGAGAAAAGAGCTTGCTTATGTGGGCAAGATGCACTGAAAAAGCCCCCCCCTCAGCTTCATCAGGTAAAAGGTTTCTAAGCAGTGACTGCATCTTTCACTTATTGTTCTATGAGTCACATTTTTTGTGGAAACATGGGTTGTATTCCTTTTAGTTTTCTTTGTGAGCTTTCCTCATCTGTTCTGAAGTTGCAGTTAATTTCCAGCAGTCTCCTATGTCACATACAGGCTTCTTTATCCACGGCCCTCAGACCACTTTTCATTATTGTTGGGGAAAAGAATAAATGGGAAATGTTGGTCTGCTTGATTTTTCAGTTAAACTCTGTATTGATAAAATAAATGCCATTGAAAACAACCTTTTCTGAAGATCATGCTGAAGTTTCTTCCAGTGTTTAAACTTTGTTCTATTTATAGAAGTGAACTACTTCTAACACAAATGACGTGCTCTTGTTGGCATTGAAATTTTGTCCATTGCAGCCAAGGCCAGAAGACGTGGTAGGATGGAACGGACTGATGCACGTGCAGTTTTCTTTAGGACATGGATCTCACAAGATGATCGCTAGCACACAGGCACTGCTTACAAGGTACTTAGAGAAAAGGAAGGAATCTACTGTGGTTTTAAGAAACCGAACTCTGTGACACCTGATTCTGGGAAGTTAATTCTTATGAGTGACTTTTATGTACACATAAGCAAACATTGTCAAGTTATTGTTTTGTGCTTCTTTGGCACGGGAATGGATATCTGTCATCAGAATCATGCAAGTAAAGCAGGCTGGCCTTCAAATGACAATTTTCTATACACTAGATGAGGAATAATAGTTGTGGATTCATTCAAGGTCTTAAAGGTAGCAGCTGGTAGATTGCCTTGTATCAGAGAGACCTAAATGATGTCACGTGAAGGCGTGATGGATGGGCAGGTCCCTGCTTAATATGCTCAAAGTTGCACTCAAAAACTCTGGTAAAAATGCTGCATAGCTATTGCTAGTCTCACATGCAGACTGTATGTAAAAAAAGCTGAAATATGAGGACAACCCAACAGAACAGAACGAAAGGCTGTCACTGCCCTGCTAGTTTATTAAGTGTTCATACCTGCCTAATGCTAATGCAAATCTCTGAGAATGTGATACTATTTCATTGAACAATGAACTCTATTTCCCAAAAATATTAGGGCTGATTTGATGAAAATGATGAAGCTATACCAATTTCTGCTCACAAATAAAATTATTAGAAACTAATGACTCAACCTCACTGTGTGACCTCAGAATGTTTTACCAGAACATCAATAGCAAAGAAAAAGGCCAGCCTTGAAAGAGGCAATAGGCACTGAAGGCAAATTGGCTCTAGATCATGTATGGTGTCATTATGCCGATGTACTGAAGTCCTGGTAGTAGACTGAGTAAGTACAAGGCAATGAGGACTCCAAACTTATAAGGAAACACTTAACATTAAATAGGGCACTACACCAAATTTTGGGAAAAAGTTAATTGATTCTTTAGATAACATGGCAAACTTGAAAAAAGTTGATGTGGTGTCAGTGAAAAATGGTAAAGAGATTGGATCAGGTGGGATATCAAGAGGTTATGAAGCTTAGGCTGAGCATTTCTGCTGAACACAGACTGCAGAACTCTTGCTTAGTACCTCATTCATGAGACAATTCTTGAACTCAGCAAGGGCAAAGCTGAGAAGGCTTTAGAGAAACTTGTCTAAGAAATCTATAACAATGCTTACATAAAGAAATGCATGACTGGTCTATTTAGACTTCTTCCTTTCAAGAACAGAAAGATCAGTTCTCATCTTACTGTTCTGTTATCTCTACTGGGAGACTAAAATATACATCTATGCCTCTTTCAAGACGGCAGTATTGAGGTTGCCGAGGGCTGAAAGAACCCTTTCCTGCTTCTGTAGTTAGCCTTGCTCTAAATGAAAGCTTGGACAAAGACTAAGTCAGAGCCAGCTCTGGGAAAAAGCTGTATCTCCATAACCATAAAAGAAATTGAACTGATTGTTATTTGTGAATACTCTTCCCTTGAAAGAATCCTAGCCAATTAAGGGACTAATGAGGAGAGACCTTGTATCTAATTACCATTTGGTAAGCTCATTACATGCCAGCATTAAAATACACTATCAGACTGAAGGTCCGAGAGATTTGTCTGGCAGACAGAATGCAAATCTGAATGTTAAGCAACTACACCAACGGGTAGTTCTGAGTATCCAAGACTTAACTGTGAGAACCTGGCAGGGGTGAGTGGGGCATGTAGCACAGAGGCAGAAATAGCCAAATGGGTGCTGTAGAGGGAGAATCTGTCAAAAGGATGCCCCTGGTCTGTACAGGTTGACCACTGGGAACTTTATGCACTGGTCCTGTGCTGAGATGAAGGTAATATGGCACATGTCTAGCAGACAAATTGTATCTGCATGTTAGGGAAGTAGATATGGCAGGAGGAATGAGAGAAGCAGCAAAGTGGTCTTCTAGAAACATGAAAACATTGATTTTGTGGAAGAACTGGCTCACTGTACTTTGGCCGTTTCCATCAGTGTGGACCCGCTATACCTTGCTTGCATATCATCTTCTCTGACTCTCCTCCACAGCAAGGAGTCAGCTTTCTGATTTCCAGTCGTTCAGCTGGCATCTCTCTATTGGTAATAACTGGCTGACTCACCACTCTTTGTATTACGAATCTGCTGCAACAATTATAAGTCTGTAAAAACTAAGTGACTTAAAAAGAAATTGGATGTGACATATCTGCACCAAGACCATATAACAGTGTTCACCCTGTTAATTTTATGGATGAATATAAAGTCAAAGGCAAGAAAACTATTCTCCCTTAAACCAGGGGGAAAAAAGAAACAAGACAAAATATCAATAATCTTTTACTGGTAGCTCCCCAGCCACTACAGCACGTTACCACTTTTCATCTTGTAGTGCTATATACTGCAGCATTTTCTGAAAGTAAGAGAAATCAAGAATGACCTTTGGATGTAGCTATATCTGGTGATTCCCTGGTAGCCACTGTGAACACAGCAGCAGTGATATATAGATTTTTACCACCACTTACTAACCCAACAGAGACACTATCGTTCTCCTAATTACCTGATCTTTGAAAAACATTTTGAGTGGCTTTCCCTGTCCCCCTTTTACCTGATCGCTATTTCTAAATCCCATTTAAAGGCAAAAATGCCTCTCTCCAATATTACCCTTTTTTCACTTAAGAAATAAGATTTCCAACAGAAACATAATTTTTGCCTCCATATATCTAACTAACAACCATTACTGTCCCAACTTCGAAGGCATGTGTAATGAGAAATACATATTTTGTTACTGTTTTATATATATTAATATATGGGTATTTACAAGAAAGCCTCACAAAAGTTAGTGTATTTATGACATTCTGTAGTAAGACTGTTATTCACTTGCATTTATTTAACAGTTCAGAAGGACACTGAAGGTTTTTTGTTTAATCTCACTCTATATATAAACAGGTACCATTACCAACAGTAATGTCATTTTTGTATTGTTCACAATATATAAACTTTTATATTTATACTAATAACCCATCTTACCAATCAATCCCCCTGTGGTAGTTATTTCTATTAAAGAACTGTACCTCCTCAAAGGTTTTTGGGCTGGGGGAGTTACTAATGATGGAAGGATGCATGATCAGGAACAAATACAAGGCTGTGGTACCTGCAAATAGGATAAAAGTCCAAGATTAAAAAGAAATACATACACACATATTTTTGGGGGTCATACCCGCAGATGGACTAAGCCAGATGTATTCCATTTCATTTCAGTGAGGGGATGCTGATTTATGTCACCTAAAAATCTGTGGTTTCTATGCTTTTAAATTGAAGACATTTAAAGAACTGTAAATAGTTAACAGAGAAACTGAAGTGCCAATGCTGACATCTGTTTTTCACACTTTTAATAACTCTGTTTTAAAAATAATTATTGTTTTTATGAGACTGTCACAAAAATAATTTAAAAATCTTGCCCTCAGTAACTATTAGGGATTGGTGAAGATGAAAGGAAACACATATGCAATTTTCTGATAGTAGAGAAGAAAATTAAGCATTAAGTTAATTTACAAACTACTGCAACCTTGCAATTCAAACTGTCCACTAGGAACTTCCTGACTTGAAAGAACTGCCATGAAATAACAAGTTTCTATAAACAGGACACTTGCAGGACAGACAAGAACTTGCAGTTAAGAATCTACAACATTTGAAAAATGGCTGTCCTTTCCTTCTTCTGCTTTGACAAGATCTTGTCTATCTTGTTGATCTCTTTACCAAAGTGTTACTCATTTTGACATAAAGCCAAAAAAATCTGACACACACCTGAACCTTGCATTTTCAATATGCATACTGTCTGTTGTTGTAACTTACATTATTAAACTATATTTGGATGATATCTGAAAATAAAAAAATACTATTAGATGATCAAGACCTCTGCACAGCAGTCTGAGTAAAAAGTGATTAATCTGTATAAGTATTTGAACTTACACATAGCCTATATTGTTGAAATACAATAAAATCTCACCAGTTTTCTGGGGTCCTACAACCAAGAATTTTGGTAATCGATCACAGGTTTTTTCTTTAGACCAGATATCTCTGTGCCGTTTGTCATCACAGGGATTCTAAAACAGAGAAGAACAACTAAGAATTTCATTGGTAATCACACCTGATGAGATCCGCAAATTAGGCATATATAAATTACCAGTTTTTCCCCAACGTACAAATATTCTTACCAGAAAATATTATTTTCCCTTATGACAGAAAACCATGTTATGTACTAAAGAACTCTTTCAGTGATTCAGAAGGTATTTGCAATGTTACCAGGCCAGAAACTGTATCTCCTAAGTGTTTGTTCTGCTTGTTTGTTTGTTTGTTTGTTTGAGACAAGTATGTTGACGAAATGTGGTTTTCATTCTAACTCATTCCTACATATACATAGTGGCCCCAGCTACCCAACAGACCCTGGGACAAGATCCTTTCTCCTATGAAATGTCACTATGTTCAGCGGAATTATGCCAATGACAAATTTGATCCCACATACTTAAGATGTGGGAATCATTCAAAATCAATTGCTCAATTACATACAAATTAGGAAGATTTAAAATTGCTAATGAGTTATCTAATTATTGACTTTTTCTTTTACATTACTGTAACAGCTACCACCCTATCTGTGCTGCAGTTTTTAAACTAAAATAGTAAATTAATTATAATTTAAGGATTTCCATTCACAAATACATATTCTGATCCTCCAGTTCAAGTCAGTACATATTACTGAATCCTGTTTTTTCATGTGCGGCTTTACAACTGAAGCATTTTAAATTTGTCCTAGAAATGCTACTTGCAAAGAGTTTTTGACACTGTTGTTTGGCAGTACTGTATTGAGACGAAGGGAACTACCAATCTTCTAGGCTTAAAAAAATTTAACTGTATTCAGATTCATGTGTATTATAGACAAAAGACACCACATTCAGTATATGTTAGTCACTGTTACTTACACATTTCTTTTCTAAGTAACTCTGATTTTTCAAGTCGTTTGGCTACAGGCTAATTTCCATTTTTAAAATTAATTCTTTCTTAACATTATGCAAAATTCTTGACATTTTTCCCCTAGTTCCATGTTTTATTCAATAACAGCATGAATTTCAAGATGTGTATTTAAGTCCAAATTTGCAATCTCATACTCAGATTCCAAGTTGGCAATTCAATATCCAATGCTAGAAAACACTTGAGTAAGCAAGCTTAAATACATTTTTATGTTTGATTTAGTAAAGCTTGCTCCTTAGAATATTTCTACCAAGTCACGTCAAAAGGATGATATTTGGGATACATATTATCACTGTAGGGACACATGTACCTACAGCAGTCGGACGTTCCGCTGAATTGGTTGAACTGTCACCGAGCGTGTGCAAAAAGAACATGACAGCGTCCACCGCTTGGTGCAGCAGTTTCTCTTCAGGGACTGTGCTCTTAGCGCTGGGTGATGGGCTGAAGACGCGTCAACTGCAAGGTCAGTGCAGGCTTCAGCCTTAGCAGGTCTTCACATTCCTGATATTTTCAACTTGCTTACTTACAAGAGCGGAATAATCAAGCAGCAGAGCTGATAACATCAATGTATTAAGTGCTGGTAAAGTTTTGCTTGGGCAGTTCTCAGCCTTCTGTGAATATCTTTCTAATCTATCTAATCTATTTCTACTCGGCTAGTCAGTTTTAGCATTAAGGTAGCCATGGTCTTAATGCTCTTTTCTTTTTGGATGCCCTCTTCTCCTCACACACTTGGAGAAAAGTTCATGTCTTTAATGGCCAATTACTAAAGTATGCATATACATCTCTCTGTCAAATGTTTCATTCCTGTTAGTCCCAAAAGGAGAAGAGAAATAACACAAGGTGCCTCTCCTGCACTTCCCACATTTCTAAAAGCAGGTAAAGTCACAAATAAAATAATTAAAGATAATATTAATGAAACATCTTAATGCATATTAATTTCACATCCTTTCTATGGAGATTTAAGCAACAGGGAAAACAATCACATACATGAAGCTTCAGTAAGCTGTTGTACAGAACCAACTAGGAAAACTAAAAATATTACTGCTTTTCTCTACAAGAAACTGAAACAAAGAACTTAACAAAAAACACCATGAAGATGATTTTTTTCCTGATCTCTTCATCAGCAAGCCTGCCTACCTGCCAGAGAGGGTCCTTTTGCTCAGGGAATAGTTCAAAATACTTGTGAGCCAGCTGAACCGGTGGAAGAGTCTGCAGTTTCAGGTTTGTCCAGGTATGAACAAAGTTGGCCAGATTCACGAAGGTGTATAACCCCAGGCGGTCATTTCCGTAATTAGACAAATGTGTCATGAAGATGCTAATCTTTAGAAAACAAAATAAAGCAGACATTGACTCTTTGTATCACTAGATGGCAGTGTAACCACAGATAATAGAAATTTGCATTTTGCTCTTATTTAGAGCTGCAAGACTTTGATCACATTCAGGCAGATCTTACTATAGTTGCTCTTTGTTGAATTACATCCTCCTCAAGTCAACTCAATGCAATCAATGAAGAAAACTGTGGAATAGGTACTATGCGCTCTGTGTGAACTAGGATAGGCAGTTCACATAGGACTGTACTACCCTGGGGTTGTACAATATTTACATAATCTTTATGTAAATTTACTTAATGGAGAATACAGTAAAAACAATACCCACAGTTTTACTTCAAGTGTAATACAAAACATGAAAAATGTGAATTCTGTTTTTGCGGAAGAGTAAAGAAGTCAGAGACCAGGATAGCTGACCTCTATTGCTGTGATTCAAATCTTGTTGCTCGAACTGTAAGTTTTATAGAGAAGTAGCTCATCTCTTCTACAAAGCTATTCTGCAAGCACTGGGCAGATAGTCAAATCATACGCAGAAACAAACAAAAAAAAATGTGAAACCTGATTGAGTACTTTCAAATAATTGTGCATAAAATACTCCTAAATAAAAAAAATAGCTCAATATCCCATCAGTTGTAAGGCTGCTTGTATTTTGCTCTTCCAACACCTTACTGTGAAATCACTACTCGGATAAATCCTCTCCGCTACATCCCTTGGTGCAAATGCACTCTCACACTCCCAATGGAAGCAACGCTTGCCGTCAGGGTTTCTCACAGGAAGGGCCTGTTTGGATGCACGTAAACCACGCCGAGGAGTGCAGCAGGAATACCCAGACTGCAAGGATGGTCTCTCCGGGACTGAGGAAGGGCTGAAGACTGAAACCTCTGTTTTGTAAAATGATCCATTTTCAAAGTAATTTTTCACTGAGGAATGAGTCTGTTCTTCCACTAAAATCTGCAAACCCTTGCCTCTCTAGCAGTGACCTTTTTTTCAACTTTTTTTTTTAAATAGAACTGTCCCAAGATAAATTCTCCAGACTAATTTCCATTAAAAAATTAGAAACATGACTCTTTTTATAAATAAATCTGCTAATGTCATGGATGGGCAATTTCTATTTAAAGCAAAACTTGATGTAAGCCACTTAAAAAAGAAAAAGGCTTATCATGGCCATAATTCTGAAGGTATTTCAGGAACCGAAGCTGATCTTTTGTAAAGGAATTCCAGCCTTCAATTTAAAAAGGGAAAAACAAAAGAATGAAAAACTAGAATCTACAACTGTATTATTTTGTTTCAGAGTATTTAGAACACTGGCTTCCTTTGATATAAAATGTTCAAAGCTACTGAACCTCTATTTTTGAACACCTAACTGTAACATGCCAGAGTACTTGCAGTGAATGGACACAGAAAATGTATTTTATTAATAGTGTCATTTGGTGACACCTCTTGGCTTAAAAAGTAAGCTGAGGGCTTCAGTTTGTCTGACTCAAGTAAAATTAGAATATATTCACTGCTAAATCCTTAGGATACAATCCTTCTTTTCAGATAGGACTGAGATTGAAAAAAAACCCCAAAACGCTTGCCTTCAGGCAACCAATAATAAGCATTTTGCCAAATGTACAACCTTTTCAAGTTTCCTTTTTTATTTCGGTTCTCAAAGCAGGAACAGACCAGCCATAGGACCATGTTTTTCTCAACAAAGATACAATCAGAGGGTTTCCATGAAAAAGGTTAACTTGGCTTCTTGACAGTCTCTTTCTTTCCTACACGTTGGTTGACCTCTGACATTTATAATGTCAGTTCACCTCCTGGCAACTCCTCACCTGCCAACAACTACAGCACTGTACTGGAAGAAAAAGGAAGAGAACTTGAAAAGATTGCTAGTTCGGGGAAAATATGTATTATTATTTCCCTGAAGGGAATATCACTGTAATTTTAAGAATGTCAGAGTGGAGGCTGAAAAATTGATCGGACGTATAATCATAAATAATTTCCAGCCTATGAAACTACGTCAATGAAGGGGAAAAACATAACAGAGACCTTAGTTCCCATTTTACAGTTATTTTTTTATGTCCAATACTTTATGGTTCATTATTTACAACAAAAAGAAAGATGATCAAATGCTGGTTTGAAACATAAATGACTAAATCTTGAAAAGAAGCCCATACTTAGTGTAACCAAATACATGACCTAATATACAACTTTACATTATAGAAAAGGTCTCCTTTACTTCTATATGGCATCAGAAATATTACAGGTCAGCTGAGACTATCTTCCAGGAAAATGTGAACAAAAGATTTCCCCTCCTGTTGATACTGTGCAAACAAATTCCTCGTAAAATCACTACCGCTACCTGTGTAAAATAAGCAAACTACAATCCTGTGCTTCATAGAACAATGAAACATTGCTGACCCAGGGCCTAATTCACCTGATCTGACCCGAGAACTACTTACTCTTGCTTTCGGCTGCAAAAGGTCTTTGCAGGCTAAGCTACCAGCCTGCGTAACTAACAGGAGCGTGATGCTGCAATGGCCACATTTACATTTCTGAGAATGATCTTGGACCACTTTGCACACCGGGATCCCTATGAGAGGTGCCTTACAGTACACAATGCCAACCCGCCAGCCGCTCTCTCCTCCTCCAGGGGCATTCCTGCAAGTTTGTTGACAACAGCTACACAGCCACTACTGGAAGAGATGTATAAGCTCATCCTCTGGTTTCCCTGGCTACAAGGAGAAAATGATACCCAAGTGCCATTTTGAGGGATTTCACCTTGGCGCTGGCTCAGCTGCCAGGGATGGTGTGTTGCTGCGCACTCCTCTGCTTTCCTACCAAGCTGTGCGGAAGGATGGAAACTCGTATCATTACCCTTCCATTTGCAGGTGTGCAGTTTCACACCAAGACAAAAGATAATTATTACTTTTTGCCTTCCGTATTGAGTTGTTATGCTTTGTTTTGCTCTACCATACCACATTCTGTTTCATTCAAACAAGCTCTAACTAATGAGAATGATTAGTCTTTCTGTGCCAACTGATAGTTAGCATGCTGTGCTATTAAAGATTTATTCTCTTAAAATGACAGATCAGGAGACAGAAAAGGAATCCTTTGTGGGCATCTCAGCAGACTAGATCTAGTAAATAACACTATTTGTTCAATAATCTTGCACCTCTGGGAAATGTTGTAAAATATAAATAGAGCTTCATGTATTTCTTTATTCCATCTTCAAAAGGGAAGCAGCTGTGAATGGATTTATATTTACTCTAACAAGCATTTTAGCCTCCCTTTCAGTTAAAAAGAGCTTATTTGATTTTATTATTTCCAGCCCTCTTCTAAAATAATTTCTTTCAGGGCACCTCAGCATTTTCTTTATCTCAGTGCGAGAAGGATCACCCTTTTTAGCTGTTCCTCATAAACAAACTATCATCTTGGTTGCACTTCAGTGCACACTCTCCACAGGATTTAATATCTTCCACGATGAGACTAAAATGGAACACAGACAATTCTTAAAATGATGGTTTGGGACTCAATCTGGCCTCTGAGCAGCAGCTCCTTTCTTGCTCCCACCCATCTTTAGATCAGAGTAGCAAAGGTGCTTCCCTCAGCCTTCTCACAGAGCCTTATAGGCAGCTGTATGACCTGCACCTTTCAGCTTCTCCTCAGCGCTTCCCCACTCCTCCTTCCCCAGAACGAAAGGGCAGAGGGCTATTTCTGTTCTGCTCTCCTTCCCAACCCCTGATTCTGTTTGGGATTCTGACTAGTGTTGCAGAGATGTAGGGAAATGAGGACAAGCACTCAGGAGAAACAGCTTTTATCTTTTTGAATGCTCATTCTGTGCAGCGTATTTCCTTACTAAAACATTTCCCAGTTAGAGGCAACAGCTTCTAGGTCAACAAATTAAGAGTTGAGACTGAGACTGAGTTGCTGCTATTAAATCACATGTATCAGGAAAAGATGAACCAGCATGATCTAATTTATGCATCAAGACCAGAGAAAACAATAGATGCTTGACAAACAATTTACACACAATGGAAAAAATGCAACAAGCTACTCCGCTTCTAGCGACGGATGTTATTTTAGCAGGCTGGATGTTTTAAAAAATATCAATCACTACAAAATCAACAGTATTAGGATGCTGCACCTATTAAAATTATACAATAAGGGCACTACTAGCTAAGCTTCTACAGTCTTGATAACAGTTGTTGTTTTCCTGACAAACCCAGAGGCGCCTGCCTCCCAAAGGAATGACGTTACCCTTTCATTCCCAAGCATGAGAAGCCCCTCTTACAGCTCCTGGCTTCTTCCCTCGGAGTCAAGGGGGTCTCTATTTTTGGAAAGACAGGGATGAGAAGAACCATTCAAGGATAGTGGGAAAGACTGTTTTTGTTTGGTGGGTTTTTTTGTTTTTCTCTTACCAAGCTCCCCGTGAAGGTCTGGAAGGGTGAATTACAACGCTTCTCTATATTGGGACAGAAATGAGTTTATGGTGAGCAAGAGTACCTGCTCTGATGGAAAACAGCAGCGTGGATATCTTTGTGCTGGGCAACCTGCAAATATTCCCACTCCCTTCCATATATCCCGATAAGCAAAATGTACCTTGCTTCATATTCCAACTCCATTTTATGCAAACATTTTGCAGATTAGTAGGTTGCGCTTACACCTCCCTATTATTCTTCTTCCTACTCCTTTTCTGTTTATACCTCCATAATGGTGTACCACATCAGGAGGACTTTTTGATTTGGTTTCAGTTACAGTAATAATGCAGGAAAGAAAAGAAATGGCAATGTCTACAGCAGAGTGAAACAAATTAAACACAAAAGCCTCTAGAACAGTAAAAAACCTGTAGAACAGTAGTACACTAAGCCAGTGGTCTCCAAACTCTTTTGATCGGTAAAATTTTTTTGAGCATGCACCCCCAGTGGATGTATATGTATTTATAAATTGTATACTTCTGATACTGAAGTTTCCATGTTTTCTTCCCACACCCAAACGCATCATCTTGCACACCCCCTGGGGTGCACGTACCCCACTCTGGAGACCACTGCACTAAGCTGTCAGGATCAGGCTGTAACCCAAGAGCAGAGAGAAGACTCCCTCTTCAGAGGTTAGCTGTACCCTCTTTGGCAAGCATCAGGGAAGTGGAAGGAGGACTCAGGCTTGCAGTGACACTGATGCTGTTGAATAGATTTATTATTATTATGGCATTTTAAATCTGGAATTAGAAGAGTTTGTATAAGAAAAAAATGGTAATAACCATTTCTTATGGACTGGGCACCCCTTTAATTTTTTTACCATATATAAATCTATTGCAGGCAGTCCAACTTGAATAAATTCATACTATTAAACCAGTCATCAAGGTACTTTTGTCATGGGCACTGTGTCACCCTCCAATCTGTGCAACAACATTAAAAGGCAGCATTGAGGCCTCCCACCTCAATGAAGTTAAGCACAACACTTTAAAATGAAGCTAAATTATGATTGACAATTAATTAGGTGATCGCTGCTAGGCACTAGAAGCAGATGCATTACCAATTTAGTATATTGCTGATATTTTAGCTACTGAACAAATGTTTACAGGCCACAAGAGTACGTCTAACTCTCAGAACACCTATATTCCAATTAATTTGGCATTGTGCACACTCTGTTTGCAGTTCTGATACTGCCTCCATGTTACTCAGAAGAGCTTTGTTTCAGGTATTCAGAGACTCAGTAACAGCTGGTTTTGCTCCATTAGACTAACAAAGTGATAGAATAATGAATTAGATTGCAGTCTGTGCTTGAATATATATTTTTAATAGTTGAAAGATATTCCTTTTAGACCTCTCTGCTACCAGAAAAGCTGTGTTCAATTCCACCACAGAGAGGTTCCAGCTTGCAACTCCCTTTTTTGTTCTGAGGCTGTCCTTCTGGCTTCATAGCTGCCATGGATCTGTCCACTTGCAAAGACAGCAAGGCAACTAGTTGAATTTGAATTACACAGCAGTGTCTCCACTATAAATGTAACGGAGCCAAGGAAGATTTATAAGATCAAACAAAATTACCTGTTTGGTGTAGCTCTGAATTATTAATCTGACAGTTGGGAAACCTGAGTTTATTTTCAGCTGTTGCACAAACCTTTTTTACCTTTCTCTGTAACTTGCTCAGTACCCTTGTGACTCCATTTCCTGATTGGCAGTACTGTCCGAAAGACTTGCTTCTGTAATAGCTGTAAGCCACTTGTACAGGGCTTTGCATTTGAGAATTCTGAAGCAGGGCAACGTTTTCTCATCGCGCACAATTTCAATGCATTTATTGTTCACTGTTACAAGGAATCACCTCTAATTAGATAGCTAATCCCATCTGTTCCGCAGTCTTTCCATGCTGCCTCTTCATTTAGGGTTTTTTTTTGTATTTTGTCTATTCCATCCACAAAATACCAGACTCTGGCTTTTATGAGTGGCTTTTGAAGAACAGATCGGAAGGCAAGGAATACTTGTATTTTGCAGTCAACCAAAATGCTAGGCAAAACTGACTTCTCCCCACCTGCCCCAATTCATGGCAACTCCCCAAACTATTGTTGGAGCTCCCAAGAGTTCCTAAAATGGGCATGAGAGGACAGGGAAGAGATGAAACTGATGCCTTTCTCACTCACCCACGAAGTGGGCCAAGCCTGCTGAACCGAACCAGCCCACCAGAGGCCAGGCTATGCTCCCAGTGGTGCCACTGTGGGACGCCGACAATGAACCCCACACATCAGAGCGTAGAGAGGGAGCTGCACATCAGTGCGCTTCTCAACACATTTGTCATCTTTCCTGCCTCTCACACTCAGTATGATTAAATATGAGGTTGTGCAAAGCAAGAGAGACAGAAAGGGAAGATTTGAGTCTGAATGCCTTTGTTTTTGTATTTGTTCTCTGTAGTCCCAAAGCCTGACTATTCATCTTGTTCAGGGTCACATCAAGATACAGTAGGTTCTGCTGATGCTCATATAAATCCTCTCATTTTCAGTGCTAAAGGAGATAATTTCTCCCTTGCTGCAAGTCAATTAGCTTAATAACAGCTCTACTCACTGTAACTTGGGAGAGGTAAAAATTAGAGGAAAATAATACTTAGAACTGAATGCATACAAAGATTACAATTATTTTAAGATCAATCAGACACAGGGCCTAAACCATTAACAGTCTTCCCTCTTGATCAGTACTGCTGTAAGCCATAGGAGAACACACAGCTGGCTACACATTAGTTTCATTGTTGGGCTGTCAACCATTTGAAGGCTTTCACCAAATTCCTCTCCACAGGGCATTTTCCTTTTTCTTTAGATCTGTAGACACATAGTACTTTGTAAGGAAGTGCACGTAAGTGCATGTAATGCAATTACTGTATTCTGTTCTGTTTGTTTTTCCTCGGGGGCAGAAAAGGTATAGAAGATTTTCATGAATTGCTGTTTTCCCTTAAACATTCATCTTGTAGGATGGTAAAGATCCCGATCTGTACCTTCCATAGTTCAAAGGATATTTTAGGACTGGGTTATGTGTGCCTTCTACAAAGTTAAACTGAGACACCTTAACTTTTACTGATGTTACTGGAAAAGGAGAAGCATACAGTATTGTTTTAGACCATGATTCTCATTGAAGTTGCAGTCGTATATTAAGAAAAAATGGGTTTACTAGCTTACTTGGATTTATAGAATAAAAATATACCCTCCACATTCTCATTTGGAATAAACTTTAGGAATAAAAGCTAAAGAACTGGTAGAAAGCAGATGAGATATACTACATTTCATATCACTGATCTGCTTCATGAATTTTATTATTGAAACTTTGCACTCAGAAAAACAGTGAGCTTTTCCATATTAAAAAAATGAATAAAACTAGTAGGTCTGTCCTGTGTTTGGCCTGTTTATCTAGTGCAGCATGCTGTCTGCAGAAGCAGATGGCATCAGAGATATATATGAGGAAAGTACAGGATCCTCTACAGCTGGGAGATGTGCGAAAAACAATCTTCTATGAAAGTCTTCCCTGCTTTCAAGGGTTACATAAAGCATGGAAGTTTATCTGGAATCCATGCCTTACCACTACTACAGGCATGCATATTGAACCAAATTTAAGTCTGTATTTCAAATATTGTTAAGTTCTTGATGTCAAAAACACTACCTTGGAGGAAGTTCCTGATACAATTCTCATTAAAATTCTCATCCTCATTTCATTGGGTATCCTCTGTTTTTTTGTTTCAGGATAGGCAACAGGAGTTCATTGTCTAGGTTCTTCACGCAATTTCATAGTTGTTTCTGTTTTTCATATCTTTTCAAATATATCGATCTTGATCATTTTGATTTCTCTTCCAATTGGAGTCTCAGTTCTGCATTGTCCTCTTCAGTCAACTGCTTCCAGTTTTGCACATAAGACTGAGTCTGCAGAGTGTTCTGGATGAACTTGTACCATGGATTTCCACAATTTCATTATACAACTCTCTGCATTATTTTCAACTCTATTCCTTCCACGGTGTGTCAATGCCTTAAAGAATAAGGAACATAGATATATATCTACGTATTATCCCACTAATAGGAGTGACAATGGGAAGGAAACGGGGAAAAATCCCACTGACTTCGCTGTGCAAAATGTGCAGATTCACATGTTAAGATTATTGATTGGTGTACATTCCACAGAATCCAAGTATACAAACTCACAGACAGGAACCTTTCTCTTCTGTTACTGGGATATAACATGCTGTTCACAATAATGCCTTTTTAAATTGGCTTAACTATAAGCAAGTTATTTCATAGAACAGTGATCTCATTTTCCTGTTGTCTGTGTAGCACAGAGTAAGCTAACACACCATTTGCGTCAACTTAGGTTGCTGGCCATGTAGCCTGAAGGAGAACAAGAGCTGTTCAACATGTTTGCTTCTTACTGCACGGCCTCCATCAGCCCGGTGGGACAGGTGAGTGAATTTCAAGTGTTCATCTGACAATAGCTGCTCTAATAGCTCATCTCTAATAGCTGCTCTCATGGGAGAGCATGCACATCATTAGAGAAAATGCTGCAATATGCAGTGCTGTCCTTAGCAGAATCCTGTTCCAGTCACAGTTTTTACTTTTCCTGGAAAGATGAAGGATGTATAGCCTTTATGTTTATGAATTACCATAACATGTATAGCTATTCACCAAGACAGTCAGACTCGTTATGTTCCTGTTAATGACTGAACAGTACTGTTATATATCAAATAAATAATTTGCAATATATAGCCTTAGTTACTCAGTTAATCAAGTTTTGGTACTTAAATCCATTGCAACACATGTGCAAGCTAAAAGAAGCTCACTTGTAACTTAGGTCTCTGAAAACCTTATTCTATCAGTGCTTTTTGAACTGTTCTGGTCTCATTTCTTACTTAGCTTATTTTATTGTACATGTTCCATATCAACTGCCTACAGAAACAATGGCTATGGCACAGACAGGTAACTAGTACAAACCTATTTTCATAAAGAAGCAATACATATGTATGTTCCTAGTTGCAGATGAAGAAAAATACACAGCGGCAGACAGAAATATTCAAATAGTTTTCATAAAGGCATGTTCAGTTCAGCTATCTTTAGTTTGGCTTGGTTCTTAGGTCTAATTACTTTCAGAGCAGTTCAGAAGTATTGATAGAGTCTTGTCAGTATTGATAGAGATTTACTAGCAAACCTGAGAAGAAATGATACAGTTGATGGCAGTGGCTATACCTACCCTCATCGTTATATACAGCTCAAAATCTAATTGCTCACTCCCTTCATCACTTACAAGATACATTTAGGGGACCAGTACAATTTCATCACAGGAGACATTTAACGGGAATTTGTTTTATTAATCCAAGAACTTCAATGAATATTGCAGACACAGATGAATCTGAAGTCACTGAAGATTGTAACAAGTTTATCAGGAAAAATATTTGCTAAAATGTTTTAAAGTCAGTACAGTGCTAGGAAAAATAGTAACAATGCAAAATAATAAAGCAAAGCCAGAGAGCTGTCTGACTGGGTAAGATACTCATCACTAAAGACTTCTACAACGCATGTTTTCCTTGTGGCTTTGTTACAGAATTCCCTGGCTAAATTAGTGCAAGTCACACAACCTCCCTCCAAGTCAATTATTCAACCGATAATGTGGGGAAAATAATGCCAGTATACTACTAATACAGGCTTGCTGAAGGCTTCTTTTTTAATTTTTTTTTTTTCCTTTCTGTAAAACATTTTGTGCAAGATCCTGATATAGTACGCTCTCGTCTAAGGGCCGCTGAAGTCAGCAAGATCTTTAACAGAAGACAGACATAGAAAATATTATTGGAAAAGTAGACGGCGTGTTACATTACTACTTAGGCTCTTTTTCAGCTTGGTGGCACTTCAGCATTCTAGGTGCCTTATGAACACAACGGGCATAGCTGTCAAGATCACTTTACAGCCACCATCAGATCGCAATCGAACCAGCAGTGTGGGGATATAAATGCATACCACATAAAATACAGCTTGCCAACCACAAGATTAGCTACTCCAACAAACCAACTCCTAGTTCCCACACAAAATATAACTAGCACAGATCATTTGCAGAGCAGGATTTCCTGATGCTTTTCTTACCTGCAGGACTTCTGACTATACAATGCCCTGGGAACAGGGCAATAATGCTGGTTCTCATGTCAAAAGCTTACAGATGCACATATGGTCCTGTGGTTTTTTGTGGTTTATTCTGCAGATTGTGGTTGATCTAGCATACTATAAGGAAGCAGAGTTTCTCTTGCAAATAGCTACCATTACACAGCCAAACCGCAAAGAAATTTTGGGCTTTATTCCTAGGGGCATTTATTTCAGTGTAGGGTACTCAGTTTCGAAAGCCTCAGCCTAATCACTTACACCTCAGAAACTAGATTTACTTACGATCAGTTATCCAAATTAAACCAGGAAATGTAATGAAGGCTTTTGTTAAGATTTACATTTAACTTACACCTACATTTTCCTTTTTTGGAAACAAAATATTTATGTGCTCATTGTTGAAAATATTTTTTGGCTGACACTGTAATGATTCCTAGGTAAGGTTTCTTCTTTGTCGTTTTACATCAGTGAAAAATAACATTTAGAAAGTGCCTCATAATGGAATTCTTGCTGAAAAGCTGTGTTTCACGTTAAGAAATCCCAGCAATTTTAAAGGTAACACAGGAAAGCTTATGAAATCCAAAAAGCCACATCATAATTAGACAAACTCCTAAAGCTACTTAGTTTTCATTTTAATGCCTAATCTTTGCCCAACTCTGACTTGCAAATTAGGATATAAATACATGTAATACTTAAAAAACACAAAGATGCAAACCCTAATCTTTAAATTGATTACATGCCAGGCTAATGCTTAGAACTTTAGAAACTGTTTATAAGCAGATATTTAAAACCAGACATGCATAACCTTTTCAAAGGCACTCCTTAAACGGATTTCAACAATTTGTCTCGGGCAAATTTTGGCCTAATACTCACTTACAGTTGTATTTAGAAAATAGTGCATTTACCTTCTATTCTTTTAGCCTGTATTGTATTGGGGATATCCTGTTTCTCAGAACTAGGTGATCATACAGTCTACATTGCAATGCATAAATCGAAGATCTAATTGTCATATATAAAAAGACATTACTGTACTCACATTCAAGGATGTTAGGCAGGCATGATCAAACTTCTATGATTAATACCAATCATCATGATTGTTTCACTGCTTATCTTGCCTTCCCCTCCATTCTCTTCATTCTTTTAATTTGAAAGGCTTATGCCTCGAGCAACCATATTAAATTTTGCTGTTTCCCTACTGTTGTAAGATGGTAAAATAGTTTTTTGCTAAGTTGTGGCTGTGTTTCAATATGGAATACAGTTCGTCCTGACTCAAAATGTTGTTACTATATGTTTTCATCTAAGTTTCATTTGTTAAGCTAGTAACTCTTAGTTAAAATTCATATATTGCCAAAGCATTGCTATGGTACCCATACCCTCTATCCAAGGAATTTTCCAGGTCTCACCTCTGTTAACATGCTGTGCCTGAAATGATATATATCATCAAAGTTACTGCCATCCTCTAGAAGGGAGACCAGATGTGTGCTGAGGGAGTGAAGGTGTTTTTTTTCCTATTTCTGCTATGTGAACATGAAAAAGGAGAACAAAACACGGTAACTGCTCTCAAAGAACCAAAACTATAGCCTGAAAGAATTTGAGGCTTGAAAAATAGACCTGCATATAAATTGCTGAAGTAGCTGACAGAAGCTTTTTTCCCTTGGACTTCCATTAAATTATGGAAGATTAAAATAGGGCACAAAAATATTTAGGCTATTATTCCAAAGGATTTGAGTGGAAATATGTTTTTGTCCCCTTTGGTATTCTGGAAAAATTAGTCCTAGCGATTACATTTGTACAAAACAGGTAAATTTTATTTATATGTTTCATTTGGACTTCAGATGAAAAACTCATCTAAAAGCTTGTCTAAAAGGCCAGTTTTGATGCAACTGACCTAATCCCATGCCATTTTGAAGTACTATACTGTTCTCTTCTGTCAGTATTCTGTAGTTTCATAGCCTCGTTTGTTGTTTATTCTTCCATTAAAGATAAATGAAAGGTTAAGCTGATGTATTAACTATGTGGCTCATTTACTTGGATCTTTTCTTTGAAGCTATTATGAATCAGCAACTGAAAATTCTCAAAACAGATTTAAGCGCAAGCACTCCTTACGTTTAGTAACTTTTCCTTTAACTAATCTTTTAAAAACATTTCAAAATTACACTGTACTTACTGGATTGAGAACCACTGTGAAGAACAACTCTCCTCCTTGAATACTTTTGTCTAGTTCCTTTGGGCCTCCAGGATACTCTTTATAGAAAATCGTGTGGGTAAATAAGCCACAAGTTTGCCTAGGAAGCACCTGAATTTATTTAAAAAAAAAAAAAAAAAAAAAAAAAAAAAAAAAAAAAAAAAAAAAAAAAAAAATTCAAGAGAAATTCACAAAACAAAAATGCTTGTACTTTTAATGAGATAATAAACGCCAGATAAGTAACGTATAACTGATAATGTTCCTTTGTGATAATTGCTGGGTAGACTTGGCATCACAACTTTGCCAGAAGTCAATAATGATCTGGTTGAATTAATACACTGGCAGATCAATAAATAGTGCCTACTGAAAGAAACAACATTTTTATTACCAGTGAAATCATAATGTCCAAAAATTCATCACATTTTGTTTGAAACTGGAGGTTGATCTCAATCACTAAGTTACAATTCAGCAACCTCCTCAAACTAATTTTGTCCATTACACCTGATCCTAACACTAAGTATTTGAAGTCTGGTCATCAAAGATTTCTAAAATTTTAAAGTAATTTGAAACACAATTTAAAATAATATCAGTCTATATTGTATTAATCAGTTCCACTTTTTATTTGAAAGATGGCTTTGTTGTAAATTAAAACTGGAATTTGAAAGTCAATTTGTTTTCTGGCTTAGGCATCACCACCACTAATAATTCTACACTGACACATGATGAATTTTGCCAATAATGCTCACGTTATAAGAAAGATCTGCTTCTCATTCAACAGTGCTGGTTTTATAAGACTAGTTGCAATAAAAAGTAGCATAAACAAAAGCATGTATTTTTAAAAACATGCAAAGAACAAGCCTTTTGAATAGGAAGAACTAATAAATGCAGTTAGGTTTTCCAGTAGAACTTCAAAATATTTTCTATCAACTTCAGAAAATAATCTGCTGGAGAGTATTTAAATTATGTCTGTTTTTTATGAACAGCTGCGTATTGATGTTCACGTATAATTCTTAAACTGGGATTGTTCTCAAACATTTTAGTCCAATTTAGAACATTTATTACATGATAGCTTAAACTTCTAAAGCATACAAATCCCTTACTTGCCATAGACTGTGGTTCTGTAGATATGCTTTGTTTCTCATTGTTTCATTTTTCAACATATTTTTTGTAATGTACAGCATACTGCGACCACAGATTGTAAATTCCATGTTGTCAGAAAATGTATGGAATTTATGTGTTTGCTATAAACTTGCATATACTTCTTAAAAACCTTTGGAGTTCACTGACGAAATATGAGAATAATTCTTCACAGAGGCAGGGAATGAAGCTGTACTGGATGGGAAATGCTCTAGCAAATCTTACACAACGATTTTATTACTGTATGTATTCATCACTATAAGCCTGCAGATGTAAAACATTAATACGTTTGCCCCGGAGAACTGAAAGCTTGCGACTCCCAGAACAGGTGGTTTTATACGACTGTTCTTGGAAATAGATTTTTGGCCCCGGTGTCCTTGTGTTAAATCTCATTATGTGTCTTCAACTGACATGTTTTTACAAAAATTATGAAAGAGGTTTTTGGACATTCTGAGAGTCAATCAGCCTTCCTCAAAGACTTCATGTCCCCTGAGCCTATCCACAAACCCATTATTTTACATGCAGCTATTGCTTTGAGAATGAACTGTAGCTCAAATCTGTATGGTGTCAATTTTTTTCTTGGATGTCTGGAGATCATTTTAGTTTGCTTCATCCAAAAATAGAACTAAACTTTTAAACATTACTATTATTCTTAGAAAAGTGGTATCCATGGTAACTCGAGGACAATACCAGAATTCTGTTATAAGCTAAGTGGCGGTCTTGCGCTAAGGCACTTGACCCTCCAAAACCGCTTGCTGCAGCCAGAGGCATAACACAGTACATACACTAGGATCTTTCCCATTCACCGCTCTCCTACATGCTCCAGAAGAAAGTTACTCAGAACATACCATCAAGTATTTTGGAAAGTTGTTTTGAAACACTTCTCAGATAATAATGACAATATGTGAATCAGAAATAGCCTACGCCCCAGTGACCAGATGGTACTAGCATAACGCCTTCCACATCAGTTGTGTATAACCCCTTCTGGCAAATACTGCTGTCAGTGAACAACGCTGTGAATTATGCAATACAGAAAAATTGTGTGATTTGACTTGCGGCTGCCTCAGCGGAGCAGTTTCATAGCCTGGAGGGCGGTGTGGTGTGTGTGTGTCTTCTTTCCCTCCACCCTTCCGAGCGTTTGCCCTGCATCCAGACTGATCACCTGGGCCCAAAGCCTAGCTGTGGGGTTAAGCCACAGTGCAAAGCACAGGTCAGATTTCTGTATGGCAGGAAGCAAAATGAGGGCAACTGTGCAGCGTTCAAACAGAAGAAAAAAAAATATTTATGTACCAAGATCCACATTCTCAGATGGCATAAACTGGCAAAACTCTTTTGCAGTTAATGGTACTATGCAAATTTAAAACCTGCTAAAAATCTAACCCATAATATTCTGTTAAAAGATGCAAAGTTGACTTTTTCCTTGAGATCTCTGTACCAGTATTAACAGTAGGACTAGAACAGTTAACAGCCTGTTAACTGTTAACAGCGGGGTGCCTGGAGGCCACCTTCATCAGCAGTAACATCATCAGCAACAGAATGATTTTAATTAACAAGATACTGTCAAATATATCTTGCCACTTATGCGCAGCAATATGTGCTTCTCACAATGTGAACTTTCAGGATACCGTGCTTTTCCACTTAAAAATAAATTTTTCATAAAATGGTAGGGTGGTTGTAATACGAACATCATAAATACAACTCACCATGATATTTTTGTGGATGAAGCCTCGTCTGTACCTTGCAGGCTTCAGATGTGGGTATTCTTCTGTGCTGGTAACTCTGATATTCCAGACCTTTTTCCAGGCATCATAAAGTTGAACGTGTACTGGATAGACTCCAGAATGGTGTGGAGCCACAGCATAGCCCAAATCAGTTGGAATACCATGTTCCTAAAACATAACAGAACAATGACTGCTTTCAAAAATTTAAGAAACTTGATGCTTTGGCATTTCTCAAATCCTTTGTTTGTCAGAGATCAAGAACAGGTCTGAAATGCAAATAACGGTGATATCAAAATAGGCTGCTATGTAAGGGAGATGGAAGGCAGCATGGTGAAGATGAAACGCAGGATTTTAATACAAGAGCCTTTTTAATAAATATTTTTATGAGTATGTAGGGAAGAGTGAAATAGATGTATTTTACACTGATTTCTTCAATCTACATTAAACAGAAAGCTGCACTCTTAAGTTCTTGCAAGGAATTTGCTCACAAACTAAGAATTCAGAGAGAAAATTACTGGCCCATATTCAACACAACAGGTAGCATTTGGCCGTTACAATGACAAAAGTGTGATTTCCCCTACCTGTCCCTACACAATTACTTGGATTGTCAGCTGAATTTCACAGAGAGTCACTGCCCTTCCCCTCTAGTCCACTTGGAACATAAAACCAAATTCAGAACCCAGCTTAAACATTTTAGTGTCATTTTAAAAAAGGAGAAGAGATAACCACTTCTAAAATTCTGAGGATAATAGGTACATCTTGTAGACTAACCCTTTTTGCAGTACATCTTCCATTTTTGCAGACTCCTGTCATTTATCTTGTTTACATCCTGACCTTGCTGGTATTACCTTCTCTCGACATCCAATATATTTTCTTTTCTGTTTCTGGTTTCCAGCACACTCTAACAAGCTTTGACACCTTTTCTCCTTTCTTTCAGGTTACTTTTTCAAAGGAACAGTATATAGCAGATATTTCTTTGATAGTCTGATTAGCAGAATACAGTGTCCGTAAGATGTTGTTGTGTTGCAATGATTTAGGAAAACTGCCTTTGCACAACCTTTGATTTCTGTTTAAGAGTTTTTTTATATTGTTTGTATTTGTATGGTCATCTTCACCATATCTTCTAATCATACTTTGTGTGCAAAGGTAAGAGTTGGTTGATACTTGGGTCTCTTCCTTTGAATAAACTAGTTACACTAAGGAATATGAAAAACTCTGTAAGTCTTATCTCAAAGAAAAATGGGTGCGTGACCTTAGTAAAATCACCTTTCTTCATCTTTTCTGGAGGAGGACTGGACTACTGGAGGAAAGCTAATGAACTGGACTTAAAAATCTTAAATAGTCAGGATTCAACATTAGATGTATCTGTTATAATTTAAATATGACAATTTTACTAACAGCTCAAAACAAAGCAAACTCACAAAAAGCAGCATTTACTTCTGCTCTGGAAGAACATGAGAAATAAGACTTTAAAGATGTGAAGCCTGCAAGGGACGAAAGCCATTTTTTCCTCATAAAAGGGCTACTTTGAACCTAGTGTAATGGCGTGTGTACCAGACAGGTATGGTTTAATCACAGTTGAGAACCCTTATTTTTCTATATTTAAAAAACTGGTGAAATTGTTATTTCGCTTTAGCAATTTATGGCGCACAGAATGGGGCATAAGATTTCACCACCCTGAGGCTGGTGCGGCATTTGGAATTCTTGTAAGGCCGCACCACTCCTGGGTAAGATCCAAACACCCCATCGGCAACCCTGCTACACCCAGGGAGCGCGCCATCTCCTGCTTTACAGCTGGGGCGCGCTACGTGTAATGCGCCAAAGTAGGAATGAGCAAGATCTGGCCTATTGGTTTTACTGCATGGGGAGATAAAGAATGGATATGCCATCAGTTACACAGCTTTACACTACTTAATTCCATCACCGATATTTCAATTCCTCTTCCTTTTATCTTTTCTAGTTCCCTTAAGCGTGCATATATATCAGAAAGAAAAATCTTTACAGAACATGTAAGAAATTGCATTCTCTAATGTCCCATTTAATCTCCTTCATTCAGCTATAAACAAATGTCTCATTTTTAAGGGTTTTTCCCCTCAAGTTTTACAATATGCAGTAATAAATATGTTATTAAAATCTTTCATTCTAATTATGAGCCTATCATCTTCAATGTATCAGTGTCTCCATTATTTCTTAGTGACTGTAATTCCCAAGTTGAGCATTTCACACGCAATATACACATCCAGTTTGATAATGCATGAGGCATCAGCAATTTCAGCCTCTTTCAAAAAAGCAGGATACTTATCTTCGTTATTAATTTAAATGCTTTAAGCAAATGAAACATAATGAGTAGCTTCATGCCTATATGTCTATACATAGCTTCAGACATGAAAAACATTTAATATAAGGTATCTGTAAGTATTAAAGAGTGTTGAAAGTAGTGAAAAAAATAGAAATTGATGAAGTTACCTAAAACAGGGTTGAATATGAATTATTCTAATAACATACTTGAATGGTTACATACTGTAGACTAATCCCAGAGGATGTCTTAGGTCACAAAAGAATTACAAGAACTAATCTAATTTCCAGTGGAGCTTGTAACAGTACACAGAATCACAAAAAAAAGGGGAATTTTGGATACAGGACTTTTAAATTTTCCTGGTTCTAACTTCTACTGAAATGCTTTCTTTAAAGGAAACAGTAAAATTGAGCTGGCCTGAACTCAGTACAACTACAGTTTACAGTAAACTTGGTAAAATCTTTGGTCGAAAGAAAGTATATACCTTGCTTAAAAGTGAAGTTTTCGAATACAAATTTTAACTGCTTGATATTCTAGGTCTATACCTTCCCTCCTGCGTTCACTGACACACGACCATAAGCACACTCTTTTCTGTTCTGGTATTTCAAATCCCCTTGCTCTTTCAAGGAACAAAGTCATTACCTGCTGGCTAAAGAGCAACCAGTGTATTTTGAAAAGGGAGAAGTAAAATTGGGCTGTTGGAAGAGTAGAGACATTTCAGCAAACAAGTTATGTCTGCTGAGATATTCTGATATAACACTTCTTTATGTCTTTACATTGCTCTATTTCTTCAGACAAATAATAGGTACTTTGTATGGCAGTTTGGTTTGGTTTTATTGTATGAAATTAACTGTAGAGAAAAGGTAAGTCTGTTTCTCTAGTATCCTCAGACCTAAAGATATGCCTTTATTTTTTCTTATAGCCTCATTGAAACATTTTTTTTTCCAGAGCTTTGCTGTGAATAAATAATTAGTAAAGGCAATGCTTTTCAAAACAAGTTTTTATAAAGCTGATCCAAAGGGAATATATAAGATGTTATTAGGTACCACCACAGAAAAGCATCTTTGAAAATGTGGCACACTTCATTAATCCTAACATGCAGTGTTTTCATAAAGTCATTTGACATGTTTTGATGGAGTATTTATTCTTTCAGAAAGTTGTTTTTTTCCTAATCTAAACAATGGGTTATTTGGAAAAAAATTATTTAGGAAAATATTGAAACAGAATAATTTTTATCTATATTGACTTTCCAAAAGGAACATATTAATTCTTCATTCTGAAAGAATTTTTCCATTAAAAATTGTTCATAAAGTAATGGGGGGGGGGGGGGGGGGGTATTCAAACTTTCATTGAGAAGGATATCCAAACTACAGAGAAAAAGAATTTTCATAGCACAAGAGAGAGTGATTGCAAAAAGCACTTTATCAAAACTTTGTTTTCAACTCATTGAGATTAAAACAAATTCTACAAGGACTGATTTTCCAACAAAATAGAAATAAAGGTTTCTGAATACCTAAATTCAATATAAAATGCAAAAATATAACTCACTAAGGCAAATTTTTTGTTGAGGATCATCTGCTCCACCAGTGACGACTCATTGTGGAAAAGATGAGGCTGCATGTGACTCCACATATGGGGAAACCACCAAAAGTCATCTACAGACCTCAACAACAGGTCATCGCCTTCATCTTCCTCCTCAGTGCCTGGGACGGGGGAGAAAGAACATCTCTGAAGTAAAGTCTCTACTTTTATTACTTTCTTACAAATGTCTGAAAATATAAGAAAGAAATTAGCATAATAAAATGTGACCATTTAAAGTACTGAGGATTTTAAATGTTTCCAAGTACATATTCCTTCTCCTGACTTAATTATAGCCAAGTAAAAGACTGAGCCCCATTTTCATGGCATCGTGAATGCAGGGTACAACACTGTCCTCACATGCATGTGCTATATCAGTAACATCAATGGCTAAGGGATGGAATCGGAGAAATTGTATACAAGACAGTTTAAAACAGAGTATAAATGAAAATGTTGACAACTCTTCTGGTATTCCTTATCCAAACTAAATTCACTCACCAGTCAAACTTCATTTCCTTTTGTTACCTGTGGTACATGGAAGTATTTTTCCCAGCCGCCTTTTCAAAATATTATGCATAATATGATTATTTTCTCTTCCCTGCTAATTCTTACCTTTCTGATCATGGCCTATTCTGTGCTCCCAGAAATCTCCATCTTTGAAGAGACTTAAAGGGTGGCTGGAGCTCACAGAGATATTTGTCAGGCCCCAGGCCTGTCTTTTCTGGTGCGGGGAACAGGCCCTGCGGCCATTTCTAATGAAGAGGAATCACTTGGGCAGCAGCGTACGGCCCTGCTGTTCTCCCACACCTCTCGTGCTGCAGCTACGAGCTCAGGGTCCCAGCGAGGCCCCACTGCCTACACCCAGGGGAGCAGGAGCAGAGGCCCATCCCAGTGGGTCGCTGGGGTGCGGCTGCTTCTCTCGCAGGCTGGGAGGATTTTCGAGCGTCAAAGCGGCCAGCTGGCTCAGGGTCAGAGGACAGGCCCCGCCACTGGCTTATTTGCTGCTGTAGCTGCAGCACGAGATGTGGGCAGACCTATGTAATGATATATCAATATTTGCAGGATCATTAGATTTTAGGACTTCACGTGAGTCCATGGGGCCCTGTGTGATGTTCACGTGCTATCAAAGTGACAGGAGTGCCTAAAGGTCATACGACAGCCAGCTCAGGGAGAAGAAACCATATCAAGAAAGGAAGAAAGCTCCAGCAAGAGATGGACTGTAATGGAGACAGGCTCAACTCATTCAGTTTACAGCCAGTAACTGGGTCAGTTTGTACTACAAACATGCATTACCTTTGCCAAATCCGACTTGGCCAAAACCAGGACACCCACGCGCATGTTCCCTCCAAAGCATCTGAACTGTCAACTGAGGCAAAAGAAATGGTCTGGAAAGTACCTCTGCCTGCTGACACACTGGCAGGTGACAAACTGGGCAGTCAGGACCATTTTGCTGGGCCATTCTAGGCAAAATAGAGGGGAGGAAAGGATGGGAATGGATGGAGCAAGCGATGTCCTGAATGTGAAGAAGTTAAGGCATCTCTAGTCTCTCTGAACTGTGCAGGTGACACCTGGATTGCAGGGGTGAAGCCTGGACATTTACTAAGTCTAGCTGAGGTCTGCCGAGTCCAAGAGAGACTTGTGGAGGGCCTGTGCAGCCCCAGCTGCCTTCCTCTCCAGCTGTTCAGCTCTAAATAATAGGCTTCTCTCCCTGCCTCTTCTCTTCTTAATATGACAAGTAATACTGACCAACTGCACAGCTGAGCACAAGAAGAGTTACGCTCATCCCTCTGCTATGTAACACGCACAGCTGCGAGCATAGTCAAGATCTGCGCATCTTTCTTTGGTTTTGAATAAATCTGGTTTTGGTTTCTAGTCTCAGCTAACACGTCACTTCACTCCCCTCTTTTCATATTAACATTCTTCAACTATGACTTCTCTTGTGTTGTCTTTTGTCTCTCTCTTCCAGGCTCTGATGTTGTCCTCTTTTGCATGTGTGTCTTTTTCTTTCTCTTTCACAGTAGAGAGCACCTTCTTTCTTCTATATCACATCCTATTTAATACCTTATCTTTTATTTCTCCCTATTTCTACAGAGGTTTAAGCATAAAATTATTTTAATGAGCACTATATATTGCTATATCTCTACAACAGAGAATAAACTATCCAAAAAGATATGCTGTGGTAGCTCAACAGATCTCTCAGTGAAGTCAATAGAAAATTTCATTTGATCCATGGAATTTACCACTCAACAACAGGTTGAAAGGAACTGAATTTTAATAAAAGGGGAGGAGGAATTCAATCTGTTCCACACTGGCACCTAATGCAGGCATCGCAGCTTGCTAGAATTACAGGTGCCTCATTCCAAGATGTTCCAGCCCACCTAAAATTGCCACCTAAATTCTCGGTGTGCTCAGGAAAGCTGCAGAGAAAAATCCAGTTCACCTATTCTACATGCCTCTCTCTCCCCATTTCCTGGGAGAGGTTCTGTAGTGAGCGTCTGAGCTAGGTCAAATTGAATGAAAGCAACAGTGAGAGATGTGTTTATTCCACCCTCAGGACTGATTTTACTGTTATCCAATGACACGCATGTAACACATATAACTCCTACAGAAAGCTGTCATCCCAAGCTTGGACTGCTTCTTGCAAAGTCTCCTCCTGGCCCTGTGACTCTGCCATTTCTGCATGTCCCAGCTTGCAGGAGGAGGAGGAGGAACAACATTCCTCTTATTCAGAACACTTAATAGTCTGACAGGACACTTTTCTGAAGGGCTTAGTCTTTCTCTTAGAAATTACAGCCTGGCTCTCCTACTTCCACATCATTGCTCTACTTATTGGACTATTATGCAAAGAATGAGCACCTTTTTTTTTTTTTTTTTTTTTTTTTAAAAGAAAACTGTTGCTGCAAAGAGGTGTTTAGAGACTCTATCTACATGGTTATTTCCAGACAGACTACAGCTCAAACAAAAGGTTAATCCAGTATAATAACTTTAGGAGAAAAATTTGATTTGGTAAATCGCACAAATATATGTCCCAAAGCAACCTGGGAGAAAGAACAATTTGATTTTTTAGTTATCCTATTATGAAGGAAACTCTTCTCTCTACTTAGAACCTTAGTCTCCATCATTCCTACTCTCCTCATACTACCATCAAAATAAAAATGATTTTAGTATTTCATTCTTACCTGTGTGATAGAACTTCCCTGAAAATCCCAGGTTGAAAGTAAAATTTGTAATCTGAGCTCTCAAAAGATTCTGAGTGTCAAGCAGGGCCTGAAAAAAAACAACCCACCATATAAACATATCTGTAGAAAATGACACCTGGCACAGAAATTTAATATAACAATATAATATTTTTACAGGTATATGTCTTTTCAATTGGTTTTGCTATTTAAAACTAACTCTTTATATATGACAAAGAAGTAACAGATATCTTCATTATCAAGTAAAGATTAAAGACAGCATGCAAACTCCATCGTTTTCCTCATAAAGATGACCAGCTATTAATTACTGTTTTACTCCCTGAATCATGAGCTAGGTAAACAAAGGCACATGCCAGAGGAAAGACCTTCCACTAATTACTCAGTAAACCTGGGATACAGCCAGGAATGAAATTCAGATCTCTTGTGCCCCCGACCACTTCTCCATTCCCTGGGGTGAACAGCGTCTATTAGAATTATGTTTCTCTAGATCAGATCAAGTACATACAGAACATTTTAGTCATGTTTCAAAATTACTGGCAATGAAAAAAAAATCCAGAAAGACAGAAAGAAGCTAGATGAAGCCTATTCCACAAAGAACTTAAATCTAAATTCCCCCAAATTCTGACTCATTTCTCAGACAGTTAGCATACTGGCTGTCAGCATACATGTACTTGCACTAAATTAGTACAAACAAAAAACCAGCATGCAGGAAGAAAGGAGAAAGCTATTATTCCTCAGATACAGCCTCACTCTTTGATTTCATTATGGTGTTCTGGATTTGTTACTCCCAAGACTGATGTAGTACTTTCAGGAGTTCTCTCCCAAACTCTTATGCTCTGCTGTTGTTCGCTCTTTCAGTTTTCCAGGTGTAAGAAAGAGACCTAGCTTTCCAATGCAAAACAAAACTTTGCAAAGCAAGAACAAAACATAAGAGCAAAAAGCCTCCCCTAAAATGAGACTTGGAGTGCACACTCCTCCAAATAGCCTGCCTTCAACTGAACACTTCATAGTTGGTAATTTATGAACATATCGGACTCTCTGGAGGTTTGTGACACTGCCCACAGCACATCAGAAGTGTACGGCCAGCTACAGCACACACACTTGGAGACAGGCACTCATGCAGTACCTTTGAAAGAAAGGACAATATTTATACATCAAAAGTCGCCAAGAGTGTTCAAAGTAAACATACATTATAGCACAATGATTTTAATGAGGTGATTAAAAGCAATACTAGAAATTAGTAACTATAAGCATGTTATGAAAGGGAAATGTATTTAAAAGCACAAAAAGATTAAAATCATTGGAGATTTTCAAAGGTTTAAAGGTCTGGTAGGCTTCCCACTCTTGAAATTCAATGACAATTTGATGCCCTGAAAAACACGAGCCAGTAATTTTAATTACAGTTTCTTTCGACATTTTCATCATATGAGTAATTTGTCTGCAATTATTTTTTTAACCAGAATGCCAATGACAACAAAATGTTAACATGGAGTTCAAGTCCAGCTTTAGATATAGGCATGTATAGTTGCAGTTCCTTAAAATATGACCCATTTTACAGATGGAGGCAATATCCATCTTCAGGTCTTTTCCAGGGCTCATCTGTATCAGTTCTAACAAAAGTACGATCTCCATCTGCAAACTCTGTCAAGCCCGTTTCCTTACACTATCATACCTACAACATTACAGTGACAAAATCAGGCAAAGGGTGACAATAGCAGGGGCTGCCCTGTGCACCAACCTCAAGAGCGGCCCCAGGCAGCAGGCAGCGGAGCACCCATTCCCAGTAAGAGGTGGCCACACACCACAGCTGACGCATCTGCCCCTGCTCTGTGCTCACCTTGCCCAACACTCCCTTTCCAGAGCTCAGCATTTTCGCCTGGCCCCACTGAGAGACTGCAGCACTGCCCGAAGCGGGAACACAGCCGCTCTCCAATCCTCCACTACCCTGCATCTGAGGCCTCAGCGAGCTCGCTAAGCTTGTAGCTCTGGCTAGCTCAGGGAAGCTGGTGCTTGAGGGGGCTGATCTGCAGCAACAGGAGAGGCAGCCATTTGTCCCTGTCCTGGGGGGTTGCAAAATTGAATTTTGCTGACACGGCTGATGAAACGTGAGTGGTTTCAAACCTGAGTCATCAGTAGTACTTGCCTCGTTCACCATTTCAGCGGACCAGAACGTTATGCCTAAGCATGTTCATTAAATATCTATTAATCACAAACCTAAATCTGTGAAAGAACCGTCGCTTTTCTGCCTCGTATTTCTTAAGGTCCTCTCAGATCTGGAAGTAACTTGCCTCTCCCATTGTCTTCTTCAGCAGTGTAGCTCCAGCAACAACAGCATAGGCAATTTCAAAGAGCAGTACTAGGGCTGAGACAGCTGGGGTGGTTCAGCCTGGAGAAGGCTCCGGGGAGACCTTACTGTGGTCTTTCAGTACTTAAAGGGGGCTTATAAGAAAGATGAGGACAAACTTTTTAGCAGGGCCTGCTGCGATAGGACAAGGGATAATGGCTTTAAACTAAAAGATGGTAGATTCAGACTAGGTATAAGGAAGAAATTTTTTACAATGAGGGTGGTGAAACACTGAAACAGGTTTCCCAGAGAGATGGTAGATGCCCCATCCCTGGAAACATTCAAGGTCAGGCTGGAGGGGGCTCTGAGCAACCTGATCTAGTCGAAGATGTCCCTGCTCATTGCCGGGGGGTTGGACTAGATGACCTTTAGCAGTCCCTTCCAACCCAAAGCATTCTATGATTCTCTGTTGCTGTAAGGTAAAGATCATCTTCTTTCACTAGAAAGCCTGAAAAAAGTCCTGTGAACAAGGGACTTTCCAAAGGAATGAGTAAAATGAAGCACAGAATGGAGATA
This sequence comes from Platalea leucorodia, assembly GCF_965183815.1. NCBI lineage: Eukaryota > Metazoa > Chordata > Aves > Pelecaniformes > Threskiornithidae > Platalea > Platalea leucorodia. Next base: position 5,729,114 of record NC_138828.1, on the reverse strand, counting down.
ATTGAAAACAAGCTCGAGACTTCTGAAGTGGAATATTAAGAGAAAAATCTTGCAGCACTGTAATGAGGGCTTTTGCACAGGCTGAGAGTGCAAAGATCACCAAGGAGACTTCTCATTCTAATGAAAGGTAGCAAATCTGCAGAGGATTTATTATGAAAACCATCCTTGAGCTGCTGGGAACCTATTCAATGAAATAATTTTATCATTGCACAGTTAAAAATGTAGGAGGCAAATGATACAGCTATACACTTCTTATGTTAACAGTACATATTGTCGAATGAAAGAGATCCTGAGTGCAGCTCGATAGTAAGGTGGCATGAATGGGCGGCACAGTTCTTTCCCTCCAAATTAAGTTAAGAACTGTGAGCATTTTTTGAACTGAAGGTCTTATCCTGTACCTTTCTAACACCTTCTCAGCTTGTCAGCTCCAGTCTAGTCTCAGCACGATGGAAAAATAGAAGGGGAAAAACAAAGAGCAGCTGGAAATGCCAGAGAAACATGACCTGGAAGGAGTTCTTTGCTGTACAGCCCTGGCACACTGCAGCTACAGGGCTGGCAGGAGAGTCGCAAACCCAGGCTTTCAAATGTAAGGAGGGAGAAGGGTAGCAAAAAGCCCATGACATTTCTATGATAATACAACATAGAGTTTACTTCTTCGCTGGGAATTAATTTTGCTATTGTAGTTGCCACCTTCTCGCCTCAATGACCGCCTGGAGGCTCCATTTTATTTAGGCCAGCAGCCACGATAAGACACTCCACAGAACACTCAAATAACACAAAACTCTAAAGGAAATCTGAAGTTCACCTTCTCCAGAATGAACTTTGAAAGCGATGCCGTTGTTTTTTTAGCTACATTACTCATTAAAATCAACAGGAGATCTTCTGCTAAAGCCTTGTGGTGGTGTTCGAAAATGTATCAGCTAATACCAACAGCGTACCTGCTCTGTCTGCAAAGAGGGAGGGCACAGACCTGCTGTGAACCACTTTTTGTACAGACAAGCTGAGATAACATTTGAGTTGTCGTGCCTATGATTATTTTCTGGGTGACTTGACATTTTACTCATCTTTCAGGTTCTAAAAACAAAATGTTAAAACTCATGAAAAATATATAGTAGCAGATGGCAGGGCCTATTACTGTGAGTTTCTATCAGAAAGACAGAAAGAGAGAAAAGTAGGGGGACGAAAAGCCTGAAATTTCATTTCTAAACGGTGTTTTATATGCTGAAAGTAAGCTGGTGATATTTTCTGTATATTTTATGATTGGTTTATGAACAGCCCCCCTGGGTATCTGTATGAGATGTTATATAAATACACTAGTACTGAAGATTATATTTTAAAAACTGTTTAGTAAAGCCTTCATAAGTTTATAAATAATCATTTGGTACATGTGTTATACTTCCACTGGTACTATAAGAAAAATAAATTGATGGCTACATAATCACTTTCATGTACAAAGCTACAAGGGAGTACTTTCTTTTCAACTTTTCCTAAGCTCACATACTAGATTTAGGAAATTCCTTGTGCCAGAAATCAAATGTGAGAATTCAATACATGATGAAAGACCCCCTTCTTCATGAACAGTCCAAAATAATCTCAGAAAAAGGCCCTGTTACAATCCAAGGAACAGACAAAAGTTATCCCGACAGCAAAACAACGGAGTTCTTTTAATCCTTGCACCTGACAAGTTTCCAGTATAATGAAAGGAATATAAGAAATCATGTACGTTGTAAATAAAGCCAGATTCTCAGATGATTAATCAGCATCATCCCATTTAAGTGATTTCTATTTCATTTCTGATGAAACATCTCAGCAAATGTAAGCTGCTGTAATTGCCAATGGGATCTCAACTAACTGAGAATTTAGGAGAAAATGGACTCTAAGAACACAAACGGAACAGAAGGAACCACGAGAATTGTTCTTTAATTGAAATAGTCACACAATGGAAATGTATGAAAATTCCTGCCTTTGTATAGATGGCCTCTTTCTTTCTTGACAACCATAATGTTTAGCTCTTTTTATCACTTTCATTCAGAAATATCAGCTTTGTTTACAAAGGGAACAGTTTTATTTGATTTTTCTCATCTTACAGACAGGACAGACAGAGGCACAGACACATGACACGGGCTGTCAAAAGCCCTTGCTTAAGTAAATCAGCAGTAAACCCAGGGATAAAACCCCTGTCACCAAACTTGCTTCCCATTTCCACAGCCAGGAAACCATCGTGCTTCCCATCCTCAAATATCTCTTTACCTGATTTCACTTTATAGTCTATCACAGAGAAGTCACAAGTGTCAACTTGTCTTCGGTAAACAGACAATAGTAATTTCTTCAGCAGCAACAAAAATATTCAGACCCAAACATCTTGGCTGATCAAACAAATAAATCAAGAACGCTTTGTTGAACTCTGCTTCGCCAAAAAGGAACTATGACTTGTTTCTATAACCATACCAACATATTTACAACTATTTTCCAACTCAAAAGCTGCTAAAGAACTTAGCCACTAGAAAAGCGAAATAGTTCAAAACACTGTTAATTTTACTTGTAATCACATGGATTTTAACTAAATTGGCAAGCAGATAGACACAGCCTCACAATGCTGCAGTGTTAATATCTTAAACTTCCAATCAGTACATGCTTTCACGTCAGTAACAAAAGCAAGAAAGGTCAGCTTCATAATTTTCCAAAAAGCCTGTCTCCTCCCCCTTTTTTTCAGGAAGCAGATCTCATCTCTCAATGCTTGCTTTACTATTTCATGTCTAACAATACTATCAAAGGAGCCATTAAATTTGGAATTACTTTGCTTTTGAGGAAAACTTCTAATGCTGTACTGGTTCTTTAATAAAGGCAAGGACCTTCTGAAAAGGTAAAACAAATTAATAGACAGTGTAATGTGAAAGCACACAAGTTAAGCACATGAAGCCCCTTTATGGGAGCTCTGATGCAGTATCTTTAATTTTCTGTACCATAGTTGCTCTTTAGTTTAATCTCTGCAAGGGAGGGAAGAAACAGAACTGAAGCCATTTTAACTTCTGAGTTCTTCATATAGGGGTTTAATGAGCTGTAACTGATGTGATGTCCTTTTATGTGGCACTTTTTGTGACATCATTTTGCCTTTCCTGAGCACATCCATGCTCTGAGAAAAGAGTCCTGCAACTGAAGCTGCCGGCACAGGCATACGCACACCACTCGTCTCCCTCGAACTTTCCCTTCTGCAGAACCTGACCTTTTCTAAAGTTTCTATCCACACTGCAAAATCATCTGCTTAGAAGTAAAAAAAAAAAAAAAAAAACACCAAAAAAAACAACCCAAAAAAACCAAACCAAAAAAAAACCCAAACAAAAAAAAAACCCAAACAAGAGGGCTGGGGAGGAAATCGAAAAGAGAATTGATGAATGTAACACATACGTGCCTGAAGTTTGCATTTATGATGCATACAAAAAATATTATTTTTAGAGCATTGTGCTTCTCTTGAGAGTTCAACAATCTGTATTTGGAATTTCCCAGATTTATTTTGAGATTTGCTTTATCATGGTTTACATACCAGTCCCTAAGCTTAGAAGCACTAGCAAAGCATCTAACGTGAGAGGCAACCTGTGGCACAGAACAGAGGCCAGGCTACAAGCTGTGCCTGATTCTCAGTCCTAGGTTTGTCCTGGCACTGCTGAGGTCGATGGCAGAAAAGGGAGGCAGGGGGACACGCTGCCTAGGGAAGGGAGAGATGAGGGGCAGGGAGAAGTGGGGATCCCCAAGAAATATTGTAGCAGCAGTGTGGCAGGGGCCTGGAAGTGAGAAGCACCAAGATCGTGATGGCAGGCGTTCAAGAAGCTGTGGCAGCAATCGGGGATGGGAAGGCAGTGGGCAAGAATCTGGGGTGCTTGGAGGCAGCATGGCAAGAAGAAACAGAAGACAGCCTCAATGAAGGTCCGTCCCAAATGGCTGGGAATCATTATTTTATTAGACAGACTATTTTGCTTCTGAGGAAAAATGTTTCCCTCATGATAAATCACGTATTTTGGAACATCATTAAAATTCAATGTCTATTCTTTCTGGATTTCCAAGATTAGCATTTTGACACCTATTACCATAAACATTGAATCTGTGCAGGAGAAAGAGTAATTGCTTTGGGTATACTGGGTGTACCTGAAAAAAATATTTTGAATATCCTTCAGACACAAGGAGAAGAATGCTTAAATTTTCTTTCACTGTGCCCTCTCTTAACAAAGCTGACACTACAGAGAGGGCAAGAGAAGAAAACAAAGAAAATCTTCAGCTTTTTCTGCAAAACGTTTAGCTGGCAGAGACCATAAATTATAAAAAGACCCTAAACTGTCTAAGTGGGGAAAGGACACTGCTCTACAGTTTGGTGGAAGCAAGGTGTCCAAGAGGACACAATCTGGCAAAACCAGAAAGACTGATGAAACATGGATGGAAAAGCTAAACTGCTGACAATACATGTCTTCAAGTTTATAAAAATGTCAGATTCCATGTAAGCTGAAGACAGCTATTCCTGCTACTTTGTACAACAAAATTAACAGGTGGGGGGAGGACCTGTTTATTAAGATACAGTAGCTTCAAGAAACAAATTACTCTTTCGATTAAAAACATGGATTTTGGTAAGTCTACCAAGTCCTTCAAAAGATGTAACAGTGCAAAAGTACCACATGCCAGCAGGATGCCAATTTACAGAGGGCCATGTAACATGGCAGAATTTAAAACAGAAAATGTGTGCAAAAATTCCTTGGAGATGAAACAAAAGTACCTGGTTTCAATTACTTAATTATTGTAGTTTCCTGACAGCTAAATTCTACCTGCAGCAATTGTGTTTTTAAATTATCAAACAGGGATGCCTTGGAGCCCAACTCTTTAATGTGCAGAACAGGCAAAGCTCCCATTGATTGCTTGGGTTAATTTGGTCTGTTTGCCAGATCCGAATGGATCCGAGTATCTTACCTGACTTCCTATAATATTAAGGCCCATGCTCACCAGTTTGAAGAAGCCAGTGTGGGTCTTTTCAATAAATTCAATAAGCACCATTAACTGGGTAACCCAGCTTCTCTTCAAAGTGTCAATAAGACGAGACATCAGGCTGCAGCCCAATTATGTGCATCTTGGTTTTTCAGTGTCCAGTGTAAGACACACTGGACCTGATTTTCAAAAAATTCAGGAGGCACAACTTTATTTTATGTGCACAGATGCTGTAACTAGGTATCTGAATTTAAGGTCCACTAAAGGATACTAAAAATATAAGTAGCTGCTTTGGAAAACATTGCCTCAAATGATTTAAATCAAAAGTTTTTTTCATCAGAACACACTGTTTTAACATTACTGGGTCTTCCTTTGGAGGTTTTTTTTTATATCACATACAATAACGATCTTGATGATGGTCCAATTATACATTTTCAAGTAATTAGGCTCTTTCATCTAGGTAAACCATTTGTACAACCAAGAGATTTAAGAAATATTTCTAGCTTCCTTCACCAGCTTCTCACTTCTTGGAGGCTGAGATAGCGGCTAATGAGAATAAGCTAATTATGGCAAGGTAAGTTGAAGGTTTTAAATACTTGGTGCCAATACTATTTAATAAAGTAAAGTAATGAGCATGCTGTTTTCAGGATTCTATATGAAATTCTGCATTATTAGCTCTTAATTAAACTGTACTTTGATGAAAGAGGTTACTATTACTAAACAGTTAACTGTAGAATAATGAGATCATTTAACAGAAATAAAATCCTGCATTTCTTTTAAAGGTCAAAAAAACCCCAGGCCAATTGAAATAGAACTAATAAACACCCTACTGCTGCATATGATATTTTTCACCAGATTTTGGTCAGACAGGATTCAACAGAAAACTTGTTGGTTCTTGCATTTTTGCCTAACACTTTATCTGCTTATGAAACACCAAGTATGAAGAGGTAAGTTCTCAAGAGTGTAACAGAATTCAAAGTAAAAACAAAGTGACTCTAAAATGCATTTAAAATCTCTTCATATTTATCCAGTTAAGTTCTTGCGATCTGGCGATTGCTGATGAGCCAGTACGGTGGGAAACTGAGGTTGGTTAGCCACAACGCAAGCATTCAGGCAGCTGTACTGCAGAGCCACACACGCTCCCCACACAGCTGCCTCAGCTCCGAGCACGACAGGCCATCTCTCAGGCTGACAGAGCAGTTCAGATCCTCTTCCAGTTCACTTCTGGGCCACTTCGCTGTCCCTGCTTAGTCTGCCTTGTCTCCATTGCATCCCATCAGCAGCAGATAGATTGTAAGAGTTGTTCACTGATTCATGTAGACACTTGTCTAGCTACCAGTAAGGGTTACGCTTCAAAAACTCAGGTTCAAACAATTACCTGAGACACAAAGCATTTATACCTCTGCACCCCCTCATTAGACAACCCACGCTTTTACAGCTTCAGATCTTGTTTGGTAGGATGCACAATCTTTTGTCCTAGAAGTTCAGACAATGGCATGGCGACTCCATCTAATGGTGCATACATCTTACAGTCATCCAGCTCAGAAAGAACAGAGGTTATTATCCAAGCTCCTAGTACCACATTCATTACCAACAGCACGTTTGCTTGTTATTTAATGCTTCCTCACACACCAGCTTTAGCTTTCACTACAGCCAACATGCACAGCAAGCAGAGTTTGGCTGGAGGACAGGGGCTACTCTCCAAGCAAGACAGTCCTCCGCTGCACAGGCTGGCCGTGAGCTTCTGCTGCAGCAAAGCCTGTGCTCCCTTATCCACCACACACTGCCTGGCTCTGCTGCTTAGGGCCCTTTTACCCCGCTGCTAGCAACATGTGGCTCTGTACAGCCACTGAATACTGAAAATATCCAGAAGGTTCAACACTGGAAGAATTTCTAGGCCTAATCTCTCGGCAGCAGAGACCACGAAGGCCTCACCTGCACAGGAAGCTGCAGCTGGGCCACTACGTTTGCTCCACTCTGGTGAGTTTGTCAGTGGCCACATTACTCTGTCTAAAATACCAATGCTTTTAGAGATGCAATTTAGATTTCAGGTTTACCTTTACACCTGTGGCCCGCATATAAAACAAGAAATTTGTTCCATAAAACCTAGTTTCCTATAGATTTGTTTCCCAAATTGCTATTCCCACAGTGCAATAGCCTGTACTCCATTTGACACTGCTGCCGAGGACCTACCCTCTCCATTAGGTCTCCAAAGCATCTCCTTCCCTTCCCGCTCTGCCCCACACGCCCTGTCTAGATGACAAATGGACAGTACGTGCTACCGCTAGCTCCAAGACACAGCACATGCATTGGCCAGGGGCGGGTCAAGGTGAAGGATAAATGTAGAGCTCACTCTGAAACCTCTGCTTCAGCGCAGGCAATGCTTTGCGTACACGCCTTACCCCAACGCTGAACTCCAGAATGCCAGCAGGTATTTAACTGCCTTTGAGAACTGCTCCTATCTGTCACATTGGACTGAAACTGGCCAGCAGGTTCAAACGTCATTAGATTGATCACAGAATCACAAAATGGTTTGAGTTGGAAGGGACCTTCAAAGGTCAGCTAGTCTAACCCCCTCTCACGGGCAGGGACATCTTTCACTAGGCCAGGCTGCTCAAAGCCCCGTCCAACCCGGCCTTGAACACTTCCAATGATGGGGCACCCACAACTTCTCTGTGCAACCTGTTCCAGTGCCTCACCACCCTCATTGTAAAAAATTCCTTCCTTATGTCCAATCTAAATCTACCCTCTTGCAGTTTAATTGCTGGACTGACAAAGGCAAACAGGGACATGAAAAATACCCGATTTCTTTAGGAAATGAAAGTAAAAATGGGGTGTCAGTGTTGTATACATCAAACTCCAACAGTCTGTGAATATAGCCTACCGAAAAAACTTCAGTTTTATTTTTTTCTTCAATGCCAGTATTCTCTGGACCTCAATGTCTGAGCCTGGATAAACCAAGACTCACCTGTCCCCTTAAGCCCTGAAGCCTGCGCTTCTTGCTCAGCAGAATTTTAAATGAACAAGACCACAAAGTTTTGTCTACATCATTATATAGATGATCACAGCTCAATAGTGGGTAGTATATATCTATTCATCCAGAGCACACAAAATGCAAAGCATTTAAATTTTTACAATATTTTTCCAGCATTTAGAAGGAGATCACTGAGTAACGGTGGCTACAGTTACAATATAAATCTGTTACGTGATCACAGGAAGACTCAAGTCCACAGACCAAGGTGTAAGAAGCTGCTATTCAGGTAGCTTGAAAGAAATACTGGACACTACAAGCTATGTCTAAAATGTTGGTACAATCAAAGAAAACACTTTTGTTAACTTCTGAGTTTAAACTCCCCCCCCCCCCCCCCGCCGTAAGACTAAAGCTTCTAGACAAGCACAATATTTGTGTTAATGCTTAGTTTTACATCTCAGAGACCAAATAAAGTGCAAATAAATGAAGACTCAAACTCTAATTTATATAAAACCCATGATAGAGCCAGTTGCTCTCCCTGTTTAGTAAAGCACAACAGAGTTACCACATCACTGGCATGTTAAATAAACTGACTACTCCACGGGCTGGGCAACACATTGATGACACAATCCATTCACAAATGTTTCTTAGTCTTTTTTTCCTCCCCCCCCAATACAGCCAAAAAGATTTCTGTGCTTCGCTTAATACTGTATCTGATTAAAAATACCTATCTACTTTTGTCCCTATGCTTAGAGTAAGCTGAAGCATATTGAAAGGTCTTTTTCTCTCCACCTTTATTGACAGAAAAAAAAATCTTTGACCAAAAAGATTTTCATTTTCTCTTTCTGCCTGAAAGCTCCATGTGAGAAACAGCTGGGAATTCAGTCTTCAGCTTGCTCACAAGCTAAGGGTCACAAATATTTATTTTTTTCCTTCTCTTTATGAGTGGCTCTGAAGTTGCTGAATGAAATTCCCATGCTACATCAGCATCGGTATCAAAGAAATGACAGAAAAAGAGAAAGCAAGCAAGACGAGCTTGCATAAAACAACAGATATCACTCTTTTCTCAAGTCATATTTTTCATGATTATAGGTGGTCAACACAGAAAAGACATGATAAGAACTTACTTCAAGTTAATAAAAATTTGGACAGTTTCATTGACTCCTAGTAGTACCTAGTCTAAGGGATATAATTCAGCAGAAAAAAACCCCAAGACTTTAGTGAACCATGGGACATTAATAGGAGAAACACAGGGGGATGATTTTGTTAGAAGCGTTAATACACGCCTCTCCTCTTTTTGCACGAGTGTTTGCATTTCTAGAAGACAAGATTAGGGAAACTAGATCTACATAGATAAATATCCCAGCTGGCCAGATGCTACACTTGCAGACTCAAAACGACACACAGGAATCCAAACTGAGCTCTGCATTTGATTATACTGTAAGAGATTGAGAATACATCTTAGTACAAATTCCCTGCCAGTATTATATTCCTTCCAGTAGCATATTTCATACCCTTTTGCCAAACCTGATTTTTCAAGACTTACATAATCCTTTTACTTTCTTTTGGATAATAGCCTCCATTCTGTCACTTCTATTGGCTATTCAGCCTACACTTAAATATCTCTGTGCCTTACATTAAATATTTTTAGCCATCATCACTGTTTATACCCCGCAGACATCTGCAGCATATTTCTTTCTGCTTTGGTCATCATTACTTACCGGATTCTTTAGCCTTTATTTTTTCATTTTTTGCTCAGACGTTTCCTGGCTATTCTTGTGTCTCAAAGCACTCTCTAAATATTTCTGAGTAAGTGGTGCAGAACTGAGCACAATATTCTAGAAACCTCCTCAGTCAGTAACATGAAATACTTTCCTGATGTAAAATGATATTTTTCATAGCTTAAATTTCAAACAATATCACAATTTGATAGAGTTCTATCAAAGGCAACTCTGAGTTATCTTTAGTCCAAGTTTGCTTTAAAATGGGAGCAGGGACACTTGGGCTATTCTCAGGAGTGCTAACACTGAAAGGGCAAGTGAATAGGAGCTTGATATAGAGCTGCGTTGCTTAGTAGCTCCATGAAAAAGCAACTGGTGTTCCCTGACCTAACCCATTACCTCTGTACAACATGGCAGGGCCTTTGTCACATGAATTTACTGACTTGGGTTGGAATGAATCCGTGGAGCTTTAATCTGCACAGTCACCGACTTTTTGTCCTCTCCACTATTTGCATATTCAAAGGTATTGTAGTATAATTTTTGCAGTATAAAATGGTATTTAATTTATGATTTATTCCAGATACGAAATTACATTTTAAGGAGCAATACTAACTCACCTCCAGGACTGTGAAGTATCAGAAGGAATCTCCTAAAGAGTAAGTATTTTTTAAAAACTGGTCATAAGGCTTTTATGCTCTGTCAAACATAATTTTAAAATAGGGAGTAACATTTCTACCTTGTAGAAGTGTTGAAGTTTGCACAGAAAAAGAAACTGGAATTGGAAATAGATAGGGCATTGTTATTCCATGAGGGATTAGATATGCACTGGCAACCAACTGCTTTTCTTTTACTTTGTTTTCTAAGCATAATCCCCAAGAATCAGTCATGTAGTCACACTGAATTCTTCCAGACTGAACAGGTAAGAAGAAAGGACACTTTGCACGCAACTGTATTGTAAAAGAAATTAATGACATGCGAGTCCCACTTCTACCCTCATTTTTCTCTTTTTGCCAGACTGTGCCTCCTTGAGGTGACCGAAGATCAGGAAGGAAGTAGGCCCAATTTCGGTGTCAGGTTTTACAGTTAATCGCTTTGATTTCTAGATCTGTCTGCAGTGTGTTTTTATTTGTTGGTCGTGAAAATTTTATTCAATTCTGTTAGCAGCAGGAATTGGATGGCTAACTTGTCATCTAAAAAAGCCCAGAATAAACCCTGCAGCAGCCACTAGTACAGTGATGAATCTGTACAGCTCTGTGGTAAGCTGCAGTTGCATTATTATTATTTGTATTATCAGAGTGCTTTTTGAACAAAAAGCACAGAACAAAAAGAGCCTCTGACCAAGAGAGCCTGCAATGTAAGGAAAGAGAGACTGAAAGGATAGCTGAGGGATACGCTGCCAGGAGGCTGGAAAGCTGTTTCAGCAAATAACCGTTCTTAATTATGCCTCCAGGCATGTCTCAGACAGAGCTAGAACCCTGCCCCAGGTCTGGGGCATTAACTTTGTAACATCTACGCCCAGCAAGTGCCTTCTCTCAACCTCCTTCTTTCTTTCGGTCTCTGAACATTGTTACTCAGTGAACAACTGATTGCTTTTAAAATACTAGTCTTGAAACTTTGAAAAAGGTTTTTCAGCGGAGACAAATTATCCAGTAGATTTGATCATCTTACAGTGCACACTAAGGTTTCAATATGTCTTGACATACATTTCACTTACTTCGTAAATTTTGGAATGGCAGGTTTTGCTTTCACAGCCAAATGGATCAAACCAAACAGAGCCGAGCTTAGGTTATGTTGACAATACTTGAAGTGTGCAGAATCACATGCATCTTAATCTCATCCATTGAAATATTCACATACATTCTTAAAGTATAAGTTTCTCAGGAGAGAGAGGAAGACAGAACTTGCTAACTACATGGCTGTGAACCAAAAATGATCGCTGGAGGCTGCCATGCTGGGTGGACACAAGCATTTGTGTGGATTTCTTTGGAAGGGAACCCTTATGCTCAAGTGTAAAGATGTCTCTGCGTAATAAACCAAGTCAAGGGAAAAAGCAGAAACAGTGAGCCCACTTGATCTCAGGTGAGCATAATTGCTTAAGTTTGAAATAAAATAGCTCTTCTCACAAATCACACAACTCGCACTGCGAACAGGAATCTGAATACAAAAGGCAGACACCATTGGTAAAAGAGTGCATTCAGCCTAAGGATAGCAAAGTATTCACCACTACAGAGAAATCTGGGGACTTAGAAAATGGGAAAAAAACCCCAAAACACAACCCTGTAATTATCTGGAAAGATGTACATGACTGCATCCATAGTGCACATCTGCTTATCTGGGAAATCAACAGTGGATTCATAGAAGCCATGACTTCCTTACTTTGGTTCTATCATGAAAACAGACTGAGGACCAGGGACTGCGTAACCAATAGTCAAATCCGGTGCTGGGGTAGAAGAGCTTGAAGCAAATCATTCTCATCACCCTCGAAGATCTCATGGGATTCACCATGCCGAGAAGCAGTTTCTGCAGCCTCTTTGACAATAAAAAAGCTGAAACTGAGATGGATTTCTCTTCTCTTAGTTCCCTGCCACTGAATTCATAACAGAAGGAGATGGCGCAATCCTTGAAAAAAAATCACTGTTTCAAGATTTAGGTTTGCATGGAACTGTATAGTGTCACAGCTTTTAAACTAAAAAATAAAATAAAATAAAAAAAGATTCCTTTACTCCAGCATTGCAAAATTAAGCAGAAGGAAAAAAAAAATATCTATAAACAACTTCGATTAGTGATCTGCCTTCTCCTTCTAAGATATCTTTTGTCTTAATGCTCCAGAGAGCTCTGCACTCAGCAGTGAAGTTTCTCAGCAGTGGATCAATATGAATGAGGGAGCATGGGCAGCACTGCTCTCCTGACCCAGCTCTCCCACCCGAGACACTTCTGAAGTGCAGACTGTGCACACTTGTGAATGAGCAGAAGTTCCACGGGATTCCTTTGGAATATAAAATACTTGGCATCTCTTAGGCCCAGGTGCATAAGCAAGTAGGAAAACAGATACATAGACTATTATCCTCCTTAAGAATAAAACTTACACTGCTTTGCTAAAGGCCTCAAAGGCCACAGAACATCAGTATTGAGTTGTAAAATTCTATGCCTAGGACCTGATGCTTCTCCTAGGCTCAATGGAGCTAAGGACTACCACATCAAACTGCTTTATTTTTCCAAAAATTGATTTTTCAGAAAAACCACTCCAACACACCACCACCAAGCCAAACAAGACAAGCCATAGATTCTAGCAAATGCAAAACTAACAAAAACCACTGAACTAACAGGAATAAAGACTGAAATTTGGTTTCCTCGTAACAACACACAGTGCTAGCACTGTAAGGCTCCTCACGCTTAAAACTGTTAACAGGAATCAACTGTGCTGGAAAGAACATGCACTGGTCAATCAGTGTTCCCTTTCTTTCATGTTTTCACTGTAGAACAAGACGGGTTAGATATGCAGCATCTTTATACAGCTGCTGTGCCCAAGAAGTATTGCATAAATGAATGATGTGCATAGTTGAGCCAACCAGTAAGAATGGGCAAATGTAGTTACCATTTTGGCACAAGTAGAGTTTCTTGCACAGCTACAGAGGAGTACGTCAGCGCTGCTATTTGACATACACGCTCTCTTTACAGATTTCCTACGGAGGGCCATGCTCATCCCACAGCCCCAGGGCGGTAGGCAGCGTTGTGTATGCAAACATTGCTGAACCCCAGTCCTTTCCACATGTAATATCTATATGCGTATCAACATAAAGCACAGACCAGGGGCATTTGAACACATAAAAAAGGTAGCCTCCTCTCTATTTGCCTGGCAGTCCACAGAGATATAATGTGGAACTTGGCTATTACTAGACATGCGGTTACCATGCAAAGTTTTTGTCTTCATACACCACCAATAAGCTGTAAAATTAATCTTGGCGACAAGCTTATTCCATGGGGTTTGGTTGTATCTAGCTCTATGCAGGTGCAGAACAGGAGAAGGAAGCACGCGTGGAATTCCCAGCGTTGCCCTGGCAGTCCCAGAAGTCTTGTACCCGAGGCAGAGCCAGCTCTCCTGCGTTCCCGTCACCCCTCTGCAGCCGCTCTCCTCTGACCGAGGACTTTTATCCAGCTTTCTGTTTCAATCATCACTACACTCCTTTTAAGAATGAAAGCTGGGCTGTATCAATCTTACTAGATTAAAATTCACAGAAGTTGCTACATAAACCAAATTGCTTTTAGAAGTTAAATGTTAAGATGACTGACTGGTGAAGCATTCTATACACTGGTAGCAGCCCATAAAATATGTAAAACCATTTTTATAACTTCTTTTAAAGTTATATTTTAGTTCTGAGATCTAATTCTATTTTCTTCTGCCTCACAGTGCATAGTATTCCACACTACAGTATGGGAAACAATTCACTCAAGAAGTTAAATTAGTCTTCCCAGGACATCAGACAGCTACAGAAACACCACAGTTAACAATATTCCCTTTCTTTGCCTCTTTTTAAGGGTAGAATGTACATTTCACTTATTATATCAGCCAAGTCATTATAAAATACCTTAGGAGCTTCAGGTCAAATTCAGAAAGAATATATGTACACACAGAGCAAGCACACTGAACAATGGCACAAAGGTACTATGCCTAATGGATTGGGAATGTAAAATGATTTAGCAGAACAAAAGTTCTTAATAGTTAATTCATTATGTCATTTAAAGAGGTGATTAAAAAGACTTTTTGAATCTCCCCAAAGGAAAGATTTACGGCTCAGTGCAACTGAATAGACACGAGTATCTCTGGTGGTTCTGCAACTGAAACATTTGATGACACATCTATCATTTCTTTACTGATAACCTTTTACATGATCCTCTAGATAAACAAGCAATTAACTTACAGAATTAGACTTCCTCCTGTGACAGGAACCATCCCGTGTCTTGACAGTTCAGGCTTTCTGGCACCTTTTAGCCATTCTGCCTTAACGCAAAGTATATCTAAGCCTCTCTTCTGAGGCAAATATTTAGGTCATTCCTATGCAAGAGTAATTGAAAAGATATGTCACTGTATTTTTTAAATTTATATCCTAGTGGTAGGCTTTACCATGGGAAGTTCCGATTTCTTTCCACATATGCTACACAGGGTGAAAAGACACTTAATGGGTTTTAAACAACTGTAGCAATTTAAGCTGTGCTGACTAATGTGGATGAATTTGCAATATAGTGAATAAACAATTAGCTCTTAGGGGAGAAATCTGTTATTAAACAAAATTAGATTATATTAAACGAAAGATTAGGCCACCAATGCACTAAGGAAATAACAAAAAAGTGACAGCACTGGTTTTGGAACATGGAAGAAGATGGATCTGACCAAATGCAAATGTTTATATTTGATCTTAGTCACTCTAGTAGCATTTTATGAACAACAAAAACAAATACATACCTTTAAGGTGCAATTCACTTAACCTGTGCCTGCCTAAAGATGAGCTATTTTTCTATATTGTCTGCTATGGAAGTTAGAGGAATAGCTCTGATATAGATGTCTACATTATAAACCTCGGTATCTGGGCAAGATAACAGACTGTGCAAGTGAAGGAGACTAAAATGTGACAAATTTATTCTTTCTGGGTAAATCCTCTCCATTATCAGAACGCTGTTTGGCACAGATGATACACAAAGAGGATAGCTCTTGTTGTCCAATTCTTCAGTGACTCTAATGCCAAAAGACTGCAGATTCAATCCTGTATTGCCCATTTCAATGCACATATGCTATGAGATGCATTGCCTACGCGCTCACAAAATAGATCAAGAAAAAAGATAACATCCCCCTCCCAATAATGGATATGGTTAATATAAAGCTTTTTCCTTTGGAACTACAAAGGAATAATTACAAGTATAGAAAAAGATTAGGCTTAAATGAAGAAAGTGAAGAGATGCCTATCCTGACTTCAATTCAAAATGTCTCCTTTGAAAAGCACACAAAGGACAAGACAGTCAAGAAGAGATCACACAGCTAATTATTTGGAAAAAATAATTTCACAGTGTTCTAGTTTTTCATTTTGAAAATGTGATAATTTCTTTTCTTGAGGAAATACAGAAAGTGTGTGTATTGGGGAAATGAAGGCAAAGGTAGACCAACTTACTGCCTAGACCATCAACTCTGCACAAACTGCCAAGGGGGGGGGGGGGGGGGGGAAATCATATTTAGTTTTCCCCCTATTATCAGCTGCTTTTTCCTTGGGAAAATCTCAATGCTTTATAGTCATAAAAATTTCACAAAGAGTAACTGTAACAAACAAAGATATAAAATTAGTAGACCATCAGCCAGGACAATCATGGTCTATTAAGATAAACTTACTCTGTGGATATCTAGATAGATTTTCTCTGTATGTCCATTTAAATGAATTATTTGCACTGCACAGGCCCTTAGTCTTCTAAAAGAAGCAAGGAAAATAAAATATAACATTGTCACAGCGTAATGGTCCCTCCTGCCTGACAGACATTAGGAGAGAAAAAAAGTTCCTGAAAAATGAACGTCAAGATGACATTACCAAGCTTATTTTCAAAGTGGGAAGCAATTAGACTATAAAAATGTTCTCTTCCATTATTTCTATTATACCAGAGGAAGATAAAGTAAATAAATATGAAGATGGATGGTTATTGTTGATGCACAGTGACAGCTAATCAGTATGTTACATTGAAGAACTACATGCTAACAGTCCAGATTTTATACACTGACAGGCAAATCTGTAACAATCAGGTAGCCTAAAAATCTGAAGTACAGTTTCAACAGTTTCAAGTTGTCTGGGTCTTTAATTGAAGAAGTTGTGGTAGACCTAGAATAAACTTCATCTGTTGTTTAACAAAACAAACCATTTATTAGTTTTACAGGATTTAGGTTGATAAACTATGTCAACAGATTTTCAGAAGGGCTCTTTACACTTGTGTCCCTGACACTATAGATACTTAAGCTGAAGTACCACCACTTCTGCACCTCTAAAGATGAGGCAAAGGCACACATTTTAGAGGGTTTGCTTTTGACTTAACCTCTTCTGAGGTCAATACATAATACTGATAAAAAATTACCACTTAGCGTTATGATAGTCATTTTCATAAGGGCTCAACTCCAATTCACAAACTTTAAAGAAGAGGGAGTTTAGCCTAACATCCAAATATTAACTATTCTGGCCACTTTGCAAATCTCATTTAGGTATTTGAAGAAGAAATTCTCTTGAAAACCTGATCTTACATGCAATGAGGATCTCCCTCCTTGGAGACAGTCAAAAAGCACCTGGACATGGTCCTGCTTGAGCAAGGGGGTTGGACCAGGTGACGTCCAGAGGTGCCTTCCAACCTCAGCCACTCTGCGATTCTGTGAATTGCAATGTAAAAACTACCCTGTGCTTCTTCAATCCTACAGGATATCTTCTGTTGTGATGGCTCTCTGTTTAAACTCTTACAAAGAAAGAGCAGTACAGACATAGCTTTCAACTTGCTCACCTAACTTGTGCCTGAACATTAGGGGCTCAAAGCGAATCCAGGTTCTCTATGCACTCAACAGAGAGAAGCCTTTGTCTCAGAAGACCCAAGACGAATGCCGCCTTCTTGAGTTAGGTAGTGAATCATTAACGAGCGATTGTTTTTGCCATCAGTTCTGCATTAACTCTCCAGTTTCTGAACTCTGTCCTATCCCAGAGGAATGGGCAGAACTGATCCTAGAGGTTCTCTGGATGTTGGGAGCTTTCTGAAGTGTTTTAGGTTACTTTGCATTAATAGAGCACATGTAGAAACGTTCACCTTACTCTCAGCAAGCTCACCGTCCTACCAGATGTGAGTATATCCAGAAAATACTAAATAGGAGACATGTCAAACAAAATTAAAACACAAAAAAGTATTACACCCGATTCTACATCGCTAGTATTTAAAATGTAAGCTTAGCAGAAATGAGATAATCTTGAGTGCTGAAATTATACATAGTCTACATTTAGCAACCTATTTTCACACTTGCAGCGCACAATTCTGTCACAGTCAATGCAGCAGAACTCAGTAAAACACTCCTGTTTAATAGGAAGTCATTTATCCACAAATATACTTTACAATAATGGATTTTCAACTACCACAAATTGATTTTATTTCATTCCTTCCACATGTCATTGTGCCACAGAGGATAACTCCTTTGATATTAATAATAATGAAGATGCATTGCATCTGACAGTCCTAAAAACATGTTTAATAGAACATTTTAACTTTAAGTAGATGAAGAATCAGAAGGGAACACTTTTTCAGATTCCACTGTTTCAGAACACAGTTCTGTATAAATGAAATTATCCTACTTAAAAGTTATTTCCACTTTGATAGTATTTCTACTTAATTTGACAGTTTTATTTTGGGAAGATAAAATTCTGACATACTGCAAATTATTTTCCCAAAACAATACAGCTTATCCTTTTGTATCTGCTTTAACCAAATTTGTCTCAATAGCCTCCTGTTTCTGGTAAGTAATTCTAGCAATTGATCATCCTAACTTATCCTAAAATGACAATCCTAAGGTGTCACTCACAAAGAAAAACAACACAAAACATACTGTTTCAAACTGCTACTGCACAACCCAGTGAGAGATTTGTTCAGGCTTTATTTAGGAAAACACCTACTTATCAAGGAGGTATATCTTATTTATAATTGCATGTACAAAGAATGTTTTGGAAAAGAGCGTATGCTGCAATTTTAAAGCAAATTGAAGTGTAACTACAAGTTCAAATCTTTTGTTTAAGGAAGCAATGCATGCAGGGTTACTGCAGCTTGACAAATATATTAACACCGAAAAAAACCCCAAAACCTAGTTAAAAATGAAACAAAAATGACCAGCAACTGCACGCAGTGCTGTCTTTGCCTTTCCTTTTCCCTGTTCCTCTTTCTATTATGAAAGTTCTAACAACACATTCTCCCTCATTTTTAGCACAAACAGGGCAACAATCAGCATCTTACCTATTTTAACTTCTAGACCAAGTACCAGTTTTGCAAGGTGACCTCTCACTACCTGCTTTGTAACAACACTCTTCCCAAAGAGAAAGCGAGGTACACAGCAAGAAATAAGGTTAAGATGTAAATCCTTCTGACCTGTAACTACCACCTCACTGGAACAGCACAATAGAGAGTGAAAAATGGCTTTCCGGAATGCACAACTTAAAGTGTTAACATAGAAATTGTCAAGTCATTTAGCGACAGAACAAGCTTTTAAGACCAATATTAACATAAACCTTGCTTGCAAGCAAGAGCCATAAAACAGAGATAAGAAAGGTGAAATGCCGCAACCAACTCCTGACATCTGAAACCTATTTGAAACAGCTAATAATCCAGTCTATTCTTCAAAATTTATGTTGACATTTACTTTTGCTCACCACATTTACCTCCTGCTTGTAAGACTACCAACATGCATGTTACATATGAATAGCTCTTGGGTGCAGCCCTCAAGTCCTGTGCTGTTTTCAAACGCCACTGAAGCTTGTGCTTAGATAGAAGCTATCATCAGACTAGAGAGTTAAACACTCTGCCATTATGTTTAGAACTGTGCATGATGGCTGGGGTGCGGTGTTTGTGTGTGTGTGAAAACACTACCACTCTTACTCCCCTTTTCTTTATCAGTTACTTAGCAACCAGTCGTCTTCAATTTCCTTTTAGGAGACTATTTTCCATATATAGTAAGGGGAACGGAATTCAGACGTGCCCCCATACCTGTTTATAGAACGTAGCTCAGTAGGGACTTGCGTGTCACTTGAGAGAAAACAAGTGATAATAACCAGTGAGTCGTCTTATCTTACATTCTTTTCTAGTACAGGTACAAGTGACACTGCACGGACTCTCCTCCAGCCTGGAGGTTGAAGGAACTGCGACACCTGGAATCAGTTCAAAGCCAGACAGACTGCCTTCTCTCTCAAGGCCCAAACAGTTTGCATTGCTACTTACTGATCTACATCCTCCGTGAGTTCCAGGTATTAATAACCGTTCACTTTAAGATTAAAAAAAAAAAAAAAAAAAAAAAGCACTTTGCTGTAATGACCATTTAGTTTGTGCACGTACTTTACCTGTACATCGTTGGTGTTCATTCTTGTTCCCTCCTTCCCAACGAAGATGTCATCTATGTCAACCAGAATGTACCTATCCAAGGAGAGTCTGAGCTTCTTTCCAGACAGGAAAGAGATGGCATCTATGAAAATCAGCTTGTGCAGCCAAAAATTCAAGTTATTGCCGAAAAGGACTCGTTGAATCCCATCGTGGAGCCCCAGGTCATGAATTACTGTGGCATGGAGAGCACTTTTAGCAGCAGGTGGTGAAAGGTTTTCTGGTGTCTTTACTTTTGCAAATATCACAGGTTGATAAGCTGTATGATTAATCTGGAAAACTGCCCAGTCATTTCCAAGCAAGGGACCTTTCTCAAGCTTAGAAGATTTAGTCACATGGAGCAGTGGGGAATGAGGGTTAATGCAACAGTCCTTAATACCCAGATTGCTGTGGACATGGAAAGGAAAGCCCTTCAACTGAAAGCTCTGCAAGCTGTTCTCATTGCCTTTGTGAAATCCAATAACACCTACACCATATTCTATACAGTACTTATCTAGAAGGCCTTTGTTCCAAGAGTCCATATTCACATACTTTAGAATATTTTCATACACTATGAGAGCATATTTGCCTTTATTTTTGTCTATAAGCACTGGGAGGTCACCTTTCCCAGGTGCAATCTCAATGTGAAACTGAAATCTGCTAGATTCTAAAATGGTTATTATATCTTGGCCTAATGTTGAGTACTGACTTTCCACAAACACCAGCACTACAAGATCTGTCCTCAGGGGATCAACAGGCTTCACGGTCTTCATCTCCATCAGCTTGTATGGCAACAGTTGAAGATCACCACATTCCACTTCTGAAGAGACTTCAGAAAGTTCATTTTCCTGTTTGTAGCCATTATACAAGTAGTACGCTGAAATAACTATGCTCACCATACAAAAAGTGGCCAGCAAAATAACTGTTCTTTGAAAATGTCTGTGAAGTTTCATGATAAAACTCATGTTGTTTACTTGCCTTAGATTGTTCTCGACAGCAGCATTAAAAACAAACACAGATTCTCAACAACTTGTTCCAGTCCTCTGAAATATTTATGTCACCATTGCAGCACGCACATCTATCTTCCACAAAGCTTTACAGAAGGTATAGTCTAAAAGAAAAGAAAACCAGAGATTTAATTAAGGCATCACACTTGTGAAGTATCATCATGCTTAAACTAATGGCGAGCAAAGAAATCACTGCCAAACAGAGGTTTGGGAATGCGCAGCTCCAAACATCGATAGTTTCTTTTTGAAATTTTGCACTAGTAGCGTCATTTCTTCCTGCTCCCACTAGTTGTTATGTGCATTTGAAGTAGCGAAGTCTCACAGGCTCCTCACCCCAGAGGATCAAGTAAAAAAGGAGTACACAAAGGAGGCACTGAAAAGCAAGATGTGGCGGCAAAGAACTTATTGTTTTTCTGAAAATTTTTAACCCAAAGGTAAAAGTTAACTCCAAGTAGACAATTGCCAATAACCTAAACATTGAAGAAAATTTACAACCTTCCTCCTCGCACCCCCAAGAAGCTGGGAGAACATCAGTCTATATGATTAAACAAATTCTGTCTTATATTAATTTTTGAAGAAGCAAGAAGTTCTTAACAAAACATACACATTTTAACCGTTGTATACATACATACTGATATGCTCTACATTATATATATTATAGGAATATTTCTAAAACAAAACTACACTTTTTCCTGAAACATTATAAGTAAACAAATAGCATTTTACTGGACTGTGTACTGTTTTGCAAATTGCTGGAAGCACTTTGTATTTCTTTGTATTAAAAAAAGCATAAAATAATCCAGCTCTTAAATTTGAGAAGAGAGAGTAATAAATCAAAAGCTAACTTAAGAGGCAGATCACCTAAGGATATACTTATGCTTTAACTTGTACCTAAGGAAAGCAGTAATTTTTCAAGCCAACAGTACAATTGCTGTCAAAAGTTTCTAGTAAAACAACTGAACAATGTGACAGACATAAAATAATTAAGTAATGTAAGTTATAAAGGAAGGTTAAAAGTGGATTTTGAAAAATACTAAGGGTATGAAGAGCTAGAACATGCTATTGCAACTTCACAATGTAGGACACATCCATTCCCATTTGTAAATGGGACCAAGATAAGCTATGTGTGTAACATTAACATGGTCACTTCCTGACCAGGTGCTTAATCCTTATTGCTCAGGTTTGTTTTTTTTTTTTTTTTTAAATTAAGTAGGGCTTAACAAGTGAATACCAAGAAGCTGCAGAAGTACAACCAATATCAAATATGAACTTTTTTGTATAGATTGGCAGAAACAACTAAATTTTCTTGAGAGATGATGACAGCAAATGGTATCTACTCAAACTCTACTTTCTAAGGTTTACTGGGGTTTTGTTAGAAATTTTGATTCCTAGACTGGCTGACAACCTTCAGTACTGAATCAGGGAGCAGACGATAATAGAAGAAATACAGTCAGCTTCTGATCCAAAAGAAACTGAAGTATATAAAAGATTAATTACATATTAATATAAGGGGGAAAAAAGGAGGAGTTATAAAAAAACAACAAACAAACAACAGACAAAACCAAACAACATGTCATCCTACATTGTAAAGAAGGCATCCTTTCGCTCCAGGTTTTCAAAAAAGTTAAAAAAATATGATGTACTTAACAGCACTTACGTAACTCCCACAACTTTAATTAAATCCCAAAGATTGATTCTCCCAGTGCCACGATGAGCGCAAAGTAAAAATAAATGAGTAGGAAAATGAGATAAGGGGAAAGAGAGAAACTATATGGCATCCTATTTGTCAAAACAGCAAACTTAAGCACCAGGAGTAAGCGTACGTAAGCTGTCTCGTTCATAATTAACATTCCCTTTAAACCTGCATCTCACCAGACAAGCCTGCTTTCTGAATATATTCTACTCTTGTTCTACTCACAGATACCAGCGTATTAACCCTTTCTGTCCTGGGTGGACTTACACCCAGACTTGAACCCTACCTGCTGCTGCACAAAGACCTGCACATAGCTTTTAGACAGGAGACTTGCCTTTCACCCAGGCATGTAAGCTCATTAATCAGTGTTAGACAAAAATAACTTAATCTCAGTTTCTAGAAGCATGTATCTGAAAAGAAGTTAAAGAACACATAAAGACCAAACAACAATCCAAAAGTACCTTTAGAAGAACTCAAAGAACATTTTTAACTATTGACATGTCCGATCCTTGTCACTCTAGCTTCAAGAATATCAGTTTAGATAGCAGAAAAGAGAGATTTCATATGGTAAGAAGTCAGGTGACAAAGAAGGAGCTCCATCCTGAATTAGTAAAACCAGAGATGTTTCCAGACGATGATTTTTCATTACACACACAAAGGATTCTCTTCATTTTGCATTTCCAATTCAGCTGCCTGAATGCCAACTCATAATTTTAGTGGCTAAAATTAATACTTACTGCATTATGTAGAAAAGCTGTACATACGCCTACTTATCTTCGATAACCACAGACCTGGCTGGCTTACCCCACATAGAGCTCAGGCCTGGTTTACACAGAAAAGAGATGCAAGCCTGCAAAGCGGAATTCTTGCTGACAAAAGTACAATGAATCACTTCTTTCAATGGCACAAAGTCAACCACCGCACAACCAACAAGCCCAATGCTCATCTGCTTCTTTTAGCCCTAAGCTCCTCTAACACGGCCCTAAAATACCCCTATTCTTATGACAGAAACCACCCAAGTCCTATTGAGAGGAAGCTCCCAGCAGCATGATTTCAAAGTTTCTTTACCAGCCTATGCTTCTGATAGTCACCTGAACCCAAGAATCCTGCCTGGAGTGGGAAAAACGTACAGTGACCTAAGCTCACGGCAAGAAAAGGCCAATTAGACACAGTTGTTTGAATGAGATATTACAGAAGGGTTGCAACCCAAGGGCTGCTAAAGTAAGCAGCAGGAGCACTTGAAACATTTGCAGCAAGGACGCAGTTCCTAATGCTGTTCCATGGAGAGGAAAATCTGGAGCCAGCCCAGAAACCTGTATTTTCTTCAAGAAAACCTCAGTCATTTTACCCTTAGCTCCTAATTGCAGGTACCTCCTGGGGCTACAGAGTGCAGCTGTAAGAAGGAGTGGATGGAAATGCCAAGACAGATGCGAGGCTTGACTCTGAGGAATTCACCAAGACCCAGCAGGACACAGCCAGACTTGGCACCCTCACCACTGAGGAGAGGAAGGAAGGGGAATGGAACAGAATAAGGCGCAAGTTTTAAATGCATGCTCTCTTGAATCAGCTTGATGCTTATATAATTTTCACTTATTTAAGGACTGTTTTGCACAGCAAGAGTTCAAAAGAACACAGAAAGGGAAAAAAAAAAAAAACCAAAACACACACGCAAAGAGAATAGTACCAAAATAGTTTCAAAGCCTTGACAAGGCACAGTTCCTTTCCTAGAGGAACAGCAGCATTTTACTCTGAGCAACAGTATCTTACAGCACCGTGCTAAAGTAAGTCACCACGCACCAAACTTGACAGTGGTATAAAGATCTTCGGGGTGCATCACCTACGACATGCTGTGGGACCTATCAAGACCACTCTAGTGACCTTTATCACAACTTTAGACGTGGCTTCAGGGAAAACGGTCCGCATCCGCTATCACTTCCAACAGTAAAACCAGACAAAGGGCATAATTCAGAACGTACCAACAGTGGGTAAGCCATTAGAAGCAGCATTTCGGAACAGGACAGTACTCATGGAGTCTTACTTTCATGACAAAAGAATACAATATTTCACAAAAGAATGAAGAAGTCGTAATAGCTTGAACTGAAATACAAAAAAAAAAAAAAAACACCAAACATTCCAGGTATAAGAAAAAGCCTTAAAGAAAAAAAAAAAATAAAAATCCAAGAGTCTAGAAACTCTTCACAAGAGTTCAAGCTTGTTGTTATTGTTTCAGTGAAAAACCATGAAAAAGATGCGTAGATAACATAAGCAGTCTTAGCTCATTAATTGCAGCGGAGTCACATGGAGTTCAATGAAAAGAGGATATGGTCCCACCTATATCTCAGAGCACTTGAAAACAGATGTCAGACACTATATGAATCCAATGTTCCACAAAGGTGATGTTGAAGTAAGTTTTACCTATGAAATAATTTGTATGGTATTTTTCCACCATCTGCAGCAATAAAAGCTGCCTCATTGTTCTTTATCTAGAACCTTATTATTTTAGAAGAATCTGCATTTGACCTCCTACAGAATTTTGCATTTCCATGTCACCATCTGAAAATTCAGACCAGAACCTTTTACCTGTGTTGTTCCAAGTATGAGGTATCAAAATGGCTCCTTAATGTGAAAATTAGCATCTTTGAATATGTAGAATTTTGTTTTTAACTTGTGGACTCACTACAGAGAAGATCTTGCTAAGAGAAAGCTGAGTTACAGAAGTAAGTTTTGCATTTTATTCTGAATACAGCAAGGCTCAATATCATTCTCATCTACTGCAGAAGTGATTTCTGCAGCCCAGGACTAGTTCACATGAAAATCTTGTGGCTACAGGAAATAACGATCACCTTATTAATTGGAAAATTTACAATTCTAAGCAGTACTGCTGGGTAGTGACAAGTACAGGTATCTTCAGACAGCTAGCACGAAACGGATGCATTAGAAGAGAGATCTTCAACTGCAGGTTTGTTTATTTTTTTAATTTGTTTGTTTTGCTTTTTTTAATTCACTAACTGAGGAGAGAACAAATACCACGATGAACTCAAAACAGCTGAATTGCACCATAACGGGTCTGGTAAGTTCCTACCATTTGCAGCTTGCTTTAGTTTGTTGTTTCACTGCTAAGCATAAATGACCAAATTCTTGGCTTCTATAAATTATTTCAGCACAATAACCCTAATGGAAATACTTACATGAGACAACACTGGCTGGGGACTTAGCCTACTCATGAGATACAGTAAGCAAACATAAAGAACATGAAATCATAAGTCTTTTTTTGTGTGTTTTCTGGCAGTAAAATTTCTATAATAAATACCAAAGCAGCTTCTCCAGAAGTCTTTGCAGACAGCCTGGAACCCAGGCCCTGGGCTCAGACTCCGGGGCGGCCGCTGACAAGTCTCTGCTCTGCGAGTGTCATGGCAACCCCGCAAACATCGTGCCCTCCTTGGGATATTTTTTGCACTAAGACTTTCATGGTGCACACAGCTCCTTTCCATGGGCTTTGTAGGACTGGCTTTTCCACACAGCAGAAACATACTACTTTCTGGACTCAATAGTTAAAAGAAATGTGGTTCTGACCATTCAGTTTCATAAGTGGCATTTATATTTTCTGGAACTGAAAAAAAAAAAAAAATCCCTCAAATGATACCAATCCCAGCTTCACATCATCATACAGTAATGAATACATGCTCAAAGAGTACACCAGGTACCCACAGAAAGACAGACACATAAAACTGCATACAGTAATAAAAATTTATTACAGTTATATCACGAAAATCAGTAAGATTCTTAAATCTACAAGAAACAATTTTTCTTTAAATCAGTTGTGTTAGAAACTATCAAGGTTAAAACAATGGGCTGAGCTAAAATATCCACAAGCAAGTGAGAAATTGCTCTCAAATCACATTTTTCAAAGCCCAATTAAAAAAATCTGGTTTATTGTTACCTCAGGCCTGTGCAAGGGCAACTGTTTACTGTGACCCTTGATTAGAAACAATAAAGGTGTGTCATACTTATATACAGACATAAAAAAATACGTTGAAGGGTAACAAAAATCCCTTTCATCAAGAACTGCCAAAAAATGGAGCAAGTTCAGGATTGATTAGTCATCAATATTATTCAGCTACATTACATTTATGTGGTTACATATACCTGGACATATTTTTAAATCTCTTTCTCCTCTTTTAATAATCCCCATCATTATATTCTGGTTCTGTTCTTTACCAAACCGGACGCTACCACAGTGCTGCCGACATACTCCTGCTATATTAAACAAAGAATGAGTTTTAAATGAAGACTGGACAAAAAATAGACATACTGTTCAGCATATTAACATGGACCTTTAAATCTATGCTGATTAGAATACTACTTAATTGCTTTGAACATAAAAGCCTGCTTTGGCCAGCCACTATGAAACCTGACCTTAAAGGAAGTATTCTGAAGTCATTACCTTAGTGTTACTAAAATGGAAATCTTTGGCTGTCCAAATGACATAGTAGGAAGCAGCAAAGTGCATTTGAAAACAACCAAACCTGGGATGGATAGCAGTGCTCAGTTTTTCAAATCAATTATGAAAATCTGAAACTGGTCTCCAGATACTGAATATCCCTACTTACAACATGATTCTGCTGACTGAAGTATTCAAGCAGCGATAACTCAGACAAGCAAATCCAGGCTGAGAATGAGATCTTACGACTGCATATTAAGAAGACGTTTTCAACTTGAAAAGATGGTGGTGAGACATGAACTGTCAAGGGAAGTCATTGAGACCCTTTAGTATCACATAACAAACCCTGTAATGCGTGGATATTGAATGGCATACATTCTTTCATAGATGTTTAAAAAAAGAGAATGGCTTAGGCAGAACAAAATTTCTGGTAGATAGATAGGCTTTTTCATGTCCTTGGGGCAAGCAGTTTTCAGTTTCTGTTGTACCTATGTTATCCTTAGCTCCATACTATATTGCTTCACACGTTGCTAGAGAACCTTACACAATAGGAATTCATACATCAGAATTTGTCATTAAAAGATACTTTTAAAAGAAGGCTTGGAAGACTTTAACAGACTAGAGAAGTTAGGTTTGGTCTTCAAATTACTACTTTACCTTCATACAATACTTTTTACCAAAAGATCTTAAAAGACATCACATCCCATACAATTTTTCTGACACAAATCCTATTATTTTTCAGCACTTGCAGAAACATCATTATCTAAAGACCAAATTATTTGCCCAAGGTCTTTAAGATAAACATACAGCACGTTCTCTTGTCCATACCTGTACCATTCTTCCCCCCCTCTTTTCTCCCACTACTGCCAAGCAGGAGCTAAGTGTAAAGAGTTAATAAGGCAGAGCTCATCACCGTTCCTTCCGAGAGACCTGAGTGGTGATGCGGACAGCAACAGAAACCCCATCTTTTCCACTTTCCGTTTTATTTAAACAAACAAACAAACAAACAAAGTAAAAAACAGAACAAAAAATGCCACACCAAAACCTGAAGCAATTATCTAGCACATCAAGTAGTGAATTAAATAATATAAAAGTTTTCTGCCATTTCCCAAAGGTTGCATACGATAGTTGAAACGAGCAGCAATACACACCCATTTCTGCATGAGATTCTGAGAATCCAAGTAGCTATGAACACCTGAAGTTATTAATAATTACTGCACTACGATGACTAATTTTGTTCCCCAACACAGCAATCAACCAATGTCCACAAACACTAGAGGGCAACAGCGTCCCACAGAAAAAGTCAGGGAGGAGAGAAAGGGGAAAAAAACCCAAGCAGCTGAAGGGCTGGCGCGGGTACCACACCAGGCAGGCAGATGCTAAGTAAGGCAGTAAAGAACAAAACCAAAACAAACCCCGAAGAAACACCACCAAACTAACCCGAAAACGCTCCCCCGCGCAGCGGGACGCCCGGGCCGTGTGTAGGGGCGGGAGCCCCGGCAGCGCTGCCGCTGCCCGCCCGAGCCCCGGGCAGTCGCCCCGTCGGGCCGCGCTCCGGGGCCGGGCCGCGCTCCGGGGCCGGGCCGGGCCGGGCGGGCGGTGCCCGCGGCGGCGCAGGAGCCTCCGGAGCGGCTCAGACAGCGCCCGGCCGGCGGCGCGCAACTTTGCGGGGAGGAGCGGGGGGCCCCGCGGGGCGGGCGGCGGAGGCAAGCGCGCACCGCCCGCCCGCCGAGTTGGGAGACTTCGCCCCGCCGGACCCGGGGGCACCGCGCCGAGGAGCCGCCCGCCCCGACCGTTACCTCCAGGCGCGCTCCGCCGACATGCCGCCGCCCCGGGCCCGCCTGAGGGCGGGCGCCCGCCCGCCCGCCGCAGCTCCCGCTCTCGTCCCCCGGCGGCAGGCGCAGGGAGCTGGGGAGGCTCCTCCGGGGAGAGGCGGCTGCAGCCAGCGGGCGCGGGGAGCGCGGCGCGGTACGGCACCGCCCGCCCGCGGGGAGGTGCGGCGGGGCTGCCCGCCCGGGGGTGCGAGCGCCGCTCGCCTCGCCTCGCCCTCCCGGAGGAGGGGCCCCGCGCCGCGCCGCCGCTCCCGCACTCACCGGCGAGGGGCGGGCGGGGGCTCCGCCGCGCCGCCTCCCCGCCATTGGCCCGCAACGGCGCTGCCGCTCGCCGGTCGCCGCCTCCTCCGCCTCGGGAGGCTCGGCCGGGCCGGGCCGGGGGGGAGGCGGAGCGGGGCGGGGGCCGAGCCCTCGGGCTCCTCCTGCCCTCAGCGAGCCGCGGTGGCCGCGGGCACAGGGCACCTGCCGCGCCTCCTGCCCAAGGCAGCTCCGTGCGACCTCCAGCAAATCGCCAGCTCCCGCGGTTGTGGGCTTTTTTACCGCCTATTTTAAATAAAGTATGATTTTTTTTTTTTCTTCTCCAAAAAAAAATTTAGCAAGCCCCTCCTACGGCAGTGCTGAGGAGAAGTTTAACTCAAATCCGCTTGTCAAACCTGTCGCTGTCCGTGGACGTTTAGGATCTGACCGATTTCTGAATCGTTTTAAGTGTAGCGCACAAGGGTGGAAACTCCGTAAGGTCAATTATATTTTCTCAAGACAATTTGGGGTTAAAATCTTGAAAGAACGCCAAGTAATGTGCTTGCAGCCTCACTGCTTTTCTTTATTGAATTTTCTAACCCCATCTTAAACAGAGTTAGTCCCACTGTATTTTTCAGTGATACTCTGCATCCTTCACCCCGGAGATGGGGCTATTCCATTACTGCGGGTTAGGGAGTTACGATTCCCTGCCTGAACTGCATTAGCTGACTTCCAGCCTTCACAAATGGGAAATAAAATTAATAAATTTTACAAGTGCCCTCTTGATCTAACTAATTTACTTCACAATTGCATGGCGATTGTTAGCTCACCTAATGGCTGATAATTCAATATACCAGATTAACTCCATCACTGGCGGTTGTCTGCCCAAACCTTTCTTTCTATGACTCACTCAAGACAGAAACTTAAAGGAAAAAAGCCAAAGTCATCTGAATGTTCCTTTTCCAAATATCAGCAGAATTTACAGCTCTTGATTCAGGAATATTGTTATTTACTGCTTTCTCCTCTTTTTTCTCCCTTTTATTCTCATCACACTCTCTGAAGGAACATCCCAAATTTGAATGTCTTCTAAGCTAAAAAGCAACGCAAGGTCCCAGGCCCCATAAACTAACCATCCAGCAGGACAGAGGACTTGCTGACACGAGGGCTTACTCTGCGTGAGGTTATTAATCCACAGAATAGAGAGTCCATCGGAAATCCTGTTGCCCTCTTGAATTTTCTCCCATATTAAGCTTCTCAACTATGTGGTTATCCTGATACAGTCTTGTTTTGGAGCCTCTCTGTTATGAAGGACTTTTCCTACAACACGCTATGAGGTATGGGGTGGAAGCCAGCCACAAGTGACTGAAATTCTTGGATGCGAGCTCAAACTCACAAATGTGCATGGTTTCCCTCCTACCATTCTGAGTAGCTGGCACTGTTTTTAAGTTACCACTGGCCAACATGGACAGAAGAGCGTTACATACCGCTTGTCCTCATAAGCACTTGGACGCTCACAGAGATGTGCTAGACATCTCACAGCTGAGGGCTTCAGCACTGCGAGTCAGCAGCTGCAGTACCGAGCGGTTCTGGCAGGAATATTAACAGCTTTGATCTTTCTTGGTGCTACTTTTCAGTTGTTTTGCTCTTGAGCTGTCATTGCTGTGTGAACTGGGCACAATGTCTCAGCCATTCTTGTCGCAATACATCTTAAGACAGTGCCGAGTGTGCTTCTGGCCAAGATTTTTGCGTGGCCCCCAGTACCTCACAAAACAAACTGTAGTAATGTGGTGCTGTATTATCACAGAGTGCTACCACAAATGCCATAATTGTGGCTGTTTACAACATTTGAGGTCACATCTAATGCGTGCCACCCCAGAACTGAATAGGTGAATGAGTAGTTAATCCAGACAAGAAATGAGGTGGGAGGGAAACTGGTGGGCTACTGAACTGCACGCAAAACAGAAGCACATTCAGACAACTGCTAGTCTGTACCATGAACTAAGGCAACACCTATGCTGCTGCTGCTGTTACGCAAGGCAGGGACTGGACCCTAGTTCCCAGACGTACATACTGACTTGTGTCCTATATATATTCAGTAAAGAATTGACATTGAAGCAAACTGTCCTCTGCTCCATGCCTGGGAATGTTTCCCAAGGAAACTACTTACCTCATTTCAGACTGTTGCCCCAAACCAACTATATTGCAGGTGAAGGATTCAAGACTCTAGGATGTAAACCAACACTACAGATCACAGAATGGCTGAGGTTGGAAGGCACCTCTGGAGGTCATCTGGTCCAGCCCCCCTGCTCAAGCAGGGCCACCCACAGCAGGCTGCCCAGGACCACGTCCAGATGGCTGTTGAACATCACCAAGGATGGAGACTCCACCACCTCTCTGGCCAACCTCTGCCAGTGCTTGGTCACTCTCACAGGGAAAAAGTGTTTCCTGATGTTCAGAGGGAACCTCCTGTGTTTCAGTTTGTGCCCATTGCCTCTGGCCCTGGCACTGGGCACCACTGAAAAGAGCCTGGCTCCATCCCCTCCACACCCTCCCTATGGGTATTTGTAGACATTGAGGAGACCTCCCCTGAGCCTTCCCTTCTCCAGGCTGAACAGTCCCAGCTCTCTCAGCCCTTCCTGGCTGAGCACACCCTGGTGCCTGGGGTTGCTCCTCCCCAGGCGCTGGACTCCGCACTTGCCCTTGCTGAGCTGCATGAGGTTCCTGTTGGCCCAGTTCTCCAGCCTGTTAAGGTCCCTCTATGGACATACCACATCAGTTCAACTCTGAATTCCCTGATTTCCCATTAACGGGTGCCTTCAGTTTATATCAACACAGGTCACTTCAGTGTGAATTAACTAAACTTGGGAAAAATAAAATGCTTTGTACATACAAGCCTTTACTCTCCTACCAAAACATGTCACTTAGGCACTGAAATGCCATTCAGTATCCGGCACTGAATCCTTACTTTGAATATCTGTCCTGTGTCTGATAAATTGGTTATTTTCAAGCTAATTACTTTGAAAATTGTACCTTAATAAATTCCTATCTATATAAATTACATTGTGTTCCGACAGCACCGCTGACTACTTATGCCCTTACACATACACATAGCTATGTGTGCACAGTTGCACACGAGCTGGTAATTCCCATTACACTCTTTCTCTTGGAATACTACAATGAAAAAAAATGTGTTTAAGAACTTCCAGGAACAGCTCCATCCCAGTTCAGCTTGGCTTTTTAGTCATCTCCTATCTGGAGCATGTTTAAACATGTTTTCTTGCAACAAAGATAGGCTTAAAAAAGAGGTATGTTCGCTATGTTCCCTAGCGATAGCCTCAGCTTTTTGCCTTTCTTACTGCTGGCCTCGACACATGAATGCTCTCTTTCTCATTCACATTTTTCTTCAAATTCAAGTCTTCACACAGTGCTTCCTCCTTTTGCATAATCAGCAATCTTTCTATCTTTCTCAAATGAACTGAATCCTATCTTGTCTTGTGGTCTTATCTCTTTCAGGCTGTTAGTGCAAGAAATAGTTCTAACCATTGCATGGTTCTAAAGTCTGCAAACAAACTCTTGGTCTTTCCAACTTCTGCTGAAATCTGTGTAAAATTGAGGCATTTTTGTTATGGTGGTTATTACTACAACTCCCACCACAATTTGTGTCTATAAAATAGACAGACTGATTACCTTGGGCATCATTCCATAAGCCAGGGAAAGGTTATTGGTTGGAGAGTCACATGTAATAACAACAGTTTTCAATTAATAAAGAAATACTTTCTCTAGTCCTGCCATTTCAAAGATTAGATACATCTTTTAACCAAACACAAATTATTATTTCTATTATTTTTGTCAACATTTTCTTGCAGGGAGCCATTACAGTGAGGTAGGTATTTGAAAATAAGGAGCATCTAGGCAATTGCCTGTTATTAGTCATTTCACTGTTACTTTTTTAAAGCTATTACAAGTACTACTAGCCAAAATGCAAAGTTACTGTAGATTCACAATGCTCTTTGGATTAATCAGAAACTGGATTTTAAAACAAATCTAATAAATACACAATATTAACAATGCTTAATACCTTTATGTTTTAAATACTATGCAAATATTAATTAATGAGTCCTTAATGGGTATTTTTGTCATGGGTATTGATATTAATACTGCTGTCCACATACTTGACATAGTATATTACTCCATGAAATTGCCAAAGATCAGGGCAGTGACTCAGTGAAGGGTATGATTAGGAGTCAGAGGTTTTTGACTCAGGGCTGAGTTCAGACTGTGAGACCAAATCACACTGTACTAAACCAGACATGGTCTGAAGCCAGTGAATGCTGTTCCATGTTAAAATGCAAAGACCTAATTTCTCTCCTTAGTTAAACTGGAAAAGGCTTTCTTTACAAGTTTCATCTATATAATGAAGAGAAAAATGTGGTCTAAGGCTTAAGAAACACAGGTGGTCAAAAAACTCTCAACTGAGAGGCTATCTCAGAGAAGAAAAAAACCCAACACTGTTCCAAGTTTATAACTGTACTACACTTTTTCCATGTTATTACAATACCCTTCATTTGTCAAATTTTTAGAGATTATTCTGTAGCAAACAATATGGGAAACCAGGCACGCTTACACATTTTCTCTAAAAAGTCACTAGCTTTCAGATGGAAAATACACTCATTGTTTCTTTTCAGTAGTTTCTATTTCATTCTCAATACCTTATCCTAAAAAAATCCTACTATCTGCATACATTGTAGTAATATCTTTCAAACCAGTGGAAGGCAAGTTGCTAATTACATGCCGTGGGTGATGACTACTTGGCAGCAGAAAGGCATTTTTATCTCTAGGCTTCGAATAAACTATTGTTATAAATATGTTTTGTTCCATTTTAATCAGGGTATCGAGACAATTGTCATCTTTGTGCAATGATCAAATGGCCAGCTTTGGAATTCAAGAAGCTCAAAAAATCATTAGGTATTTCTGTTCTAAGCTGCAAACCCATCATTTACTGCCCAAGTCACATGGCATGTGAAGTGTAAGACAGCTCCATTAATGAGGAGGACTGAATATTTTCTGTCACAGTTTACCAGGAAATTTGCTTATGAAAAGAGAAGAAAGACTCTTCCTTCCCATTGTATCAGGTTTGTAGGTTTCAAGTTAATAAATATTCAAAAAAATAGCAGCATAGATTCAGAGTGTATTAATTTTAGTTAGCTGTTTTGAGTGTATATCAATTTGAGTGAAAGCTCCTTAGTAATATTGAAATTAGTTACAGGAAAGCGATAACGGGAATGGAAGAGGATTAAAAAGAAACCAAGTTGCTATAAGCACAATCGACAGTCTAAAGCATCTTTGCCCTTTTAAGACAGTAATATGTAATTAAAACTTGTGTTAAAAATTGATTTTACGATATGTAATAAAATAGAGCATACTCTGGGCTAAGAAGAACTTGCATTATTACCCTAAACCCAACTCATTTTTCCCACCCATAACAAAGGAAAAGTTCTAAAAAAATCTTGTAAAAAGGGGAAAAAATTAAATTGCTATACGCAGCTCTTCAGTCCAGCAATAATCCAAACTCTTCCCAAAGCAAAATGTCATTTACAGGCGGCTGGAAAAATCATCCTAATTTCATCTTTCCTTTCCCTCAGCAAAAGTAGCTCCGGAGAACAAGGCTAATTTAGCTATTTCTTTTTTAAAGAAAAGAAGCATCCTTCAGCACTGCCTTCAACTTCCTCATGCCCTTCCCTTTTTTCTATACAAATAAATTCCTCCTGCCTTCTCTGCTCCTTGAACATGCAACACCCAAAGTACAGCCTAGCTTCCCTGCGCCCTTGGAGCCAGCAAACAAAAAGCAATAAACAGAGGAGTTTGCACAGGACTGGGAAGTTATTCAGAATGCAAGGTAACGCGCTGCAGGATCAATGACATGAATGTCTGATATAAACTGGGAGCTCATCAGCTGGAAATCACTGAGGTGAGAAAGGACGCGGGTACTAGTCAAAGCTAGAGAATGTCTGTCAGCTGCCAAAGTGATGTGTCTAGAAAATACCACAAGCAGTGCTTGCAGAGGAAAAGAAGAGGTGGAAATATTGAAAGTGTTGATGCTGTTGCATAAGGCTGTGGGAAGTCCTCACCTGGAACGCTGTTTAAAGTTCAGGGAAAGCAATTCAAAGTGGAAGAGGTGGAGAGAAGAGCTGTTACCGTGACCAGGGGAACGTGCAGCCTGTCATACAACAGGCAAGGCGAAGGTTGTGAGGTGACGTCACTGCTGCACGTGAGGGGGAGAGATAAATACGCGATGATAGCTAGCAAGTATTTAAGTCAAAAGAGTGTAACAATGATTGGGTAAAAACTGTGCACATAGTTAGGCTGCCAATTAGAAGAAGCTTTTAAATCATCAGAGTGAAGCAGACTCATTCTGTGAACAGCGAGGGCAAAAAGCGTAGCTAACACTAAGATGGAGCTTGAGCGACTACAGGACGTTATTCATCAGAGTACTAGATTGGACTCGATGACTTAAGAGGATCTTATCGATCAGTGACCCTATATTTTTTATTGTGGTGGGATCAACAACAACAAGAACACTGACAATAAATCCTCATCGTTGATGTTGAAAGTTGCTATCAGCTGATACAGCTGCGGGGTTTTGTTTGTAACGCTGATTGTTTCAGGCTGTCTGTAGGCACCAGCAAAGAAGAGCACCTGCATTCTGTTCACATGAATATGAACATCACCTTCCAAGACATAATTTTTTAAAGAAAGCTTGTATTCTGGAACACAAGATGTTAGCCTCCAGGGAAATCTATCAGCTTGTCGTCTGTCCCAGAAGTCAACAGGTAAAGAAAAAAAAAAAAGAGGGAAAAAGGTTTTTTTTTTTTTGCCTGCTAGAATTAATTTGAATACTCTGGTTTTTTTCCTTATTAATATTTCAATTCTCCCCAAACATGAAATGGATTAAAGTATCAGATATGCTGGTAGAACTCTTATTTTTGTCATATATTATTTTGGTTTAATCGTAACGAATTATGCCCACAGGTTGCCCCTATGTAATCATGCACCATGAACAGAGATCTTAATTACCTTCTTCATCACGTAAGGATATTCATGATAGCACATATTATCCAGGGTATTATCCTATATTGTAATATGTGATGCCACATGAATACCATATGGGAGAGGGATTTTAAAAAGGTTACAGGGTAATAAGTGTATTTTATTCCACTCAGAAAACTCAAGAGAAACAGTTCTTTTCAAAGAGCAGAGACTGTAATTACATGCAAAAAGTTAAGTCACCTTAAAGGTAAATGCTAAACGAGAAAGACTGAAGATTAAAATTAAAAGCTGAAATTTCCTATTGTTATTAGTGCCCCACTGCACTAGATATTGTGCAAATATATGAAAAAGGTGGCTCCCATCAGAAGGAGTTTAATTCTACCTTTCAGCTTGTGTTGTTCTAGAGAAGAAATTGTGGTAGGTTTAAGCTAGCAGCTGGTGGTAATATAACAGCAGTGAATTATAATGCTTTATAATGCCATGAATTTTCTGTGTAATTCCCTCTGAAATTTACTAGGAGTTGTGCCTAGAAAATCATGCTTTGGCATAGCCCCAAATGTCAGACCTACCATTTCATTTTATTTACCCAGTATGTGACACACCCCTTGCGCATCATGCCTTCTCCTAGGTCATCAACTCCACGGGACAGGGCACAGAAGGAGCTGGAGAGCTAAGCTGACTTACACAAAATGCAGATACAGTTCTCTGCCCATGATTTGCCTGTGAAGTGTCATGTGCATTTGAGATTACATAGATACATTAACAGTAAGCGATGCTTCTATCATCCTTCAGTTCAGCAGGGGGAGCACAACTGGTATCTCTGTTGCATGACAACACTATGCGATTCTGTAATACCACGTTGCGTCTTCCGACACGATTAGTAATCATCTGGATTGCATTTAAAGTCTTGATCCTGCAAACGAATCAAATGTACATTTGACTGTACACATAGGAGTAGTCTCTGTAGCAGTGAGGCCTAGTAATCTCTGTGTGACTTCAGATTCAGAGGCCTGGACTCAGTTACGGCATCCCCCTGCTTCCCTCCTTTCTTGCACTGTCTCAGTCTTACGCTCCTGAGCAAGGAATCAACACAATTTGCAATACTGCAATGAGGATACAACTAATTCTAGTATTGTAGTAAGGGAATTAATTACGGGTTGAGTCAGGGGGTGAATATCTCTTCCCATGGCTCTAGCGGGCTGAAGCACATTCACGGTGGCGTGCTGCATCCCGTGCTTCTGTGCTTCAGTGCAGGCTGGACTTTGATGATGTGCTGCTGTGGGGCCGGGTTGCTCTGCATGACCCATCAACATGGGGGGGGGGGGGGGGGGTGGAGGAAAGGGCTGTGACTACACAGGACATAGCCTGTCCCTTCCAGAAAACAAATTAATCACTATCGAATCAAGAACAAAATCAAACAAAAATAGCAAGCTCCTTACAAATCTTGTATTTCCTGAAGTATTATTCTCTCACCACAGTGAAAGCCCTGATTAATTCTCAGAGCCTCTTCTCTTCAAGAGGCACTTCAGGAGGGCTAGATTGCCAAAGACAGGCCTGCGCTGCCGCAGAGTGATCAGAAGGAGCATGGGCATTTCTCCATGCACTAGGCAGAGCCATTTGCTACTGGCGTGAGCAGGGCAGAGCTCAGATAGGAACCGCATGTGAGGCAGCCACCGTGTGCTCCTACCAGCGAAGGGGACATCAGCAAAGGAGCTACATCCTCGTGTCTCAGAATCTCTCTGCCTCTTTGAGGAATTGTTCCTTCTCACTTTTATTCCTCTTCTACCAGCACACTGTCCCCATGGTTTAGAAGCTAAGAGTTTCCTGTTCAAAGGGGCTGCAAATAGGTAACAACCTTAGAAAGCAGGGGGATAATTCCCTTTCCCCCCATTTCTTTCCTTTTCCTTCCTTTTCCCGCCTTTCTTCTCGCTTTTCTCATTCTTTCCCCCTCCACTTCCGTTCCCCTCTTCTCCTCTCTCTTCTCCTCTTCTGTCTTTTTTCTTTCCGCAGAGAAGCCAGACATAAATAAGATGTACGTGTTTAAAACAAAACCACACACATTACACAGAACTACAATAATATTGATCTCACCAAGGCTATTATTAGATGAAAAAAGGACAAAATCTACCCTATAGTAGCAATGCTCTAAAAAAACAGAGAGAAGCATTGTCGACTTTTATAAGCCAATTTCACAAATGTAAATTTAGCATGTTAGTCCCTATTAAAATATCTAAGCTATCTGACTAGCAATCCTTGGTTTCAGAGGCTGTCAGTGATACTGCACCAAGATAAATCTCACCATGGCGACTGACCTTCTCTCCTCCCTTTCATTTACTCTCCATATAAATCGGATATAGAAGTTTTATAATTTTAATAGAATCAATAAAACATCCTCCAACTGAAATATCTGTAGGCTACAGGACTTAAGTCGCAATTTTACAATGTAAGAAACAGATATAGTAGAACCACTGGAAGTGTTTGTGCATCTCTAGGGTTGTGATACAATCATCTTAGCAGAAGTTGAGGGAATTGACTGTGATATTGGAGGCCAATTACTGACCATCTCCCTTTATCATTCTGTTCAATGGGTGGGCCTAATCCCCCAAGTCAGTCAAATGAGCTCCAGTCTTAAAAACACAGTGGTTTGCTGTGGTCACAGAGATGTTGAAAAAGCTCGAAGGTTTCCTGAATCTAACTATTGAGTCTCTTGGTCTCCCTCATGCCTCAGATCAGTAATATGATAACATTTATCCTATAAACTTTTTCCCCTGATCTAGTACCCAACTGGAACACAGGAGCAAAATACCTAACTGTTCTAAGATGGACCTATCTATTAAATGCTATAAGGCACGTGGGAAAGCTGAGGCACACTGAGTTTAGATAAAAGGCCCAAGTTCACGATGACTGAGCACCAGAGCCAGCGGAAGAACTAAAGAGCTGTGACTCCTACCGAGGAGCTTCCACCTCGGTACGTTTTTGTGTCAGGTATTTTTCACTGAGGGGCACGATCCCCTACCAGGCCCTCTCAGTTAGTACAGGGCATTGGTTTTAAGTGATTTGGCTAGAAATAGAATTTTTGCTCTTCCAGACAATATTTGCCATTTGAAGCTTGCTCCTGACTGCAGACTGGTGGAGGTGCACGCTTTGCCTGTAGCACAGGAGCATTGTCCTTCTTTCTTTATCTTAACACTGCAATATTTCTTCTCTTTGGCATAAACAGTGTCCAAAGTACTCTAATCCCATCCACGTACAGTACAAATAGAACAAACAAGGAATGATTTATGCACTCTTGACTGTGCTCTATATCTTATTAGATGAAGATGAATTACTGTGCTGGACAGGGACACATTCTTCTGAAAAATCCATCTTTGTAGATTTCTGGTGCTCAATCTCGTGTCTTCTGCAAATGCATTTTAGCACGCTATCACTATTTTCCACTTGGTGATCTCTGCTGTACCATGCGCAGTATACATGGCCCTGAAAGAGTACTGAAGCAGGTTCCCTTGCTAGCAGACTGCCATAGCTGCAAGATACAGCTCCTTTTAGATCACTTACTCACAAATGATTCTGCTCTTGTGTTCTATGACAGATGCCATTTCCCAATTTCTGCCAGATGTTGATAATGTTATTTAAGCAAAAGAATTAATCCTCTCCCTCTTTCCTTCCATCATCATATTGTATACACTATACTCTCTGCCTTCATAGTCACTTCTGAGAGACAAGTCCGTCAATTTATATACAGAGCAAGAATTTAACTTTGTTGACATTTGACAGAAAACCTAGGGTTTGCATCTTGTGAGAAGTCATATGCACAGCTACAGCATGTAGTACTTGATGCTTTCTTGTAGAGAAAATCCGTATTTGAAAAAGCATGAATTGTTGATATGTGTTCACTTGGTATCAGAAAAGGCCCAATACAGTTTGTACTTAAGTCATTGGACAGGTGTATTAGCTATTACTCAAACCAACAAAGCAGTAAATTAACACCAGACAAGCTAATTTTTCCCCTTCTCCTTTC
This sequence comes from Platalea leucorodia, assembly GCF_965183815.1. Lineage (NCBI taxonomy): Eukaryota > Metazoa > Chordata > Aves > Pelecaniformes > Threskiornithidae > Platalea > Platalea leucorodia. The sequence continues at coordinate 5,689,066 of NC_138828.1, read as the reverse complement.
ATTTTCTTCTCCTTTCAATATGAAGTGATCAAACTCATTTCATTTGTCTCCTCCCACAGTATCTTACTCTCTACCCATGTAAACACTGAATAAAACAGATTTTCAAGCTCCTTCTTCCAAGGGTAACATAGTGACAGCATTCACGCGAGACAAGCCGCATCGCAGTTTTTAATAAATTAGTTTTTACATAAGCATTTCTAGCACTCTTCTAGAACTGGCAGAGTAATGAAGAATGTCCTCTACCTCTTAGTTCTCAGACTGGCATATTAAAATACTTTTCAATAGTTCTGAAATTTCCATGAATATTTTCTGATGAGATTTAGGGTAGTACTGTTATTATTGTGTGAATATACATATCCATATGAAAAACACTTACCCAGGCATTCTCCATCTACCCAAAAGACTTACATTTAAGAGTCAGGAACTGGGAGAAAAACAAACGATGCTAGGACAATGGGGAGGCAAACCTGTACAGTTTCATTTGCAACAGGCAATACTCAGTGATTTCAGGGTCATAGCTAGTAGCGAGTGGGTAGGTACCTGTTCGTTCACTGTGTCCCCGCTAAGATACCAGACAAAACTAGCTGTGGCGGTGCTGGTTACTTTCCCTGCCAACGGCATCCACTGGGAACTGAACAAGAACTCTCACTTCACAAAAGCCACTGAATAGCAATTAAGAGAGGTTTATTATGAATTCCTTCTGCATACAAAGCTACCACTGACTTAAGAGGATTTTTTGTGTGCCAGGAAATGTAGGACCAGGTCTCTGATGGCAGTGGTTTCCAAGTGGTGTGGACACAAGCCAGCTTGAAATATCAGCTCTAGAAGCGAAAAGTTCTATGACCATAATGATGCCCTTGACCCAGTTACATAGATCTTTGCTTTAAAAGGAATAAATCACATCCTTTTTCCCACCCCTTTAAATCAAAAGAATAATAGTTTTCCATATAATCAGGAGGCTGCATTCTCAACATGATCTAATGAGTGTGATGACAACTCCTGTATTCTTCGAAGTTATATGACTATTGCACAGAAAATATCCCCCTATTTTGCAGTAGACATTCCCTAGTGCAACATTTTTTCTTTCAGCCTTAATTGAATTTTGAAGCATTTGCTTGTTCATGTTGTCGTCCATGTAAGCTTTTCATTTTTCTTTTTTTTTTTTAATTAGATGTGCCATTTAAAGTATACCTTCTATCAGGTGAAAGAACAGAAGAATAGAAATCCAACTTTACATAACAGCCAGCAATACAAATTTTTAAATCAAGGCAAGAGTTAGTATAATGCAGTGTTAATTTTTGTATGGTAGATAGAATATGAAATATTTTTATATCCCTAGTCATTAACAGAGTACATTAGTTTTATGTTTTGAAATCAGGCAGTTACCAAGAGGTTTGTCTTTAAAACCAGTTTATGAAACCAAGAAAGGAAAAATCCAATACTTACTTAGCAGCTGGGAAATTGTCACTGTGTTGAACACTCAGTTACTTCTGCATTAAATTGACAGCTTAGGCAGTATTCTTATAGGAGAACGGGAAAAAGTTAAAACACATTAACCCTCCTGCCACCTCGTGCTCAGACGGTGGTGGACAAAATAGACATTTAAATTATAGTGCCTGTTCAGTTTAACTCATTTCTTCAACTGCTGACCAAAACAGTAAGATTTCAGAAGTGATTTCTCCTCTTCTGCTATTCATAATTATAGATTTTCTGAACTGCCACCTCTACTTCTATTGCGTACAACAGGGAGAAGTGCTCTGACTCCTAGCTGGAGTCCTGGATTTACTGAAACTTTGTGTGAGCTCTCCAGCGGGTGTCCCGCGATCATCCAATGCTCAGTGTCAGTGCAAGAACTCAGCTTTATTCTATGCCGTCTTCCAACTGACTGTGTGTAACAGCAACAGTCTCACATGTGTAGACATGGTGGAAAATGTAAAGTACAATAAAAAGGACACAAACCAGAACCATTGTGCTTGCAACGATGAGTTGTCAAAGTCACACCATCTGATACTACTTCTTCCTTTCCAAACCAAAACTATTGGCAAGAGCCTTGAAAACTAACACTGAACTAAGATCAAATTGCACATACAACGAACCTTATGGTAATCCACATGCATACTTTTATTGCTAACTTTCAGTTATGTAATCTGTTATTCAGAATTTGTTTCATTGACTGACTTTAGCTCAAAGCCGCCTTTATCCCAAAGCTGCCCGAAGTCTGTCACAATGTTGATCTACCTTTCTTCCCTCAGAAAAAATTTAATCTAATAAAATGGTAGAGCCCTCTACCATAGAAAAGTGCACTGTATTTTCCAGAGAAATAGCCAGAGTATCCGAAGTATCAGGCACAAATGAAATGGAAGTCTGCGGGGAAAGCTTCAGGGTTCTGTTTGTGCAAGAGTACCTGTATGGTTTTCTAAAGAAACCTGGCAGAACCCATCTGAAGTAACCAGCATGAAAACCTGCTTGGCATTGGCCAGCTCCCCAAATGCTACTCTCCCTCTAGTGCAAAACATTTCCTTTTGATGCATTAATTGTTTTGAAACTGTCTCATTTTTCCTCTACAACAGGCAACGCATGATATTCTCTATTTAGTCTGTGATTCCCAGCAAAATCAATCTACCCAGCCGCTCTTTGGGCTATCAGGCCAAGATGAATGTCCTAAGCATCTGGACTGTGGAGTAGCTGGACTTTTGTGTTCTGGGAGACCGGTCCTGCTTCTTGGAAAACATCCTCAAAGCCTTCCTTGACTGTTTCCACTCCATGAGTCATCAAGTAGCCTCTCATAAATGAGACAAAAGACTTCACACTTCTTTTTCATCAAAAAACACGACCTTTTCTTTGATACTATATCAGGACAGCAGTGTTACTGGTATAATGTGTCTTTGTTCAAAAATGCCCCTTCTGTGCGCTTCGTAGTAGGCACTTCTCCAAAATTTGTAACAGTTACTTGCACCTCGCTTAATGAAAGCAAATAAAAACACTGGCTGCTTCAGTTCCACCTTTTCCACAAAGTTTTCATTTTGCTGTCACCCACCATTTCCAGACAAAAAGTGAACTCCCGCTGCCCCAAATTCCTAGAACTATTCTCATTCTTTTTTAGCTTTTGTACAGTACAGTGCACAATAAAAGACTACCTGGTGTCTCAAGTAGCTGAAAAACACCTACTAAGCCTTATCCAAATATTCCTGCATAATGAAACCTTTCCTGTACTCCAGTCAGTCCACGAGACTGAAGTTCAGTCTTAAAGGCTCATTTTCAGTATCTCCTCTAGCAGGAGAAATCCAGGAAGAGATTTTTTTTGAGAATGAGCAGAGCCTATGTCCATGTTGCTGCTGAATTTCATTTACGTCTACAAGAAATAACTGTTTTCCTTTGTGGCATTTCCAAGTAGTAGGATACACTACTACATCTTCTATTCCTCTTTTAAATGAAGGCAACAAGACTCAAAAATATGAAGCTTGGACACAGACGTAAAGCGACAAGACTAAGCAAAGTTCAGAATAGCAGGGATCCAGTGATACTGGATCTGTTCAGTGAAACTGGACTGTACTGCTGGGATAGGCTGGGTGAAGGAATTTAAGTGGGTAATCTTAAAGTGGGGAAATCCATAATGACCCTTGAGAGTTGTAAGAGCTAGAAGAAAAATATGCTGGATGGGAATGTTACTACAGTTCTCTTTCAGTCTATCACGTTTGGTCCACCAGTAAGGTAATTTAACCTTTTCTGCCTTTTCCTCCAGTTCTCGGACACACAAATTACCTCATCTGAGACACACCTGTATATGAACAGAGTCCAAGGGAATGTCAGAGAACAGTAAAGGATCTAATGTGCATATCCTTGCATTTAAGTTATTACCTCTACCAGATGGGTAGAAACCATGCTGACCTAGCAGATACTGCACCTCTGCACCACTCCCTACTGATAGGCCAAATCAGACTTCATATAAAAGCAGTAAAAAAACCCCAAAATCAGAATGCCCGAAGCAAACCACAGCATCTCTCTGGAGCATCTGGAGCATCTCTCCTATGAGGAAAGGCTGAGAGAGCTGGGGCTGTTCAGACTAGAGAAGGGAAGGCTCAGGAAGGATTGCTCTATGTGTATGAATACCTGCAGGGAGGGTGCAAAGAGGACGGAGCTCTTTTCAGTGGTGCCCAGTGCCAGGACCAGAGGCAATGGGCACAAACTGAAACACAGGAGGTTCCCTTTGAACAGCAGGAAACACCTTTTCCCTGTGAGAGTGACCGAGCACTGGCAAAGGTTAGCCAGAGAGATGGTGGAATCTCCATCCTCGGTGATGTTCAAAAGATTTTTGTAGATTCTCAAAAGACATTGGTGATAACCGTTTGACTTGCTTGACTTCCTTGAGAACAAATTAGTTCTCTTCATATAATGCTTTAACTTTTCTTATATTATTATCTTGCTCCTGTAGACCTTATTCAATGAGGCAAAACCTTCACTGTTTTTAATGACAATATTGCTATAATAATTACTGCAGAGTTGAGCCCTAGAAAATCATCAAACTTTTGTCTTCTTTTTTCTAATTGTGTTTTTAGAGGCAAATTACCTATGGTGCTTCCTGCAGTTTATTTATGCTTAAGAGTGCAGGAATACACAACTTAAAAGTCTTTTGCCGCAAAGCCATTCACCCTGCTGATAGCCGATATGATTAAAAACCAAAACCTAGCGTTTCTAACCCATACTTGAATTTAGACTGGTGCTATGTGAGCAGCCATGCAGCCTCCCTGCTCTCAGGTACGACTGGATGGGCTTCTGTTGTGCCAGCTTGACAGCTCTAGCCAACCTTGGCAGCTTCTGAGTTTTATGAGCTGCTTTGCTTTAAAAGCAGTCTGTCGTGCTGAGGCCTGAATAAGTACAAAATATGTTACATCAGATATACAAACAAATTCTCTGAGGCACAGTAGATGTTCTTACAAGAATGTTCTGCTCTGCTTGGTTCAGTCTTCTTGGTCTGTAACTTTTAGACTATGCTGGAAGTGGAAATAATTCAAAAGCTGGGGAAAAAAAAATCTCATTTCAGAGAAGCTTGCAGTCATTTTCAAAGAAAACTTAATTAGTTTTCTATCCTTGTGACCAAAAAGCATGTCTTTTTCTTCTGTCAAACCTGAATGAATTATGGAATGTAGGCACAAGTATATGTCGTGATGCTAATGAAGCTTTTCTTCAAGTTTCAATTCACTGTATACAGAAGCAATCAGACTGAATTACATTCAGAGAAGAAAAAACAAAACAAAACAAAAACCCCAAACCAACCCAAGATCCTATTTGCTGCTACCTTTGAAGAATTCAAGAGTTCAGTGAATCTAATTTTTTTTATTCCTGTCTTGACTATCTTTATTTCAATTTTTTTTTTTTTGGGGGGGGGGGGGGGGGGGGCAGAATTGAAGAGATTTATTGTTCTTCTCTTGCCCTCCATTATTTACTTAACTTGAAGCTGGTCACTCTCTTCTTCTGGTTAATATTTGACTTATACTAAAGAAGAGCAGTCCACTTCAAAAAATGAAATGAAATTTCTACAAAGTTCCATAGTCTTATTATGATGAATACTTAAGAGAGTCTTTGTTCTTGTTCATGGAGCTATATATCTCCTTAAAAATAATTTATTTCATGTTGTTCTTTTTGGGGAAAACCTGTGGAATAGTATACGTGGAAATGCGGCTGTGAAATAACTCCTGCTTTCTCTAAGCAAGTTTAAGATAATCAACTGAAGGTCAAAAAGCTATTTCTCTAGTTTTCATTTTTAATATAGACACAGGGATGCGCACTCTGCTTAAGATATGAACCAGATGACAGGTATAACTGATTCTTAGATATACAATTCAGAGTTAAGGTCAATACAGAAAGCTTTAGGAAATACCAACTTTATTTTTGTTCAATATCCATGTACTCTCATGCCACGCACAAAATTTAAATCAGTTCTTATATTCATGTGACAAGCATGTGCACAGTGGTACTTCCTTTATTGCACGGTATAAAATTCTACCTTTCCAACTTGTTAGCATGTTGGGATGGGTTCCCTCTAAGGGTGAGCAGAGATGGTGTCTCTAAATTGCTCTGGATGTGTAAAGAGGGAAGGAGAGAGAGGAGTACAATCTGCTAAGTTCATTAAGATGATAAATGTGGAAGGGTGGTGATTTAGGCAAGTGGTCAGCGTTGTGGTATTTTTACTGAAAGCTAGGAAGTTCCTTCTACGGGCTGCAAGAACAAGGCAGAGACTGAGGACTCGCAGAAAACCAGAAGAACAGAACATGTGACCATTCAAAGGAAGACGTGCGTGAACGCTTTAATTGTTTTGCCTTACCCCTACTGAACATGACGGCAAACCTTCTTTAAGTAACAAGCTGATGAAATGCTTGTGTTTAAACTCATAACAAGGTTAGAGTTAACAAAAAATCTTGGCATAGAAATATTTGAACACTTTATCCAAATATTTATTGCCAAAATTATTTCCTGTAAGCCCCTGACATTGAACCCCTTCACTTTGTTAACTGCTGGACAAACACAGAACAAAACCAACCGCGTCTACTGAAGAATGCAAGTATCAGGGAAGAGATGAATACAGACATACCAAGGACACACAAAGAAACCTGTCTGAAGTAATTTTAATGCTTCCAAGCTGTGCAGGCAAAATTAAGGACAAAATAACTGAAGGGGATGAAGTAGGAGGATCACAAAAGTTGGAGGACTCTGGGTTAAGGAAGCTAAGGTGAAGATCAGTGGGGGTTTTGAAGAGCGACGAGAAGCTGGAGAGGATTTATGAACATGGGTGGGATCTCAATATCGCTCTCCGTCCCCACTAAACCAGTGAAACTTTGAAGCATCTCTATTCCTGGGATCCTCTCCTCGTTCCCATTCCTCCCTCCACACAGCAATCTGTAACAGAGCTTCCCTGCCCCATCCTCTCCTCCCAGCAACAGCTGTATTCTTGCCTCTGTATTGCTTTGTTTGTGGCTGTGATAAGGGGAGAGAGAAACTGCTGAAGGAAGCAGAATGGTGATGCATAACTGTGCAGTGGAAAATCAGAGTCTGGCTGCTTAGGGAATAGTTGCTGCTCAAAAGGTAACTCTCCTGTCTCCTCCAGCATGGGCAGAACAGCTCTTTGCTGCTGCCATTAGCCCTCAGGCAACTGCCTACCTTGCTACACCCAAAGCTGGCCCTAAGTCAGAATCACAATCACAGAAAGTAAGGTGTGTCACGTTAGTATTTCTAGTGGTTTGTAACAGCACAGGATTCTGTACCAGCTACTATATAGGTAAACAGTGTACAAAGTAGAGAATTTATAGCTTCTACACAAGATCTGGTCTTGTGGTCATCTGGTTTTAGTCACTAGTAGTGTGCTCACCATCAGAAATAAGAAACACCCTTTTTGAAGCATCAGGATGAACAGGATATATTATATTTTAAATTTACTCTATGCATTAGAAGTACTGCATAGTAGTTTGAATCCCTTCCAGATATCCTGAAAATAAGACTCTTACCATCGTAAGAATTTCATTTGCAGGAGACTGTACAACTTGTTAGGCCTAACATAAATATATTTGAATAAACAATCATTTACACAGGGTGAAAATATACAACTCAATGGAAGCAGCATTTTTTTAAATCCATTAAATCCTAACTCTGATATGCACTGACATTTATCTATGGCATTTGCTTCAATTGTTCTCATTAAAATTGGACTACAGTTACTGGTAGCCTTGCAATGTGTTAAAATGAAGAAAAAAAAAAAAAAGAACTTTTGAGAGCAGTTAATTTGGAATTAAATTAGTTTCTTCACAGATCAGAAGATATGTACATAGCAGGATCTTACTGAATTATACCAGCATGCTTCACTATGTAAGAAAGGGCAAAGGACAGCGAGACATTACTCCTCACAGAATTGCAAAGCTATACCCCCAATCAAATCCAATCAAGAAGAGAGAAAAAAGAATATGAAAACAGTTCTGTTCTGCAGGGTTGTTTCTTTTTTTTAAGGCACGTAAAAATAGAATGGCTTGGTGTGCCAAAAGCTAGTTTTAAACACGGGCCTCATTCAAGTCAGCAAGTATTTTTCCACTGACTTCAGTAAGGGTCTTTCTAACATAAAAGGTACCGCAGCCCAGCTGGGATAAGTCTACTGTGACTTGGTGATGAGGCAGGAGGTCAGGTGAGGCACCGGACTCGGGCACTGGCCGCTGTTTGAGGAACAGTGATCTCAACCCTTCTAGGTCCAGCCTGAGAGAATAGGAAAGCATTCCAACCAAAACACATATACATATACACTTCAAAGGCATTAATTTTCCAAACCAGAAGAAAATATGAGATAAATGGATTGGGAAGAAAATTAATCCAGAAAAATAAGAATAAAATTTATTTAAAATCAAAACCATACCGTGAAGAAGGAAGAGAATTCCAGGCAACTTCTGGTTCAGTACAGGAGTAAAGGTAACAATAAAAATAAAGCCTACTTCTAAATCCAGGGATGGAATAAATGAGGAATAGATAGACACCAGTCTAAATTACAAAGTACAGTAATTTTGTATGGGTTGCTAAACACATAAAGACTGAAATCCACAATGACCAGAGGCAAATATCTACAGCTGCTGATAGAGATGCAGAAGAGTTGGGATTAATTAATAAATGTTTTTTCTGACCTTTGAAAAAACAGTATTGTGTACCTGTCTTCTGTGAAAATAGGTGCTTTCCAGTCTATCAGTTGCAAAGAGGATGGTAACCCACAACCTTGGGGGATAAATGCTTTTTAGTCAGGAGATCTAGATTATTTCTAGCCAGAAGCCTAAAATTTTGGCTCAGCAATTTTTTACTGATAAAAGTTTTTTAATACATGTTGGAATATCAGGGCACAGATAGAACATAACGTACTAAAATCTTGTGCCAGTATTTTAAAACCTCTGTACAGAACACTCTGCAAATACGGTGAATTCATAAGGAAAACATAGTTTGGTGAAAATCCAATCAGGTAAATTGCCTTCTGGAGAACAGGATGGCTGCGCTGCAGCTGCAAGCCAAAAAAGGGTTATGACATTAAATTATCTCCCTCAAATACATGCAGGAGACAGAAGACCTGGAGTTCAACTTAAGAGGAACTAGCTAGATAGAGAAAAGTTGGAAGTAGCAATGTTCTATAACAAAAACTGAGGGAGAGGAGGAAGAGGAGGGGATCTGGAACAAAAGAGGAGTCAGAACAGGATCTCAGAATCTATAGGTATCAAAAGCAACTCATTAAAACAGGTACGGAAAGATGTGATTGGTTTCAGTGTTAATTTAATAAAAGCTTAACAGCTTCCCCCCCCCAATCCAGTGAAATAGAAAGTGACTGTAGGACCAATAATCTGTTTGGTTAAAAACGTGGGGACAGGCAAAAATGCATTTATCTATATTCTTCTGAACTAACTCCAAAGAAAATTAACAGCTTAATTTTAACCTTCTTCCCTACTGGAAAAAAGTAAGCAAACACAACATTGTTAACTAAGGATTCAGCTGATATAAAAAGTAGACATGAGTCAGATCTGCACATAACTCTGCATCCTCAGGCACTTCTGGTGGCAGAGATGCCACTGAGCTAGACCCAAACCAGCTAGATGGAGAACAAGCAGCCATTTCCCAACAAGCCCAGAATTTAACAGGGACAAAAGAGGAGCCTGACAAGTGGGCCGAAGATGCAGCAGCTGTGTTGCGAGATGGAATGACTCTGCGGCTGTTGGCGCTGGACCAGCTGGTTCAGTGTACAGACAGAACCTAAGCAGAGAGCAGAGCAAGAGATTCTGATTCAAGGTGGGAGAAAAGGAAAGAGGTAAATGTATGCATCTGGCTCGACATATGTTTTGGCTCAGCTCTGTGAAAGGAAAAAGATACGTCTTGTAAAGAAATGTCACAAAGAACAAGTAATAAATAATGAATAAAGATTCTGCATTGTTTGTTTATAGAACCTCAAGAGCATCCTGCTAGGTGCATTTTCAATTATCATTCATTCTGCAAAGCCCTACTGTGATTGCTTTAACCTTGATTTTAAAACAAAACTAACAGTAATGTGCAAGCATATTGGTACAGCCACGGTATCAAGGAAAGACTGGTGATAAGTGTATTTATAAAGCAGTAAAATCACATTAAAACTGCTATGCAATAAAAACTACATTGTAGGCAGCATCTGGGAAAAGCGTATTCACAAACCAATAATATCCTATTAAAACTAATGTGCAATAAAAGCATGCCGTAGCAGGATTTGTAACAGTTTTCAGACCAGGGCCGTGGAAATGGGTTTTTGACCTTTTCCAGTATTGCTAGCTTCAACTCGGCACTTCAGGTACCGCTCAGGAAGCGCCCAGGACGCAGCTTGGTTTAAGAAATGAGGTTTTTTCCTCATTAATCAAACAAACTCGCAAATGTGGTCCGTTAACCAATTACGCAGGAAGTAACCTTATTAAAAAGAAGTAGTACTCCTGAATCTAACTGAACTATCTTGATGGATAAAAGAATGAAAATATGCATCTGCTACAAAAAAAAAAGCAGCCTTCAAATAGCCCATGGTCATATTTTCAAAAAAGTTTTGCTCCTGCACCCAAACTGCAGTCCGAATAACTGTATTCGAGAATAAATAATGGTTTGGGATACTTTTTAGCGGCTAAGCAAACAAGCAAACTTGTGCATTGACCCAAAATGATTCTTTTGGGTTTTTTCCTCACCAAATTGGATCTGCTATTATGCTTTCAATTTTTAATTTTTTTAAAAGTTGCAATGAAATTAATCTCATGATACAATTCTGAAATGAAAAATGTTTTTCATATTTTGTTTTCAAAGCTTCAGGATGTTTCTACTTTTCATTTTTTCGATAAACTGCTGAGTTCAGTCAAATTTACAGAAATAGTTTTGACCCATTCAAGAGTGCATGTTTTTAATGAATAACTGATTTGCATGCAATTTGAACCACCTTTGATGCATCTGATTCTTCCCTATAGAAGGTGTAATCTAAAATCCACTGAAGTCGATTGGAATTTCTACGTGTCAATGAGCAAATGTCCAACTCCCCACTGCTCAGATACTGTTATACTAAGGGAACTTGATACAGAAAAGCAAGAAAAATTAAAAGTAAACACTGGAAAGTAAAGTTAATGTTTGTCAGGGCTGTGATGGCTTAAATTCTGATGCTACTCTGCAACTGTAAACAAACCTTTCTCAAGGTAAGCTGCAAAACAGCACAAAGTGATCAGGGCACAATGAAGCTCCAGAAATACACTCGGGATATAAAAAACAGCAAGAAATAAAGAAGAAACCTTGTGGTTCAAATAAGATTCTGTGGTGAAAGACATTGGGCTCTCAGAAACATCACTGCAAAGGGCTGATTGACACCAGTGTAAGTGAGAGCAGGATTTGACCACGTGTCACTGCCCTTGAGGAGATCAGAGGACAGAATTCTTCATGTGCCTGATAGATTTTGCATCTGACAGAAAGAAATCTAGGTTCTGTGTTCTGCAGACCAAGTGTTAGTCTTTCCGGAGATCTTCCTGAATCCCAGGCAACAAATGATTTTTCTCTGCACCTAAGGAGATTTTGGCCAGATTTGTCAGACGAGAGCAAAACTCACCACCGCTACTGCAGATGCATCATGCTGCTTGTACTTCTGGTCTTAATAGCTACTATGGACTATTTACCCTTATGTCATGTCTTAGCCCAAAACCAAACCCTGGAAATTTGCACATAGTCAGGATGCCATTATAAAATCCTTCATTTAGGTCTTTACCAGAAACTCATCTCATGTACATTACATACCTGAATGTGCTGGCCTCATGTTTTAAACATCTGAAAAAGCCAATTAAGCTTGTCCCTGATTCCATTGTTTCTTTCTTTTACATTAAGGCTTCTTTATAGTTGAGATCCCTATATGGGATATGTCTCCAACAGAAGTAACATAAAAACAAGAAGCTGGATTTTATTCCTCTTGTATAATGAGCTTCCAGTATGGCACTTACAAAGACTCTGTTCTTATGTAAAATAAGCAAGCGGGATTAAAAGAGCAAGGGCTGTATTTTATGTTCGCTTATCAGCTGCGCCTCACAGTTCTTCCATGAACTGTATTATCTCATTAAAAAACCACTGAATGTCATGTTGCTCAGACTACATGGGAAGCTGCTGTCCTCCTGAGAGTGACAGGCATCACAAGAAATGCGGCAGGATGAGTGACACAAATGGCAGGGAAGCATAAATCCAAAATGGGACAAAGGTAATGGAAAAACGTTCTTCCAAAGTGACTCCACTTATTTTGGCAGAGATTTAGATCAATGTACTTGGGACTAAAATTTGGTTTGGTGTCTCTTTTTTCCCCCCAGTGTGAAACGGGCGGGAAAAAAAAAAAGCATAAACTAGAGATGCATATAGGCTCTTTTTCACTGCAGGATAAGAACTGAGCACAAGTTAGAGATAAGCAAATACAGCTCTGAAAAGTCAGAGCACTGATCTTGAACTTCTTGACGACTAACAGCTTTGCAAAGCTTAGCAGAACAGGCTCCCTAGTATAATTTGGGCTGTGACAGCTCCAGGTAAAGAAGCAAGCAAAAATTAAATGTTTACCTACTAACTTTTTCTGCACTTTGTGAATTTAAGAGAACACTAGTCACAGATGAAATTTAAATTGCTCTTCACCTCATCTGAAAAGAGACTGCCAATGTCTAAGCAGATTTTTTCTTGAGGAAAGGAAATAAATTTTGGATGTTTGTGGGTGGCAGATTTTTATTTGAGCAGGTTGCTGATGTCTGCTCTTACCTGGATGCTTCTTGTGAAGCTCCTTCCCACTGAAGCTACAGGTGGTCACTACCTGAATGAGCCCTCAATGCAGCAGATTAGCACCCGAGTCCAACATGGTGCTCAATGTTTAACATTAAACACGTGCTCAAGTACTTCCCTGAACTCATGCATTTTAACAGCCTTTGGCTCAGGATGTATTTCCCAGCTACAAGAAGGGCTGAAAATAAAGCACTGGGATGACATTTGAGTGTTTCTTTAACTCAATTTGTAATCTGATTTTTTTTTTTCCACCGGGGACTAGAGGGTTTATTGGTATAAAGGGATCGATCTGGCAATTGTGCATTCAGCCCTTTATACCAAATCAGTGCATGTCTGCCTTGGTCTTACATGATAATACTGGTGATTGCAATTCTTTGCTATTGAGATGATTTCTAGATTATCATGCTAAAATTTTTTACTACAAATTGTGAAGTGGGGAGAAAGGAGGAAGTTTTCCATCAGAATACAAAGAGAAGTGATTGCTCGCCTCCCAGACTAAAGCACAAACCGAATACATTTAAAAGCAATGTAGTGGTTCACGCCCCTATTTTTCTTAATTGTTTCTTTTCTCATAGGAAAATCACAATGATTTGATTGAAAATAATAATTAGGAAAGTTGCTGTTGTGTTTCACATAATGAGAAATTAATCCCTATTTTCATCAATCAGCAGGAGTGAAACTCATCAGTGCAGCAAGCCAGAACAAGGGCTTCCACGCACCACAGAAATCCAATGTCAACCTGCTTCTGACATTGGTCATCTCTAATGCCTAAACTTTGTACCAGTTCTCTGAGCAAGCAATGACCATAGTTGGAACATGATGTATCCTAAAACCGCACCATTGTTTATCCGTATCATACTCCTACTACTTCCTAATTTGCTGACTAGCTTCACCTCAGGGTCTCTTTAAATCACTACCATTTCCTGATTTCCTCTTGCTCATTGAATGCGCATGCTCAAGATTAATTTCCCCAGGAGACATCCGTCTGCATTTTTTTCAGGCTGATTCTCATTTTGCATTTCCAGTGCATATACTTTTCTCACTAGGCACTACTTTGTTCTACTAGCTCTCTATTCCTGTAGTGTTTATTGCACCTCTCACTTCAGTATCACCTACAAATTTTATTAACGTTCTTATTCCCCTTCTCCAAAATGCAGCTTTTTTCAGTATTTCTTTACAATGAAGCATCCTCCCCAACAGAATGACAGATCTCTTAAAACAATGACTTAAAGAAGTCATTTTGTTTAATTGGAAAAATATCTCATTTATCTCCCTGACAGAGTAGTTTAATCATGTCTGGTTCATAAATTTGAAAAGTTTACAACTGAAAAATAGCAGTATAATTCAATACTGTGAAGTCTGGAAAACACGAACCGGTCCACGCTTACACCTGGTGCGTAAAATATGCTCATTTCTTCCTAGCGAGGTTCAGGCATCTGCATCTTTATGCCAATGTAAAGCCTAAAGCAGATGTATTCTCTTGTTCTGTATGCGTAAAAACGGGAACTGATGTTATTCACGTTCCTCCCTGTCATCTACCATTGCCTTTTGTCAATGGATGCCACTGAAACGGTTGACTATTTTGAACCACACTTTCCCTTTCTGTGTTATAGTCCGTGTTGGGGAGCTATAGTAAAAGAAACCTCCTTTAGGGGATCATCTATACACTTCTGAAAGGGCTTTTTTACCCCTACAATTCAGAAGCTGGGTTTGCAGTGTTTTCCCTTGACTGTCTAAAGTACTTTCTCACAGCTGCTATCTAGGTCCTTGCCCTGTAAGCACACTGCTACTTCCCAATCCGTTCCTATTTTTAAGACAGACATACAAAGGTTGCAGGAAAACATATTTACTGTAAGATCAGAAAGAAGGACCAATATTTTGCAATCTACTCCCTAACCATGGATATTAAACAGGCCAATTCATAATTACGTATTTTCTACCTTGCTGACCTTTGCTACCTACTGGCATATTCCCAGTCTTCTTGACATTGCCTGACCCATGTGAATGTTTTTCCATTATGAGATGATTACAAGCAATGTTTTTTTCTACAGTCTCACTGAAAATATTCATAGCAAATAATAGCACAGAATAATCATTAAAATTTGTGCTAGGGAAATCTAGAGGCTTTATTTTTCTCTTGATTGCAGAAGAAATTTATAAAGTTTGGCAAGCTGTTCTTTATGTAAATGCTTTCTTTTCTCATCACCAATACAATGTCCTAGTTATTTAAGGGTTTGCTAGTACACCACAAAAAAGACATAGTTTGTTTGCGCTTCAGAGACTGACAGGGATTATTTTTAAATTTGTAAACAATGCAGCAGAGTGACTGCAAAGTAAACACCTGGAAAGAAGGAAGGAAAAAATAAGGTCTTTAGAGAGGTCCAGCCGGGGCTGCGCAGAAACACTCTTCCAGGGGCTGAGGGAAGCTCAGCTCCAGAAGCTGCTCTCTGCCTGTGCGCAGTCCTCTGCGGCTCTGCTGGGCAATGGGCACAACAGGGGGACACAAGACAAGGCTGGGGGTCTGTATCTGACCTACTCTCTGGAAAATCAAATGCTGTAGCATTTACACTTGCATGGCGCATCTACTCTTTGACACGACCTGTAAGGATAGCACGTATGCTCAGGGCTCGTTCACAGAAAGATGAAGGTAATTTTGAACTCCTACCTTGCACGACCACTGTTCAGGACAACTCCAACACAGATGTTATCACTACCATATATTTGACCTGTATACTGGTTGCCCACTACTGGCATGCCTGAAGTGCTGACTGTACAGTAGCTTTATATTTATCAGGAATATGAACAAATAAACAGAGGTGCTATTTATAAACCTGGATACAGATAATATCAACCTCAGCACTACCCAAATAGCATGCTCCTTAATTAGTATAGTGGGGGAAACTTTTCCCTCTGGTGATTTCAAAATAGACAGAAATATCCAGAAGAATATCACTTTTTTGACATGCCAGCAGCAACAGGAAACTGGTTGCTACAGAAAGGACAGGGGAAATTTGAGAAATATGGGTAG
Source organism: Platalea leucorodia (assembly GCF_965183815.1). Lineage (NCBI taxonomy): Eukaryota > Metazoa > Chordata > Aves > Pelecaniformes > Threskiornithidae > Platalea > Platalea leucorodia. Next base: position 5,673,240 of record NC_138828.1, on the reverse strand, counting down.
TATCAAAACAAAGAGAGCTTTTAGGGAGGTGACACAGAAAGGTGGCCTTGCAATATAATACTGCCTCTCTGTTACATGTTTTAAAGATTAACAGGGTAAGTTACAGTCTACCTGACACTTTGTAGGCAGACAGCACCCTATGGTAACCCGCCACATCAGTTTATTCCAAGGAATAAGTGTGCCGATAAATGCTACTCTAGAGCTGCATGAGGCAGAGAAACCCAGCGGAAACAAAACTAAAGCAGAATTACAGTAATTAAGCTTTGTAGCCATAAAGGCGGATTACTTTTGTAAGGTCACTGCAGATAAATACAGAGAATAGTTTAGAAATATTGTGCAGCTGTGGAAAAAACATTCTTACACTCTGTCAGATGTAGTTTTCTACGAACATGGCACAGTCGGAAACCACCAACTTTGTCTGGAAGCTGGCTAAGTACTTTTCAGTGTGCTTCCTGGATAAGAGACAACAAAGCAAGCAAGAAGAGTTGCAGAACTAACTGCTCCCCTGTATCAAAATTCTGCCTGATACGGGTAGGGAATAAACCATTTTGGGGTCTTCAGAAAACATTATTAGTTACGTCTAGTACCTGCTGCTAGCAACATCAGAAATTTTCTAATGGGAAAGCCTGTTCAGTTGTGTCATGGGCTATGACAACCAAAAGGAGTTAACAGCACCTCACTTCTGTGTACATGATTATGAACTTGGCACATGCATGTGTCAAGCTGAAAACTTAATTTCTACGCTTCTTTGACCAGACTTTTAAAAAAAGGCTTTACCAGTCACAAAGAAAAAGATTCTATTGAAATAGTAGAAATTGAAATAATGTATAAAGTCTTGTGTACACCCAGCAAACACACCAGTGCTATAACAAAAAGAAAAAAAAAAAAAAGAAAAACTTGCAAGGTACAATAAGTAATTATTAACCCAAAGAGGTCATGGAAGTCAAGATGGGCTCCAACTGCCTTTCCACTGGCTCTGCTCTAACTCACAGGAGAGTCTCATGATCTGTCTTCACGTGCTGGGTGTGAAAATATGAAGTCAGCTTGTAAAGTTTTGATGCAATTAATGGGCTGCTTTATTCTGCTTCACATGATACAAAGTAATGTGTCTCCATGTATTGAATTAGAAGTATGACCATAAAGGCTAGAGAGGGTATTTCATAGTCTGAAACTTCTTTATTGCAACAGATCTATTGGTTTACAACCATGGCTTTATACTCACTATTATTCACTTGTCCTGTCCTATAAAACTTTATTCTCCTGGAGTAACAAGGACTCTTAATCTTTCTATTGATAGAGTTAAATGAGAAATCTCTTATCTAATGAAGGTAAGTAGGAACCCAATTATCCATTACTTGCCTCTATGAGTGGGTAATAGGATAACACCAGAGCTGTCTGAAATTTTCAGATAATGCTTTTATAGGACTTTCCATACACGAAGCAGTGTGAAAAGAAGTAATCCTCTTACCATCTCTGTAAGGCAAGGAAGTATCACTACTCCAACTTTACAAAAAGAAAAACTGAGGCTGAGAGAGCAAAGCTTTCCAAAAACAGATGCCTAAAATTTCAGATTAAATTCAAAATTAGCTGCCTATCACAGTGTTCTAATTATAAAATTTCAACATTTTCAAAATCAGGCTGCTTGTTTAGGTGTCATCGTCTGATGTTTTCAGTTTGTATTTTGTCATTTAGTTTTGACAGTCTGTACGGTGTTTTTCCATTACAACTGAATTACCTTTTTGAACAAATAGTCACATTTCCAAATTCAAAATTGGTTTTCAGCAATTTAGACATGCTTATATGTCTGCCAATTGTGTGCACATTAGGCTTAGTAAACTCATTCACTACACAGTACTAAGAACAGAAACGAATGCAAACACAGGAAGAGAGAATTTGTAACCCTCAAATAAGACATCTTTGCAGCGCTAGTCCGTATTTACACTCAATACTAGACTTCAGATAACAGGTTCATATTATTAATGTCCCACCTTAAACGCTCATCAAAATTTACTTGTGTAAGTTTACTAAAAACATGAACGTTTTCTGCCTATTTGTGTATTTCTTTATTTCCCTGTTCCTGGCCACTCCCATGGTCATAAACTTCAAAGGCGTTACCCATCGTAGTGCTAATAATTTCAGTAGTGCTATGCCCATTTGTTCCTCAGCTTGTAAGCATAACAACAATATTCATTTGAACCTTAGGAAGTTTCCTCACTTTGTTAATTGTGTTAGGCTTGGATTTAAACTATTGGTTTATATTTCAACAATAAATTCATTTCAGTTTAAACTTCAGAGACAAATTAGAACTAATTCTATTTTATGAAAGGAAAAGCTGTAACACCTTTTCAAATCCAGACTTAATTTGCTTTTGATATATTAAAGAAGTATCTTGTTCACATTTTAATTTGGATTGTGCTAACTTAATGAAATTGTATTAAATACAACAGGGAAAATGCTCTTCTGAGTGTGAATTATTGTAATGGTATTTACTCTTATTTGTTAAAAAACAGAAAGAAAAAAAAAAGAATCAATCACAAAACACTACCTCTATGAATTATGAATACTCTGACAATTCTACAGCCTGATTAAATCTCATGGAAATCAACAGAAGGGTTTCTTGGCCAAGAAAGCACACCAAAATTCAAATGCTGATTGCAACTAGATGAAAGGAAAGAATGGACAGTCCCTCGGCCACCAACACTAATTCTCCTCCATTTTTGAGAACTTTGGTTTCTGCATTTGAATACTGCCCCCACACTCTTACTGTACCTTTACATTTCTGAGAACAAACTTCTGAGTGCTGAAGTGAGTTTGTCATTAAAATTATTGGTTTAAAAGGAAAATGAGGTATCATGTTTTCTGGCAAACGGGGTCTCCAGCCCACCCACTCTCTCTCCTTTGTCTAGGCCATAATCCTTTGGACCATATTTTTCTCTTCCCACATGTTCTGCACTGAAATTGGTGATGCCATTCCCAATTCACTACCATGGAAACCTAAAATTTTTCACTTTTTCCATCTCCTTTATGACATGGCCCTAGATAAGACTAAGTGGTCTGCAGGATGCTAATCACTTGGAATAATAGCTGTGGTGTTTCAAAAAACAATTTAGATCCTTTACTCACTTTCAGGAGTATATTGGTATCTGTGATGTTTATCCTGGAAGGATATTCTAGTTAGGTATTTGTCCTGAATTATGCCCTACAATAAAGCTATATTTTTTTAGGAGCAATTTACTACTCTCTTCCCTCCTTCACGAGACGATACAAATAACACGAGAACTTGCTCATGACTTGTTGCTGCAGCATCCTGGACTACATTAGAGCACTGGTTCCCAACCAGTGAGGTATGACTTGCTAGTGAGGCACATCAACATAAGATGATGTGGAATACAGTGTGGAATCCATGTTAACAGGCTTTACTGGGCCTTTTAGTTGGTGCTGTTAGCCAGTGGCAAGGGTCCGAGCTGGGGAAGATGCTTGGCTAGAGGTATTAAGAGAGAAAAGAAAAGGTGGTGAAAGCAAGGCTTGCTTCAAATGATTATACAGGATAGCACTGACTTCAAGAACACTCATCCCTGAGCTGTGGAAATGATGCTGCAGATCTAGAATAAGAATACTAAATTTGTTTGATATGTGGAGAGTGATGGGACAAGGATACAATTTTCCATCTAGTTCAAACAAGGCAATTGGGTCAATGTCATTTTCACCCATCTGTTTCTCCTTGCCTTACCTCCTGTAGTCCGTCTGCCAAATTTGCCCTGAGTTACAATCTGTGCAATCAGCCTAGAAATCAAGATGGAGACTGCAGGCTGTAAATAATCCCAGCAGCAGAGGACAGGATGAGGAAGACCGGATAAATGTTGTTGAGGAGTGGCAGCCACTACACAGCTTGGAGGCTGGCAGAATGGTCCAAGAGCTGCTGGTTAGACAGTCCATGTCCTGCCTTTGGACTAGGAATTACTGCCTAGTAATTACCTAGCTGATTATCTGCCAGGTATTGCTTTTCATTCACATGTCTTGTTCCAATGTCTTGGAAGTCTTTCAGGGAGAGTCAAATCCCACTTAATGTAACACAAGACTCTTTATTCCATGTAGCTGAAAAATTAGTTTTATCAATCAAAAGTTATAAAATTACTTCCTTGAGGTAATTGAGGCTGTTAGAATTAGAACTTCTAGAACTGACAGAGATAGTAACCAAACTGAGCTCTGATGACTAAGGTGGCAGAGAGGGGGTTTTGCTTATGTCTGGAGCACTTTAACAGCAATAATTGTTAATGTCCTGTTGTCATAACATAAAAGGTCTCGGATTTTAGAAAGACAGCAAAGCACAAGATGAAATGCGCAGAAATAAAACAAATGGTCTATGAGAATCATCTGTTGTCTGTGAGTAAATGGTTGGCAGCAATTCAGTTTGCTTACAATCTTGACAAGCATCTCCCTCTCTGACAGAGCAAGTAACATGCCTCAGCAGTGGCTGCAGAAGTATCCCAAAGTGATTAAATCTCACTCTTTCTTTCAGGAAATTGCCTGTGATGTCTTGTCTCACAACTACATTATGTCTCATTATAAGTTCTGTCTCCTATATAGATTGGACTTCAGTTTAAAAGTCCCACGGAGCATCTGCTGTTTAAGGTTTCCTATCAATATGCTGCAGATGACAGGAATATGTTATATATACATTACTGGAAATTTGAATATTTTAAATCATGTCTTAGGAACAGTTACTCTGTAAGTGGAAACATCTTTGTTTCTATTTGCATGTTTTCTTTACTAGAACCAGAGATGCTGAGAGTTCCTTCTTGTCGCTTTGCTCTTGAAGGTGGAGAAATTTTCTTAATTCAGTGAAGTTAAACTCCTCCAACCTAAGACAGTCACCAGAATAACATAGAAATCATAGAATCATTAAGGTTGGAAAAGACCCTTAAGATCACCGAGTCCAACTGTTAACCTAGCACTGCCAAGTCCACTACTAAACCATGTCCTCAAGCACCACGTCTCCCCGTCTTTTAAATACCTCCAGGGATGGAGAAAAGATCATCTTGAGTGCCATTACACACTTGTAGAGACTGAAGAAATCCCCATTATTTTTAAGACAATATTAAAATATAGGAGGAAGATTCACATTGAAAATGTTAAGTTAGTGTGCATCAAGTTGTCTAAGGAGTGTTATGATACACAGAGGTCCAAAACTCTTCAAACAAAAAGCAACCGTTACCTGGGCTGAAGTAGTGAACTTGTCTCATTCTGAGAATGCTTAAAAGAAAAAAAAAAAAAAAAAATTTTCTTCAATGAAGCACACCCAAAAATTCTAAAAGTGAATATGCGGACAACTTTAAAGCAGAAACTACTTGGAAAAGTATTTTTAAACAGCAGCCATTTAAATTGATTTTCATCATTTGTTGTCTTAAATAGGGAGTTACTGAGGAAGTGCAATATACATAGCAGTACATCCTGAGGCTTTTGCTGATGCTGCTTCTGCTGCTCATAGAGAAGGAGCTTTCCTTTTTACCAAAGCTTTTTTGCCTTTTCTAATTCTTAAGCTTTTAATCACAAGCTGTCTAAGCTATCTCACAGTGCTGGTGCTGAAAAAGGGATCCCACCTTTCAGAGAGCCTTCTAGACAGACTGAGAACCTGGCTCTGGACCAGACTGCATGGGATAGGTCTTGTAGAGGAGTAAGAATTCCTGTCAGCCATGGTCTCATTAGCTCACCACCTCCAACGGCCACAACACAGTACTGAAGCACGAAGGATGCTGCTGCTACCCTAGAAAGGATCTGGGAATTCAGTCCATTCCTTAGAGTCCTTGGCAAGGCTGCTTCTGCCTTGTGGCATTAGCAACTTACAAGAAGGAAACTAGCTGCCTCCGGGGAACCAAAGCCAGCCGTTGTGCCACAGGCATGTTGTAAAGGAGCTGAAACAAAAGCCTTGAAATGGGCCTTACATATGGCAATGGAACATTTTCTGTATCATATGAAATACAAATATGATGAAGAGGATTAGGGATTTGGAGCGTGACACTGATTTATATAGTTTGCTGGGATTTTTTTTAAACAAAGTACTACTGTGAACAACACATGACCAAATGTGTCTCTCCCAAATGTCCGATTTCAAAAATAATTGTTCAAAATCCTATTACTACACCAGTGAAAGGCATAAACCGACATGCAAGAAGAGACTTTAACTCCCTCCATTAGCACTGTGCATTCCTGAATGGCCACTGGTATGCACTGTCCCCTCATGTCAGTTAAATTAAGCTGTACCTGCTGGGGACATCTGTGATACTCTTCTCCTAGAATACCTTACTTGGAAGTTGTGAGGAATTACTGTAAATTGGTACTATATAAATGAGTTTTTAGAACAGACTCCTGTGTTAATAAGGAACTTCCACTTCAGATACTGAAAGGTTTTAGTAATCAGATCTGTACTTGATTATTACAGTATGTTATTAAATGTAAAAATGATGTACTGTTTTCTATTTTCTAGGCTATATAGTACTTCGGACAGTGAAAGAAGAAAGATACATGAAGCTTTCTCCTTCCCTTAGGAGAGATAAAATCCTAAGGCTTAACATTTCTCCCTAACAGAGCCGTCTGTAGAAAACGTCACAGAGCAGCATGTTTCGCAAACCAGTGACTGCTGCATACATTCCCTTCAGCAACATATATTTACCCTTGACGAAACGCAGAGTTTATCCAAAATGATCATAACCACTCAGGTGAAATATGCTACGGATGTTAATAGGGATGAACCCAATTGGATTTCACTTATGCACAGAGAAGTCCTTTAACAGTATGTTATGATTTAATCATAATCAACATGAAGTAATCAAAAGGAACTCTAGAAACCTGAGAGGAGACTGTAGCATGTTGTGAAACCTATTTGTTCTCCTGCCTGCATGCGGAAAGTGCTGAACTTCATTAGTGTACCTGCCTGGCACATTCATTCATATGCAACTCCCTTTTGAGCGCTGATGATTTGAATTACAGTGGCTTCTACAGATCCCTCATGAAAACTTTATTCCAAGTGCTAGACAAGCACAGGAGAAACAGTCCTGCCCCAGAAGATTAATAACGTGAAGAGATGAATGAGAAGGCAGAAAGGTACTGTGTCTTACCTGAGTGTGGCACAAAGCAAACAGCAAAACTTCAGCTGAAACTTCTCATTCCCCAGTCTTATCACAGCGCCGTGCCCAGGAGCAATTTGTAGTGCACTCTCTATAGAACATTCAACATCTGCCACTCTATTACACATTTCATCAGAAAAAACAAGTAGCCCCCCCAGTACTCCATCAGGAGTCCCCGCTACTCCTCGTGCAAGCCAACTCTTGGGCATTTTTGGTCCCAGTTCGCCTCCTAGGTCCAGCCAGGGACAGGATTTGATCTTTCTTACAAAGTAAAATGAAACAGACAAAAGTCAGAAAAAAGGGAAGAGGGAAAAGAAAATAAAATGCTTTTTGGAACTTTTCAAAGCTAGTACTTCTCCAAGAATTAAAAACATTGAATGAAATAAACAGTGACCTCCGCAACATCTTTGCCGATTTCCATTTCAATGGGATGGATTTACATTCTCATCTGAGTTCGTGACTGGTGTCTCTGACACAGAATGGCTGTACTGCGAAGCGGGAAGCTGATGATGCTTTGGAACAGACATGCTGTAGGTGGACAAGAATAACTACCCTCCTGGTTTGCTCTCAATAATCCTTTCTTAAAGAGACACAAAAGAACAGTGTGCACTATCAACAGAGAAATATTAAAAATTTATTGACTGATATGTACAAAACCATGCTCACACGCTCAGTAGTATTTTAGGGGAAATCCGGTGTTACATTAGCTACTAGCTATAGCTATAGCAACACAAAAAAGTGTTTGTAGTATTACCCCCCCCCCATCATTTGTCTCTCAGCTATTTTCTGTCAAAGCACAGAAATCAATAGCAGCACACTGATAGAACCCAGATTGGTTTGAAGATCCAGTACATGGTATCCAGTCAGTCAAGTGTGATGGATTTAATTCATGCAGCACTTATTATTCCCAAGCTTTGCTTGTCAACAGGAAAAAAAACCAAAAAAACAGGGGGGGAAAAAAAAAAAAAAGCATAGATCTGAAAAGCAATCAGGCAGTTTCCAGAAAGACAAATCTTGCAGTGGTTCCACTCTCCCCCTTTCTCCCATTAGCTTAGATTTCTTTCCTTCGCTCTCATTTCTGTACTTTTCATATCTGTAACACTGGCATCATAAGAAGGGCAGCTGTTGCTACATGAAGTCTATTAAATTTTCTGGTAATTTCTATAGCATATGCACAAATGTTTTAACTATAGCACAATGATACCATTCTCTGATGGGCAGAGACAATAAACTGTGAATCCAATATGATGAAGCACATTTAACATACTAAGGATCATAGATGTTAACATGCAGACCTCTGTCAAGAGAGTTTTGGTCTACATTTTCAGATAGCTTCCCTTTTTCAGAGACCAGTATTTTACTTTGTATTTTCACAGTTAGTTAAGGGCATAAATCCTTTTGCATGAATAGCAGTGCATCTAAACGGAAATTTTTCCGTAAGAGCAGTAAGGATATTGTGAATGCTAAAGTTTAAATGGGACTCCACAGGAAACTTGAGAAGTCCATGAAAACCCGTAAGTGTTACTAACCACATAGAAACCACATTCATTTTAGCAAGTTTTGGGAATGGCCATTAGGTGAGGGCTGAAACAACTTTAAGAAATTGTCCTGCCTTTACTCTTCCCCAAGCATCTGCTTATGTCCACTGGTGGCAAGGGGATACCAAGATGTATGGACCCCTGTAACAGGACAACTCTTATGTTCTTCTAGTGTGCTGGTATGACTTAGCCTGCTCTCTTTTTACTGGGACCTGGCTTTCTGGAAGCTTGTCTTCAGTCATGAAACAGGAATTAGTTGTGTGCTGTCAAACACGTAACAGAACAGGTAACACGGGAAGTTCACAGTCCTGACATCAAGACATTTATAGCATCAAACTGTATTGCAATGCTTACAGCTCTAAGACCCAGCTAGGTGGTGTCAAAGAGCAGGAACAGCTCGTTCCACCATTCCCACCTTTGGGTGCACACCTCAGCGAAACTTTGCTCTAGGTCAGGGCAAGCCACAGGCATACTGTGCTTGCCATTTGGCAAGGGAAGGTCACCCAGGCCATAATGACACTGCCGTACGCTCTAGGCAGTCTGACACGGTCTGAGATGCGATGAGTTATGCATTTACCTCTTGGATCACACATAGCTGCTGAAACCAGGCAGGAACAACGCTAGAACTGTCAAAGCTGTTTACTGTTAATCAGCTAAGTCTGACAGCCTTTCTTCCTTCCACCTTCCCTCCTCCCTGGCTGAGCAGAGTTGGAGTTGTTCCCTCTCCTACTTACTTCTACTTTCTCTCTGAATATTGGTATCTGTTAGCTAGGTAAGGAAGTTTGTGGGCAGTTGTCTTGTCGTGCAATAGCTACCCTGTATTTTATGCTATTTTTGATTTGCACTTGGTATCAGCTAGCACTTCACGGAATAAGCTATTTCATATGTGCTATCTCTGAGATTGCCCAGGATGGGCATGCAGGTGAGAAGCTTTGAGCTGTACATTAACCCCTATGCTTACTACCCGTTACCATGTCTATGGGGACAAACCTGCTAAAATTCTCAACGCTTCCACACGATAAATCAAAGCAGAACAGGAATCACATTTTGCAGAGCCTAAATATTATGTAGGGCTTCCAGTGCTGCTACAGTATGAATGACAGCCATTGGAAACAGTGGCTTTGTAACACCCCCGAAAAGGTGACTTGTTGATGCAGCTTTCTATTTTAAGTCAGTTTTACCAGTTATTTTCCCAACTTTTTCTAATGTAAAAGGCATTGCATAATAACAGTTTAAGATTAATCACATGTATCAGACATACACCTTCACTGATGCTTCAGGGAAAGTCCCTAGCTTTGATATTGTTTCACCTATCAAGTTGTTTCTTTTAAGTGTTGGATCAGGATATTAATTATTGTTTTGACTGCTGCTAATAACATGGTAATAAGCTTCATCTTGGAAATATTAATCTATGTTCATATGTCAACTTTTGGTTTCTATCTGGTAATCTGATGTCCTGTTTCTACACTCCCACAGGGCTGAAGGCCAAGGTTGCTAAACTAGCATATGGCTACACCTGCATTGCCATTTCCTCCATAGCACAGCCCTTCCAAGATGACAGTGGCGGAGCATGAAGAGAAACAGAAGAATAACACTTTTTTACCGTGGATGAAAAATAGCATACCTGATTTTATATAACCGCCATCGTTATTTATCATATATGCAGAGTCAAAGAAATATACCTTCATTTACAGACAAGAAAAAGAGAGATTTCTGACTTCAAAATCTTGGAAGTTATGGTTGCACTCACTTACTCTTCTCCTTCATTGTATACCTTGCTTCAAAGGGCTGGAATCTCTCCATTAGAAGGCTGGTGCCCTAGCAGAATGCACTTCACGTGGATTTCACTGGCATGACACATGTGAATGACATACAGAGTTTGATTTTCATTTTTGTGTAAAGAAACAGGAAGTCTCAGGCAAAAAAGCTGTAAGTATTTTCTTCAGATTTGTATTTTAATATATTTTATTTCAGAGTAAGATTATACTTCAATGGAAATGAAATTAAGATATTATGCAGCGAGACACGAAAACAGATTTTTTTGAATGGACAGGGATTAAAAGGCAAGACTATTTGTATTGCATTGGAGGATGAAGATTACTTTAGGTTTAGACTGCAGATAGAATAGCAGAATCAATCACTAAGTTATCCTACTGAGCAGGATAAATTATTTTTTTCTGAAAGAAACATATTCCCCACTGTGTTTTGAAAAAAATTAGTAAATAACTAAAGACATAGTACCAAACCTCTAGCATACCCAGAATCTCTACTCTTAAAGATGTTTCAGAGATGCCAGGAAAATGGTTGCTATAATTTTACATACGAGATTTTAAATTGCTATGGTGATGCACGCTTGTATAAAATCTTAAAATAAAGTTTTCCCTCTAAATTAGCAAAGGTTTCCGAGTTGTTATTAACCCGACTCCTAGGTTTGCTTAAGAGTGGAGGCTTCATAAATCAGGTTCATGAATAATTTCTGGTTCTAAATAAAAGTAGACAGGCCACTGCTGTCATTAAGTCAGACTTCCCATCAGCTATTTGTAAAGGTGGATCTTTGTGGAAACTCAGGCTAGAAGGGCTCCAGCCCACCCCCCTGCCCCATGACAGGACAGTTATATTTAGCACTTTTCTTTAGCAATTACACCCAAGACATTCTTAACATTGTCTCCTATTTTCTTCTTTAAACTTCTGATGATAAACATTTCACAGCTTCCCTAGGCAATCTGTTTCAGTGACTAACTAACCTTTACTATCTGAGAGAACATCTTAATGCTTAATTTTAATTTTCCCTTTTTGCAATTTGTGGTCCTTTATTTCTTGTCCCATTCTATTTACATCCACAGAAAACATCAAGAGATTATTCCTTTTTCTCTTTAAATGCTTGTGCTCAGTTTGTTCAGTCTTTCTCCAAAGGATCCCTGAATATTACTACTTCTTTTTCTAACTCTCCATAATGGCTGAATAGTAAAGCTTTACAGGAAGGAGCTGACATTTCTGCTTGTAACAGCTTCCAGGAGCTGCTTTGAGGGCTTCAACCTTCAGCACTAGCGACCTCGTTAGTGCCCAGCTGAGAGGAAGCAGGACATTTCTGTTCCCTAGCACCCTCAAAGGCTGCTGAGGTTCTTCAGGGTAGAGCATAAATCAGTCACCAAAATCCCACGGCGAGGACTAGCCTACCTGGCAATGTATGTCAGTCAATTCACTCAGCATGCCACACTGTGACGGCGCTCTCAGTCCCTGCAAGCTGGGCCCGGATGAAACCCAAATCAAAGTAACTGGTTACATCAGCACTACCACCTCACGGCCTTTAGCAAACAAGAATTTTCATGCTCTTCAATAAATGTCACTGATACCATCTCCTAATCTTCAAGATGATTTGTTGTAGGCACTGAATTTTCACGCCCTCCTCCCTCTTGCACAGGAAGATTCCTGAAGTATTTGTTTCCAGGTCTTAAGGTAACAGACCATAGGATTGTATGTGACATGGAACACCTCAGGCCATATATAGAGGACTTGTGGCTGCCTCAGCCTCCGAACAGTAATTTCTCTTTTTGTAACAGAGTCACCCAAACTTCACGATTGTGCATCTTTCTACCATCCAGCACCACTGCTATGGGCACCAAGAACATAGAAATGATTCACAAGAATGAATAAGAAATCACATAATTGAAAATCACTGTGGGAACTTCAGTTTGGATTAAAAATACGCATCCTGAAAATTTGCATGCTATTAGTTCTATCAACAACCCAGTTTTCAAGTCAGTATTGACCCATCATTAATTATGTGTCAATAATTCACATGGAAACATGCTCAGAGTTTCTTAAAGGTGAGGCAGGATCATGGGAAGGCAGATCAGAAATGGGTTTCAAAACTACAAGCACTAATTTATCGCATTCTCCACAGCCACAGTGAAGCACACAGTGTGAAAATAAACTCCGAGACTAAAACCAGGATCCAAATTTGAAAATTTGCTAGCGCTACAGTTTTATCTTCATTCTCCAGAACAAACTCAGTGACCAAATGGAGGTTACAGGCACCCAGTCAACGACAGCATTATTTGGTTCTTAAAAAAATGCCATTTTCTTTTGCCTTCATTTATGCAAAAAGGCTCTTTTGCATACTCTTCTGGCCCTGCTGAGCCTGCAGCTAGACAGCCTGAAACAATACCACCAAAGGAGGTGTGAACTTCCCACTCACTCATGAGTTGCTCACTTTACAGCCTGGATGTGTTCATTTACATGCTAACACTATTAACAAGTAAGCAAAACAATTTTTTTTTTTTTTTTTTTTTTTTTTTTTTTAAGGCAGCTGGGCTTGTTTTGGGATTTTGACAGTGAAGACACACAAGGCAAAACAAAACCCAGCATACAAAACAAAACCAACCCAGATGTCCCATGCCAGCTTAGAGGAATTAAGGGGGGGGGGGGAAGAACAGAAAAGAAAAAAGTGTTTTCTAAACTGCTTCTTCTGAGCTTTTATCTAGATTTAACGGATACGTTAATTCAATTGATGTGCAGTTTAGCCAGCCGGCAACACATGAATACCTTCCACAAATGGTAGGATTTGCCTTTTTTTTTTCTCTCCCTGCAGAGACATTACCACAGATGTGAGCTTTTTCCTTCTGCTCTCTTCCTTCCCCCCACCCCCCTCTGTGTAATATTTTAGCAAATAATGAAATGTACCACATGTCTCCGAACAACCAAGCGCAATAGTGCTGAAGGGAGCTGCTGCTGACTCTACGCTGCTGTTTCTTCCTTAACTGTGTCAGTCTCTTAATATAATTTTCTGTGCTGGGCATATATTAATATGCTAATGACTTTCAAACGAGTTTCCAAGAACATATTGTCATACTTAAATAAAACAAAACAAAACAAACAAAAAAGCAAACAAAAAACTAAACGGATTTCTTTACCTGGGACTGGCATGATGTCTGAGGATAGGCATAAAAAGAAGTGAAATTAGGCATTAGGAAAAAAGGGAGTGGGTAGAGAAACTCTTATAAAAAGGAAAAAAAAAAAGAAAATAATGGAATGAATGCAAAAATAAATCAAAAGAAAAGGAAAAGACAGTAGTGGAAAGGAAATCTGACATTTAAACCTAGGCTTCTGGCTGGTGCCCATGGCAACTCCACTGACAAGTTGGTAAAAACTATTCTCTCCTTTGATTGCTTTCAAGGATAATCCTTGCTTCTCTTTCCTGGGAACCATGACAGATTTTCTCTCTTTAGGGACGGTGCAGGAGTTTCTTTTATAATGGCTCTAATAAATAACTGAGTGTTAATGTCCTTTAGGATGACTAGCTGTGAAATTTGATCTGTTTAGGACACATTTTCATACTTATGTACAAGTGAGGCATTATGTGGTAAGGGACACAGGTATCTTCAAATGCTTTATATCACGCGTTTATGCTATTTTAAAAATTCTAAATGGAATCCGGCATTAAAAAAAAAAAATCATTTAAGGGAAACTGACTTGAATTGCTCCATTGAGCTCAGCATGTGGTATTCACGGTTTCTAAATTTAAATAAAGTTTCCATCTGCTCTGTTGTTCAAGAATCTCAGGGAAAACTATTAGAGAGCAAGAGGGGAGGGAGAGAGTGAGCATACACATATTTATGCAAGGTTATGCTTTATATGTGGGATACTTCTGAAGCAAACACAGGTCCCGCAGCATGCTGGTTCTTTATTTGAGACACATAGCCACACACCTCTACCTTGATCCAGCAGCTGGGGCTGGACTTGGGAACCCCACAATGCCACGCAGCTTCCCTGAGGCCTGCCCAGCACGTCCTGCTGCCCATCGGGGGCTTTCAGGTGCACTGTCAGCTGCACAGAGACAGCGGAAAGGGTCTCTTCCTCTCCTAAGCAAGAAAAGAGTCTCTCTTCAGCAAAAATCATGCGATTAAGAAGCCAGAGGAATAGCATTAACAGAACATAAATATCTACCAGGGATATCCCTGAATCACAAACCAAGAAAAACCTAGTCTTCAGTTCTTCCAAATGAAGACAGGACTTGGTTCCAGCATTTAATTCAGAACTGTCTCAGCTACTGACTTTGTTCAAGAGCAAAGCGGCACTTGCAACACTTAAATATTCCACTTATATTGCATTCTTTGGCAGAAAAAAAGATAACAATTAAATGAAATGACCAAGACGGTGCAGAAAATTCCTTCAAATAGCATCTTCATTGCAGTTTGTGAGGGAAAGCCCAGCCCCCTAAGCCCCTTCTTAAACATGATACACTTTAGGTATAAGGGGAACCAGGATCTTTTGGAACAAGAATGGCATCAGCTGCAGGAACGAAGGATCTCTCACAGGGGCCTGTTGCTCTTATTTCCTCACTGACCTACAAGCAACAAATGTAGCATTTCCAGTAACTTTTCCCACATTAGGTAGAAAGAGAAGGATTGCCAAAAACTGTACAACCTTGTACTAATAAGTCAAAGTCAGCATGATAAAATGCACTCAGAAATCCCAGGCAGCATGGACAAGATGCATAGCTCTAGCCCAGAAGATGAAAAATACAGTGGAAATAAGCAGTAAACCGTCTATGTTTAAAGAGATTCATAAGGTTTTATATTGGCTTTAGACTACGAGTTTTTAATATATTTAACGGCCACATGGAAAATGGCCATGACATAAATGTGGTGATATTACATAATGTAGAAAACAAACATGTCTGCAAGGACACAGAGGAGCCCAAGAAAGCTAGGAAAAAGAGAAGCATGACAGCAGATGGAACTGGTTGTTAGTAAAAGCAAAGTAATATATAACCAGTAATCGTAACTTAAAACTATTTGCGCTTTCTGTGCATTTAAATGAGTTAACCACTCAAGAAAGATAAGAGAATGCCATTATGTGTCACAGCAGTTCTAAAAGCAAATTTCTCACAGTGGGGTTGGTAGGAGCACGTAGTGTCTTTGGAGTCTAAAGCCTTTCTTTTCAAAACCCTCCAAGAATGGTTAAGAAATGGGCTAGGAAAACAGTTCTGCAGTTTTGTTATGTAAATCAGCAGTGCACTTTTTTTGCAAAAAGATTTTGTTCCTTTCTTGTCATCGGTAACAGACACACGCCTGAAGTTTGGGCGGGGGACAGGACAGGAGACTCTAAAAGGATCGATTTAAGTGATTAAAGGAATGCAGACATTTCCATATGAAGGACGATTAACAAGTTATGGGGCTGGTCTCTATGTTCTGTTAAAGCAACGCTCACTATAATGTAACACAAACAACAATAATAATGAGCAGCGGGAAGAGGAGATCAGTACTGTTCTGATTAAAGAGGATACATCTTAGGGAAGCTGTGATACCAGGCTACAAAGTATCGTGCAGATAAGCCATGCATTTTTATAGGCCTTCTCGTAACATGAGATCAAGAAGGATGTTCAAAAGCAAAAATGTAAAACTGGTACAATGTGCTGCATAATGAACCCATCGCCACTATCACTGAAGGCAAGGGCTCAATGAGGTTTGAAAAGACATATGTTTTTACAGCTATTAAATCCATGCCTCTTTCTAAAAATCAATAAAAAACTTTTCTGAACACAATTATAAAATACTACAGATAGGATGAAGGAGGACTACCTCATTCTTCAAGTGCTGATTCAAGAAGGTAGTCAAGGATTAGCCTCATTTTTACTTGTGGATTATTTCCACGTAGATGATGATGATAACTCACACATTCAAAATTAGGCAAAAACTTAAGCAGCCTGTACAAGCTGATGACTAATTGAGGAGAGGACAAGAGGCACTTCCAGTGTGGACAGTCCATTGCTCACACTGTCACCATGCTGTAGCTCTAATTGATCGCAAGATTTTCTTTCCTCAGAAGACATAGCTGCTCCAGCAACAGAATATTTGACAAGATGGAGCCCAGATTAATTTTTCCTGAATGGGTTTAAAAAAGAATTTAGTGATTGGTAACAGGTTTGAGAAAACATGCTTGCTTTTAAAGCAGAAAGGAAAGAGGTTAGACAAGGATGGAATAAATTGCCTGGAAAAAGCAGATGGTATGGTGGTTGTGATGGACCATCAGAAACATCTTACTGCAGCTGGGATGCAAGCTAAGTCTGTCTCAGCATTCCTACCTTTTAATAGAAGCACATCCAACAACTATGCAAAAAAACATATGCTTGTTTTTCCTTACAGGCTTTTTTCCTGCAGCATAGCCATAACAAATGACCATACAGGCACACATTAGTTGAGAAAGTCGAGTAATATTTAATTTCATGATTATTACTGACAGCTGTTAAAAATGACAAAAAAAGAATGAAAAGAAAGAACGCAAACATTGTGCTCTTCAAAACCAACTGATAAAACAACCAGTGAGCCCCATTCTCAAGCGATTTTCTGCAAACACAAGGGCTTGAAACTTTTGTTTCTAAAGGAAGCTGAGACTCCTTATTCAGCTGCTTGAGTACAGAAACTGACACTTGAAGAAAAATGTCAAATACTGCAGCAATCACAAATTAAAGAAAAAAATAGGAGTTCTAATCACAGGGATTGGCATCACTGTATCAGAGTGCTAAAATATGCTTGTATGACAGCCTGTTCTAGTGGCAAGAGCATTTGTCTGCAAATGATGAGACAAGATCTATTTGTGGCTTTCAGCAGTGTCTTTTGGGCCATTATAAAAACCACCTGTAGAGCTGCTTCCCACTTTTATTTAGAGAAACAGCATTGCGTTTATGGATCTGTACAATGCCTAGTAAAATTGGTCCCCGATTTCAATTGGGGCTGCATGTGTAACTTCACTACAAATAATAGCGAGCAAGATACTCCAATGCCCTACTTTTAATTCCTTGTGAGGATAACAAGTTACAGGTAATCTTAGCCGAGGTCCCAGCTACAGCAAAGAGTAAGGGTTCAGAAATCTCAGCAACAGCTGCTTCTTACTAGTGTGTATAGGCAACACGTCAGTCCTAATGCAGTCTTTCCCTACCCCTCCTCTGCTCCTTGGAATTGAATGCAAACATATACACATGCATACATAAATACATATATCATAACTTAAAGCTTCAGGCTCATCAGCTCAGTCCAGGGAATGTTATTTCTAGCAGTCTACTCACAGAAAAGACATACTGCAGCAGCATCAGGGTCTGCCCTTCTCCTAGCTTCTCTCTTATATTTCTTTAACATTTGGGAACCAGGAAAAACTAATTTAAACAGAAATATTGTCTAAAATGTAGTTCCCAAAATATATTTCCAAAGACAGATTTAAAGGTCTTTTAATATCAGCCAAGTTGTGTGGGAGGGCACAGCAGGACACTAACAAGGCTCATGGGAAAGGGTGGGAGATGAATTTCATATGCACACGTGGAACATGACAAGGATGGGAAGGAGGGAAGAAATTAAGCAGAAAAATTCTCTCTTTTTATCCCCAAAGCCTCATATTACAGATATTATTTATACTGTTTGTTCTATAAGGAAATATGTGGAAAATAAAATGAAGAGTTTTCAGCCTTTCAAAAGATAAACAGCTTGCTAAGTGGAAGAGAGGAAGTGCTAATAGCTTGCATGCTTATAACTTTAGCACCTCATTCTTTAATGCATCACAGTAAAGTAATTTCCATGACATTCTAACATTGTTCCTTTAGGTACTGCTTCACAAAGACAGTATTTCTGTCATAACCCTCAGAGAACAGTAAGAAAACCACGCGCCTGCCCTTGAGATGCGCTAAGTGATGATTTGAGCACCGAAATACATCAGTAATTCAGATCTGTGGTTAGAGCTACCTGAGATTTATCCATGAGAGCACTATTCTTCAGGCATTGCATTTGGACTGTAAAGTAATACATTTTTTGTTTCTGCTGGACTTCAAGCAGAATAACAAACCTGCTTTGGAATATACCAATTACGGACTCATAGACAATGAACTGGTTGATATTGTAACACGCAGATAACCTGCTTTCCTAAACCACTTCCTTGAGAATCATTCATTGGTAACCCACACAAAATCAAAGTTGGTGGCAGAGGTGCAGAAAGGGGGATGAAATACACAGAGACAGAAGCAGCAGACTAAGCGGGAAGCGGGGGATCAGAGTTTGAAGGAGAAACAGGGGAAAGGGGACCCTCACCTCACTTGTTCTACCTGTAAATAGGTAGAACTGACTCCTTTTGATCAGTTATTCAAATATTTTTGATTTACAGATAATCTAAGAGTTACAATCACAAAATTACGAGAATTCAGACATGGCAAGAAATGAAAACAACTGGGCATTACACCACAAACTCCTTCCTTTCTCCATTTAGGCGAGACATTACCTTTACAAAACAAGAACAGTGCTTCACGCTTGCAGAATTTCCATAAACGGAAAGCCTCAAAGTACCAGGAGATGAAAGGAAGTACTCAAGTTTTCAACCTCATGGTACAAAAAGTCTGGCTCTTTGCAGTAAAGAAAGACCTAAACCTCCAGCCACGAAGAGTGCATGAACATGGCTACTCCTGCTTTTGTGAAGAGGAGAGTCCCAAGTATCAAAACTCACTGGCCACGTGGGAGGTCCCAGGAATGACATTACCATCACTGAGCCCGAGACCCTGCAGGTACTACAGCTGATTAATCTCCTACAACTGCAGGCTCACTGACCCCTGAATAGCATAAAACCTGCAAGAACAAGTCTGCTCTGGCCTCGCAGCTTCTTTCGCAGTGTGTGGTACTTGTGCGAGCCAGGTGACGTTACGTCATTTCCAGACAGAACGGCTCGGGAAGCGACTGCAGGACTCCCATGCTTTCTTCCCCCTTCCTCCCTGCTCCTTTGGCCTTTTAAACAGTAAATGACTCTGTTATGTTGTCAGAAATCTTTGTCCGAACTGCATCAAAATTCTCCTAGCAATTCCCTCCTCACTGCCTCCATTCCAAGGTGGCTGGCCAGTCTGCATTTCTCCCTCCTCATCGGACCCTTTCTAGAGAGCTCTCATCTGCTCCACTTCCATTGCCCTGGCATAGCTCCCTTGCTCCAGCTCCCCTTTCAGGTTACTCATCAGCTGCCTTCCAAATGCTGTACCACGACAAAATCATGTCTGCGTGTGACAGAGAAGGAAGGGGTTTCTCCGCTGGGGTATTTAAAATCTACTCCAAACTTCAAAAAGGTCTGTCAGCAATAGAAGTAAACCCAACCTTTTTCCTCTCCAGGCAATCAAGAAGCGGTGTAGGTATAAAGACATGTATCTTTAGCAAACCTCAGAATATCCCACAGAAACCAGTACTAGATTTCATTGAACCTAGCACCCTCCCACACGCCAATTTTGTGCTAGATGCAGCCTTACCAAAACACCGTCGCTCTGGCAGCAAGGTATGCTTAGTTCAGCTGATCAGACCCTTGTCCTGTGGACAAAACTGCAAGAAGTCTGTATGTGCAAGTTAGTTATAGTTTGGAAGCAAGTAGCTGGACTCTGTTTATGCTACGGAAGTACAACAGAATGAAAATGCATCTCCCTGCAGTCTCAATGCCCTCCAGCCGAGTTCCCTTCAGTATATGGAATTCAGTCATGAACTGGTGTGCTGCTCTTGCATAACAATCAGATACTGTTATTTTGTATGTGCCTAATATTTTCGTGGACTATTTTATTTGTCAATATAGAAACAATGGATAAAAACTTTTTTTTTTCCCCCTTAAAATCCCACTCAAGACTAACAATGGAACATCTGTGTATGGGTCAGCATTACCACATCTGCCCTTGTTCATAATCAGCAATCACCTCTGCCACAGCCAAAATACAGTTATTTATAGGAATGTAGACAGCTTGAGCTAAAGGCATTACTCAACAAGTTAAATCAGAAATGAGCAAAAAATACTACATGTTCCCCAGGAAATCTTATAAATAGGCAGAAATTAACTCCGCAGTTCAGCAAAACTCTTTATGCTTCAATGTTTTGAGGACACTCGGAAAAGACAAACCCTCCAGTGGCACAGAGCTGCCCAGCACTGGTCAGCACTTGGTTCAGTAACGGTTTACAGAGCAAAGCTACTAAAATTGCCAACATCATTTCATGAAACACCCTGTACATCTCCAATTACAGTCCCAGTCCAAGATGATATTGCTCGAGTAGCAGTCAGGGCACCTAACAAATTAACAAACTGAAGCCTGTAGAAAGAAATACAGCAACAAGTTTTTGCTTTACATTTCTAGCAGGAACACCATTCATGGGACCTGTGGAAGCAATATCTCAATAAACAAACAAAAAACCAAATTAATAAGGGAACATGATAACATGCTTTACGTCTGACATTTCTATACCGTATATAAGTAAATGTTAACTCAAAATATCTTGGTCTTGGCAACACATTATCCTATCAGTGGATGATTTGACATGTTCTTTCCTTTAACAGCCGAACAGGCGGTAAGCAGAATCTATCGAGCTTCTATCAGCTTGAATTTCTCTGCAACTCAGAAGGATACTGAAATTGCTATCCACCATGCATACAGATTTTCTAATATAATACCCATCGCTGCTTCTCAGGAGCAGGTTCAATTAATTTGGTAGATGGGCACTTCAGCTCCTTGATGAAATTTAGTAGCACTTAACAATTTTAGAAATCTTAAGAATGAACAAGGGAGAGACCAAATGGTGTTTCTGCCTTTGTCAGCCCATGAAAATGATAACATCCTTCCTAAAACTCTCCGAAGTCTAAGGTTATAGATATAACATTTAATCTTCATCTGGTTTTTTGCACATCTGTATTGCTGGTTTATACAGCAGTTCTGTAAATATTCCCTGTAGACCTCAGAAGATTTTTGTTTCAAAACTGATTTATGAGCTGAGAGTCATGTTCAGTGCTTATGGTATTCATATCCCTAAAAATGAAAAGCTGAGCATGAGTGATGGATATAATCTGTTAACAGAATTTAAAGACTATTTGTCTGTTTTCCATTTTCATTTCCCTGCACAGTCATAAATTGGTGCAAAATTGATTCAATGACCCAGATATTACTACTTTGACAACTTGGTCATTTTTATCTCCTGATCAAAATGGCTGCATACAGGAAGAATCTTTATGTCTTTTTCTATCAAGTTGCTATGCCAGTCATTTACAACATAAGTGCTAAAACGGCCAAGTCAAAAGAAAGGCATTACTATTTTTACTGTGAACAGAACAGAATTAGGCATAGCTGCAGACTAAATTCTTTATTCCTCAGCCTTTTTATAAAATTAGCTCGCTTTGTCATCTGGTGTCCAATTATCCCTCAGACAGATAAACTGCATCTTCCACAAAGATAAAAGCTGATT
This sequence comes from Platalea leucorodia, assembly GCF_965183815.1. Classification (NCBI taxonomy): domain Eukaryota; kingdom Metazoa; phylum Chordata; class Aves; order Pelecaniformes; family Threskiornithidae; genus Platalea; species Platalea leucorodia. The sequence continues at coordinate 5,651,349 of NC_138828.1, read as the reverse complement.
GAACATCTTCACTTGAACAGTGGTTCTCTTTTGGCCCCTCTTGGAAAGATGAAGGTATAAACTGCCACACGCATTCCTCTGTCCTACACAGGAAGCTTCCCATCTGTCTACAAACAAGGGCTCATTTTTATTGGCTTGGATATATCTTAGGGAACAGAAAATATCACTGCCAATTTCTGCCCCAGGAAGTATATGTTTGATTTTAGTTATATTTCTAGATCTTTTTAGGACTACAGCATTTCTAATTATTCGTGCAAACCAAAGGTATCAGGGAGGAATGCCCCCTTGACATCCTAAGCGCAGCAAAACAGCCAGGCTAATCACATTGATCCCCACCTCCACACGCATGTCTCATGGTATTGATTACTGCCGAAGGAAAGATAACAGATTTTATAAACCTCTCGTAGGCGCTGTGGCAGCAAGCAGTGAGACTGGGAAAAGGCACCTGAGGAGATGCTTTATCGGAGGTCTCATCAGAGCATTCTGCCATGGGAGAGAAAGATGTTAAGACTGGAGACACCACCGAGCTCCTGAAGAAACTGTAAGCCCCCTGGACTACCTGAATCTCACATTTAGGCTATAAAAGTAGAGAAAATGCCTGAAACATTGGACAGTGAACACACTGCTGAGAGAATGTGTTCCTCTTGTAGGCTAGTGCTGGATGCCCAATGGGTGAGAATGGGGAAAAACTATTTCTACAGTTACCTATTTATCTATTGTTCACTCCCCCACTGCTCCACTCTCCTGGCTGCAGGGGATCCCAGTTTTGATACTCACATACTGAAACCAGTAACAAAACTTACCAACAAACAAACTGGAGAGACTGTTGAAACAATATAGCAAACATTAATTCTTTCTAAGAATAACTCAACTAAGAAGAAAGGCTTTTACCTCTCTTTTAATTACAGAGCAAAGAAAAGCTTTCACTGAAAATAATTAAAATTCAGTAAACTTTAGAAAACAATTGATTTACTTAATATGTGACATTCTCCTTGGTGCTACGCAAGTAATTGGGATACGGAGAAACAAGAGAGAAGGCTTTAAGTCACAAATCACGAGAATTTCATCACAAAAGCACAGCCAATTCCAGGGACTGACTTTTGAAAACAAAGTTATGGAAAAAAATCTCAAAAAAGCTCCATGGCAATATTTAGTACGAAGGACAGCCACAAATGGTGTCAAGGAAACAACTCCAAATGCCGTTGCAAAAGGATGTGGAAGAATTAGATGAGAAAAGAATTGGGTATGTGAATTGTCAAAACCTGTCTTGGAAGAGGTAATCGATGACTCTTTGTCCCCACATTTACTCAAAATGCCCGTAGAAGATGGATTAAAACTTTGTTTTAGAGACTGATGAAGGAAATCCATTGAAAAAAGATTAAATGCAAATAAAACTATAAAATAAAACAAATCTTTCTCTCCCCACTAGACTAAACAGCAATACAAAATGCTGAAATGGGGTGGCATGAAAACTCCATACCTGCAAGCAGGGGGTGGGATAAAGCACGTTCAGCTGAAGGCACGCAGGGGCATAACGTATCCCGAGACACGGGGTTTACAGCGCAAACACGTTTGTACGGCTTTTGACTGGTAGCTGGTTTGATGATGCCTTCTCAAAGTGGAGCAGAGGAGCTCATCATTTCTCTCGTTTTTTGAAGGGGTGCTGACTGCACCAGCAGATTTGCTGAGGGGGGCGTGAAAGCTGCCCACTGAATTCCCCTGCTGCTCCTGCTATTTCATCCCACTGTGCAGAGGACAGGGGAGAAGCCGAAGGGGTTAATTAATTACACCCCAAACGGGACTCTTGTCTCTTGACTTCTCTATGTGCTAGTGTAAAGGAAAAATGTTTCTCCTCTTAAATTCTGGACAGCTTACATTGCTTTTCTGAGTAACTGACTATAGAACTAAGCTGTACCCAGAAACAAATGGTTTTGTTTAGGTGATACTGCTGACTAGATTTGGAAGATGTATGTTTTGGAAGTCCAGAAAAATACACTGTTGCAGCAAAGTTTTACAAATTCTAGACACAGGCAGTACACAAGCCTTCATTTGAAGTCTAGTGTGTGGATAGGATCATGTTTCTAAGTTGACTGGAACCCCACAGAAACAGTACAAATTATTCTCTTTATGCTTGTTGAAATGTAACGCTATTTGATAGTGACAGTGCCCAGATAGCCTGTGTCTCTCTTTGGGGATACATGAGAGGCCAGTGAATAGGCTCTAACCAACAGAGGCAGGTTAAAAAACCCAGTTATTTTTGCATCCGCTGCTACCCAGAGCTATTATTATAGCTTCTTTCATCTTCGAAAAAAACCTAAATAAAATAACACAGCAATGTAATATAACTTCCTCAGCCTAATATCTAGTTAAAACAACAAAAAGTCATGGGGATGGTCTGCCAGGTCCCTAACATCCTTGCAGCGATGAGGCTCACTAGCCTTTTTGTTTGATAATTACTTTTTCAATGGTGTTGTTTTCTAATATGTTTAAACATCAGTCTTCCAAGACCTTGTGGGTTGCTGTGGTCATGACCTGACTTCAGGATACATGAGCATTGTTCTTTTCCTGCCCGTAGCCTGTGCCAAGCCGTACTCTGGAAGATAATTAGGCAAGCAAGCTAGAAAAGAACTGTGGTATACTCTGCCCAGTCCCTGAGGACACTCCAGATCCTGCCTGTAGACAGTCTCATACCCTTTCTCACACAAGCTCATAGAATCATAGAATTGTTAAAGACCCTTAAGATCATCGAGTCCAACCGTTAACCCAGCACTGCCAAGTCCACCACTAAACCATGTCCTCAAGCACCACATCTACCCATCTTTTAAATACCTCCAGGGATGGAGACTCAACCACTTCCCTGGGCAGCCTGTTCCAATGCTTGACGACCCTTTCGGTGAAGAAGTTTTTCCTAATATCTAACCTAAACCTCTACTGGTGCAGCTTGAGGCCTGTTCCTCTCGTCCTATCGCTTGTTACTCGGGAGAAGAGACCGACCCCCACCTCGCTACAACCTCCTTTCAGGTAGTTGTAGAGAGCGATAAGGTCTCCCCTCAGCCTCCTCTTCTCCATACTGAACAACCCCAGCTCCCTCAGCCACTCATCGTAAGACTTGTGCTCTGGACCCTTCACCAACTTCCTTGCCCTTCTCTGAACACGCTCTAAGTTACCCCCTCTGGAAGCCTGCTGATTGCTGGCTTGCTTCTACCACACTTAATTCGCATTTGCTTTTCTAAAATCAGTGAGCAAATGCACACGTGATACTTCTGTGGGCACATGGGTGCTGTCAAGTGCACTCTACAGGCCTGCTGGAATGAAAGAGCCAGTTTTCATATGGGAGATTAATTACATTGTTCTGTAATCAAACACGGGATCACTGGAGTTCACAAAGGACTTCTTCCCTAGTTTTTTTGCTAATTCCAACCAGCTGTCCATTCACCCAACATTACACATAGGAAACCCAGTGCATTACTATCCTGCTGCTTGAGCACTGTAAATTGTCTAAAGTAGATACAGCAATAGTAAATAACAGCCCAGAGTTTAAATTTGGCTCAGTTGGTTATTTTTTCTAAAATATTGTTCAAGACCAAGATGCTGAAATCTTTCTCAGGGGCTCTTCTAGACTGGGTAATCTTAGAGTGCTTTAGCTCTGCAACATGTAAAGGAGATTCCTGTTACTCCAGATGTTCAGTATCTGTCTGAGCTTGATGCTGAAGAATGAACTTGCCTATGCATTAATGCTACCTGGAGAAGTTTTAATAGCAAGAGAGAATATAAACAAAATCTAACCTCTCTGCGTTTTTATTCTCTTTTGTTTTCTGTATTACAAACCAGACTCGGAATTCTTATGGAAACACTTTTTTAGTTCACCTACAAAGCTAACTGCAACCAAGTGTTTTTGCACTACCCTTTCCTCATTATAATCAACTGAGATTCAAGCAGCTGAAAATCTATACCTACTAATGCTCTGTCACTACTTTCAATATCATAAATGCATGTATGAACTATGAAGATATAGATCCACTTAAAATAACCCAATGCAGGCAACACATTAAACTCACAATAAGCTGTTAATTATAGAGGGCATTAAAGGGTAAAACTGGCTTAGTTCTGTTCCTGAATTTTCATCTCTAATTTTTTCAGCTCTTTTCTGAATTGTACATTTTTGACAGATTTTTTCTCTCTCACTTATTTAATTTTTGGTCTCTTTCTGCTTCCTTGTCAAGACCTTGTACCCCAGATATCAGCCTGCTTGAAAACGTGTGGCTACAGCCCCCCTGAGCTTTGTCAACAAGTTTCCACTATGTGAATGTATACGTTATGTGTCCCTTCAGTCTTACTCCCATTTTGCCCAGACACTGGTTATCACTTTTCCCACTTAACGAAAGGCCTCCGAAGCAGTTTATTCAAGAGCCATAAATCTGAATTCACTCGATATTTATTAGCCCAGCCATATCAATTCAGACATGGCCCAAACCAGAATTTGAGATACTAAAGCTGCAGTCCTTGCAATGCATGACAAAGTTGGAAGGAGACGGATAATGAATCATGCAACTTGATCTGCCCCCTCCCCTCTGCCTTCAGTTTGGCTTCCAAGTTGGGTTTTTCACTTCTGGCTCCTATCGGAACGAAGTGTTCATTACTGAATCCGATGAGGCCTGTGAAATTTTTCTGGCCTGATGCAAACGTCTAATGGGATTGAGTTTTAATTCCCCCGCAGACCTTTAAAAACAAATAAACAAACCTCACAATAACTTGTGTGCACTCAGCTTTGTTCACATCACATACATGTTCACCACTGCTCTCTGCTGCATTGGAGACCTGCTCTAGAAGGGAGAGAACCAGTGCGTGTGCACTTAGATTACAATTACTGACATTGGACTGCAAAATTTCTTATACCACTATACAAATATGTACATTTCATTAATTCTACTTGGTTAATAAATAATGAGCCCACAACCCAGACAGCAACGTTGAGTTAATTCACTTCTGGGAGAACTAAGTTTAATGCTTGAGAAATTAAATTAAAAATCATAAAAACTCCATGATAGTTCACTGTTCAGATATATGCAGTTAGAAATACAAAACATGAAATCTGAAGTTCTTACAGCTTTTAACTCATCTACCTGACAGATGGGTTGGATACTTTTATATCAACAAAGAGACTTTAATTTTATAGGCAGAAAACTAGAAATACAAGTTACATTGTACCTGTAATTGAGCTGAGTTATAATTAAGATTGAACACTTTGCTGCTGCACTCCTCATGTTTTGTTGTTTTAATGATACAACCATAAAAAGCATTTTTAATTTGAAAGCACTTACATAAATACGCCATCTACTCAGAAGACCTGTTTTACTTGAGTATTCTGACATGCCTTTGCAATTTTAATGATTAAAATAGGTCCTCTGTGCTTTTTATTGCTGATGCCATCAGAAAGTCAGAACACGAGTAGAACAGGTCAATCCTCCTTATCATTATCCACAGAGTAATTTACTAAATTAAAGTAAGCTTTTCCATTTCAAGTAACTTAATGCAATTAAACACATACACCCCTCATTTTTTTTTTTGCAAAAAATAAGAAGTGTTCAGAAATCAGATGTATATTTCTTTATTAATCAACTGGAATTCCGAAGAAATTGGAGGAAAAAATGGTCTGGGTCAGTTATTGAAATTAAATGAATTTTAAAATAAGGTCAATATATCAGCAAGTAGACAGCTAATGGAGATCAGTGAGCGCATCCCCTTCTGCAACGAGGGTTCTGAGTAAAGGGGCACAAGCAAAGATTTCTGGCTTTGCCTGGATTGCAGCAAGAAAGAGCACGCAAGCAAGAAACATTGTAAGCCCAGATCTCACCCAGAGACAGAACGGCCATCTAAGCTTGGGAACTGGTAATTGACAGGGCAATCATTTGGGTAATTAGGGACCTAGCTGTGCAGATCCTTATTCGTGTTTTATCAGATAAATCTCTGCCTTAATAGATGTGTAATCTGGTCTCCCTTGAAGCTGAAAGAATTGAAATCAATTCCAAATCAAAAGTAAACCTCTTCCACTTAAAATCTGGTATAAATAGTAAGAAAAATACTCTTTTTGCCTTTGTTTATCAGTCAAGAGAGATAAGCTGATGATAGTCCACTACTAGATGACACAAGTATTTATAAGAAGCTACATGCTAATTATTAGCAGAGTTGGCTAGAAAACAATTAGTATGTGCCATAAAAAAAAATATAAAAAAATATAAAATTCAATTCTCATCTCATTATCTGGGAAATCTTTTGATTTGTGAAAATTAAAACACTAGCCAATGTTTGTTGAGAACCCAGCAATTTTAATTAGAGACTTGATTTCGCTGGTGCCATCAATTTTTCACACCACTTCAACTAAATCCAAACATTAGGGGATTCTGTTTCTGACTTGAGGAGAAGATAATAATCAGCAGATCACAAACACATCACACCGAAGCCAGTGTGTTTCTTCTGGTGGACAGTGCGACAAAGTGAATTGGACATGAACTTGTTATTATGCTATGAAAGACATGGCCTCCATTCCCTACTACCTCTGAGCCGTCTGTGGCAACCTAAGTTATCTTAAGCAAGGGACTGACTGTATGTCTCAGCAACACAAGATAATGAGGTCTTGACGAACCAAGTGTCATGGAAAAAAGAGAAGCTGCAAGCGTAGTGAGTGAATGAGCACATCCATCATACATGTTTTCTTTCCCTACAGCTCAGCATAAATTTTAGGACAGTAAAAGGCCCATGGGTGTGATATAGGGCCTGAGATACTGTTTTCAATAGCACATCACAATTGCCATTCTAAGGGGAAAGTGGGTGCAGTCATCCCACCAACGAAAAGTAATTATTTCCACATTATTATTGGGAAAATGCTTATGTGGCATGTTAATGTATGGTCTGTCACAGATGTTCTAAGAATCTGTATGGATCGGAATACATAATTGTTCCCCATTTTTTTTCTCAGAGGACCGAGAATAAACTGGAGGTGGGAGTACACTCAATTTCTATTCCAAAAGTATGATATTTTCTCAGAGACACTGAATTGTACCACAGAATTCTCAAACATCAGCCCAAAAAGAGGAGTGACACTTGACAAACCTGCCTGTTGGAAACTGAGGCTCCCCAGCTGACAGTGGTTCTATCTGCAAGTCTGATCCATTATGTTAGAAATGTCTGGCCGCACTAACTGTGGCTACTTCACACCCCCTTACGTGGAGCAATGTCAGCACTAAGAGTAGCGGTAAACATTTAAAAATGAGCCCTGGCACAGACACAATTTACAAATACTACTTGTGACTGACAACATGAGGGAGGTACTCAGGTCTCTGTCCAGCTGTGGTGGGTTGACCCTGGCCAGCAGCTAAGTACCCACACAGCCGCTTGCTCGCTTCCCCCACAGCAGGACAGGGGAGAGAAGAGAAAAAGCCAAAGCAAAACTCAAGGGTCAAGATAAAGACAGTTTAATAAGCGAAGTAAAGGGGGGGGGGGGGGGGGGAAGTGACGCAAAGGCCATCACTCACCAACACCCAGAAGTCAACCAACGTCCAAGCAGTCTCTGAGCTACCTTGGAAGACCAAAATCTCCTCACCTTCTTCTTCCATCTCCCCAGTTTTATTGCTAAGTATGATATGATATTATATGGGCTATCCCTTTGGTCAATTTGGGTCAGCTAGCCTGGCTGTGTCCCCTCGCAGCCTACTTAATGCTGGTGGTGGGGGAGGCAGTGAGACAAAGAGAAAGCCTTGGTGCTGCTCAAGCACTGTTCAGCCACAGCCAAAGCACTGGTGTGTTATCTGCACTGTTTCAGTAACAAATCTAAAACACAGCACTGTACGCACTGCTATGAAGAAAGTTAACTCCATTCCAGCCAGATCCAGCACAACAATATCCCCTGAATAAAAAAAAAAAAAAAAAAAGTCTTTCTAGTAATTCAATGGGCAGTGAATTTGAGCTTGAAAGGTTTACCATCAGCATTTTTTTTTTTTTTTTTAATTTTAATGCATCAGGATTGCTGTAGGCTTTGCCTTAAGCTTTGACTGACATTTTGGCAGCCTCTCTCCACAAAATGAATCTACAGAGATCAACAAAACAGTCTGATAAACTTTTTCCTTAGCGAACATAAAACAAGCCTGTACCGTTTATTCTGCTCCTAGATATACTTTTAAAAAGCCTACTATGTCTCTTCTGGGGAAAGAAAGAGGAAAAAAAAAAGATACAGAAAAAGAAAGAAAAAAAACCCCACACCACCTAACAGCCTAGATCCCATTTTTATTTTCAAAGATATCCTTTGTCAGTGAAGTAAAATAAACTATTTTTCCCCACATAAATCTTTGTTACTGGGGTTGCACATAATCTAGATAGCGGAGTTTACCAAAATCACTTCAAAAGAAATACAACGAGAAAGTGGAAAGACAATATCAGTGGTGAAGAAAAGCTTTGCATTACTCACTTCAATGAAATGAACTAAGGATGATGATAAATGCAAAGAAAAGTTTGGTTTTGTCCTAAAATGAAAGGCATCAGCACCATTTCCACTCCAGAAGACAGTAAGTGCACAGCAATTTAGGGCCATGCTCTGACTTGAGACACGTAGCGTGAGAACCCAGAGGAAGAGCAAAGGAGTTGAGGGCTGCTGAAAGAACACTGTATTATGAAAAAAAGTTAGGCATAGTAAAATACACGCTAATGAGACCTCACTTGGGGTTTAATTATTTTATTATACTTAAATTAAATAATCATTTCAGTCAGGAATCAACTAGCTACTTATTCTGCCTTCCCATGTTTTAAAGCCCTCAGTCTACTTAATGATGATCACAATAAAGCACTTATAGATTTCTGTGTTTAAATGAATTATAGCAGTGAGGACACTTTGACTACCCGTTGCCTGTTATTGCCTCATTCCTATTCTTTAGAGGTTGCATGGCTGAGAGTAGGCTGGAGGAAAAGGTAAGCTATACAGAAAAGCTCACGTAAAAAAAACCAGACTGTCATCACCTCAAAATCTCTACTTCATAGGGAAAAAAAAAACACACCAAGAAAAAGCATTTTCCCCTGCAAGACTGGCAAAAAGAAATCCATCTTCTCAATCCTTATTCAGTCTATTCCTGCAGCCCTTATTTTAGAAACTCTGTATTAGCTTGTAATAGGCATACTTCCTAAAGAGTGAGAGGAAATCATCACACAGAAGACTCTGCGCAGACAAAAGGAAATTCCCTCAAATTTTGACCTGAAGCTTATAAATTGCACTCTTCCCAATGCAAGCTTGAAGAAGCTTGAAATCAGATGTGCTCATTAGAGGCCAGTTTCTTAAGAAAAGAACAGAAGGAAAACAACTCAAAAACCCTGCAAGCTGAAGCTTTTCCTTGGCCTTTGGAAGACTTTTTTTTCCCAGAGAGGACGATTTTTTAGAAGGTGGACTTCAGAGATTTAGTCTGTGCCTTTCTAAAAGCTGCATATCTATCGAAATCACAACATTAATGAAAGGAAAAATGTGTAATTATTGTTTTTCCTGTAATAGTAACAGCAAGATAAATTTAACCTGTTGACTTCACTGCATTAGTAGAAAGCCCATATGTGATGTGGCTCATCAAACCTATGCCAGAATTACATTTCAGAACAGAGCACTAAAAAGCTTTTACTTCCCCTCCCCCCCCCCCCCCCCTTCCTCTTCTGGGAAAGTACCACACATTCCAGATGATCAGCCATGGTAGCTACAATCCATAGCATGAAACAGTGAAGGTAACAGCATCTCTCTTTACATAGAGCCTGTTGGGTTACACGCACCAGCACCTGGGTAGAGACCAGGCACTGCTGTCAGCACAGGCACTGCCTGTTTGGGAACCCATCAGGCCTGGAAGCAGCTTCCATGATCCGCTGGGAGGATCCTGAGTAATTAAGTGACTAAATCCTCTCCAGCTTCAGGTAAAATGACCAAAATCAGGGCCAGCTCAGTTTTCACAGCTTTTTTCCACTCATTTTACCTGTCCTTTAATCAGGCTTTTTCTTACAGCGTTTGCTTTGCCACAGTCAGACAACTCATATTTTTTAAATCTTGAAGAGAGCTTTAATGAATTCAAACCATTTATCCCTGAGATTTAAAATACTTAGAAATGAAAATGAATGTCATTTACACATCAATATCTGATGAATAGGAATATGTTTAACTTATTCCTTTGATCTATTATGTACATCTGGAGCAGCTAGTTGTCTATAAATGGAGAGTAGTTTTGGAAAACTGCACATGACAACTATAAAATTCCTAGAGACCACAGAAAATAGCATGATGAACAGCAAGGTGCAGAAAAGCAGATTTTAAAAATTGTAGATTAAAGTCATTATTATTAATGTTATGGGGCCTTCTGTCTGAAGAAGGGTAGCAAAACCTGATCTTGTGTAAAGCCAATTTTTGCAAAAAAGAACTACAAAAGATGGAACTTAAGTACTAGAATGTGCTTCACACCTGAGGACATCACAGAAAGTTAGGTGACAGATACAGCACTTACTGAAAATGTGGGAGGCAAATCACAGAAAATAAAGATGAAAATTGGCACTGAGTCCAAGGAGTTCAAGCTCAGTTTGGAGGGAAAAGAAAAAAAGTAAAAGGTTCAGAATTCAGGAATGACTTGCTTGACATAGAAGGAAAAACAGACAGGTTTTCTCTATTTTACTTTTGGCATATGTGACAAGAGCAGCATGAGCAGTGAAGAAGCCAAAAGAAGCAAGTCACAATAGCTAAATGTCCAAAAATGCTGGACTGGTTAAACCATTTACAACTGCTTTCAAGCCCTCCTGCTAAGCAGAGAGCAACTAATTGCTGTAGCACTACATTCCTAATTGTCATTATACTTACTAGTAAGGGTTTGGCTATTTCCAGTTCATTTAATACGAATGCTGAAAAGTATATTCTTCTTAAATGCTTTGGCATGTACCAGTAGGCTTTACCTTACATACATATGACCACAGATGCAAATATCATTTTCATTGAAAGGGATAAGCCATGTATATATGAAAAACCAAAAGACATATAATGTCTTGAATCACATTGCTCTCATTCTCCTATGAAAACAAATATTAGAATTCTTCTTGTACAAATTTTTGTCCCAATATAGAATAGATTTAGTGTGCATTGTTTTGCATTGACAGGTTAGCAGAAGTGAGGAATCTTGGAAAGGTATTGTGACCTTTGCTAGTAATACTTATTCAGCAGTACTTTAAAGTTATAGTAATCTAAACATCTAATAATTTCTGCCACAAAAGCTGCATGAGATTACAGCTTTCTGTGCCATTTGCTTCAGATGTGCATTCACAGCTACAAAGTGGAATTGGAACTCAGTATAAACACTACCTTTCTACTTCTTTGTCAAAGAAGTCATACTGAGGTATTAATTTAGTACATTCGTAAGATCATACTAACAAGTCAGTTAAGATATCACCAGGGTCATATCTACTATTAGGGGATCCTAAGCCTCTAGATAAAAAATAGTAAAGAATTCTTTTATGTTTGGGGCCTAAATAAAGATACCACGAAGTTCATTGATAGACTGAAACAAAATTAGTATGAGAAGAGACCTCAAGAAGTCATCTATCAAGCTATCCCCTTGCCCTAACAAATGAATAATAGCAACATCGTTCCTTAATGTACTTGCAAATACCTATAGGAGACTACACAACCTTCCTAAGCAATCTACTCCAGTGCCTCATTACCTGGACCACTACAAAGGCTTTCAATTGTTTACCCTAGACCTTTCTTCCTGCAGCTTTAGGCCATCTGTCCTTGTTCTGTTCCCCAAGGACACGACATATACCTTTTGCTTGTAGCAGCCTTTTATGTGCCTTTTACAAACTGTTACCGCATCCCTCTCCTCCCTCTCTTCTTTACACCCAGTCTCCAAAGCTAAGCATTCCTTGATCTTTCAGTGTCTTCTTAGATTTCATCCTTTAAGAGTTATCCAACCTTTGCCTTTTCTATGTCCCTTTATAAATGGGAAACTGTCACTCAGAATCAGTACAACAGTACACAATCCATTTTCACAAGTGGTCACCATTAATTAACATAAACTTTCTGTGATATTAGTAGATTGAGATTCTTACAGTATCAGAGGATCTTTTAATATTGGATTTACATTGTCTAACTAGCATTTGTGATCTATAAATCTTTTTTCTATTTGATCCACTGTGGGGAAGCATATATCCCCGATGTACTTTTATTTATCAAAGCAAGGTCAAATTGTCTAAAATGGCTAATTAGAGAATAACATGGCCGCAGGGTGTTCAGGTGTTTCTTTTAACTTAGGTAAAGGCTTCCATTAAGATAGATATCCCAATGTTATGGGAAGAGCCTGTCCTTTCATGTGACACTTGGCTAATGTCACAAGCATGTATGAAATGTCTCTACTTCAGGAACGACATCAAGAACTCAGTCTAAGATAAAAGGTCAGATACCTAAACAATGTAGGTTTTTATTTTCATTTTGTCTTTGAAGTTTTAATTCAACAGCAAGAATCTGTCAAATAGGAGTACAAGCTTTTTTCCCCTGTTTTTCCTGGCTCAACTTTTCTATGTATCAACATTTAAGAAAAACAACACAAACAGGACAGACAAAAAGAGATTGCTTGCAATTTCTTCAAAGTGTAGTTAGTACCCACAGCTCTTTGTGTAATGCTTTTCCTTTTTGAATTTTGGACAGGAAGCATTGAAAGGATTTTATCAACATCAGTCCATTTAAATGCAACTCCAGGGAGATAGGGAAGCACCATCCCTGCTCAGCAGGTGGAGATTACTGAAAAGGAAGCCAAATGATTTGCCCAAAGATATCCGTGGTAGCAGCAGTAGGTGGTACTGAAAGTCTGGGGATATTTAGAAAGCATGACGTGAAATAAACATAAAAGAGAGAGAGAAAAAGAGTGGTGATAGGCTAATTTCCAGGAATTTTTTTTTTGTCAGATTAACAATATCTCTAGGATAAACACAGAAACATATTAGTAGGAAAACTTCACTAAAACTGGATAAATGCAAATAATCTCATTTTTCTGATAATGTGTGGAGCAATTTATTTTCTAATAATTTCTAATAAATGTGGAATGTTCTTTCATGTTCTAAAGTGCTTTTCCATCATCTATTATAGAATTAATTTCAGATTTATTCACTGTTAAAATATGCAGAAAGTCCTTAAAAAAAAAAAAATAGAAAGCATGGGAGTTCTTCAGAAATAAGTTTATCTTTGTACCAGTATTATCACTACTTTTAAACTGACAATCTTAAATAATTCCTACATATGACAAGTTGCAATTCCACACAAACCAACCCAAATCATAAGAGCAAAAATGTCCTTTTCACATTTGAAAATACTGAGATGGTACTTCCCTGTTATCCTTTTCAGTTTTGAATTACAGTGGCCCATTTTGTTTCAGCCAGATGGAGATGTAGTGACTTGCTGTGACCCAAACACAAAGCAGAAGCACTTTAACAATAAGAAGAAAGATTGAGTCAAGCCTTCAGCAAGGGGGTCTAGTTACTTGTCCCTTTACCTGGGCACAGGAGGTTGCTGCTTCCATTTGTTTCCCCTTTCGTTTAGACCCTGTGAAAGTAGCTGGCATTTATTGCTCCCATCCTGAAATTACTTTTGCTGGTGTGGAATGTATATCCTTGTGAGAGAGGTTGTAGATGCCCCATCCCTGGAAACATTCAAGGTCAGACTGGAGGGGCCTCTGAGCAACCTGATCTAGTGGAAAATGTCCCTGCTTATTACAGGGGGGTTGAACTAGATGACCTTTAAAAGTCCCTTCCAACCCAAACCATTCTATGATAAAACGCAATGCCAAAATACTACAAACTTACAAATAAACCAAATTACAACACAGCAAACAAGCATCCAGTTCTCTTCTAACATTTCCTGGAGTTAAAGTACTCCAGGGACCAAGATACTGAAAAGCTACTGCAGAGATGGAGGAGACTTCAGGTGAGACTACAACGTGGTAAACAAAGGTCCCCCTTCCAGGGTTAAAGACCTTAACTATGTGAACAATGGTATGTCATGTATTTGTGTCCTGATATTATGATACAACTTCTACATATTGAAACAGAACAGCGACAGGCAAGACACCGTGGAATCTTGCCCATCAAAATAAACAGGATGCGACGAATTTTTGAATCAGCAGTTATTAAAAAAAAAAAAAAAAAGGCAAAGAGATAGGAAATGTTTGTTGTCTTACTCTGCATCTCCTAAGGGACTTTTATTCATTTTGTTTTTAAAAATAGTATCAGCAGAGATTTATAGAAAAAGATAGGGCTGTCTACCACCTACCAGCTTCTACTTCTAAATGAGTAAAATAAATCCCCCTGCCTAAAAGAAAAGCTTAGCACATTTTGTTTGTCACAGCACTGTAAGAGATATTAATTTATCTTCATTAAAAATAGAGAGAAGCATATCATCTTACTATGATGACTTCTTCCAGTTACCTCAACTACCAAGGGCTGAGCTTAAACTGGAATCCGTGAGTGTGAAAGAGAATAATTTACTTCAACTTGGTATTTGTAAAAGCACATCTGGAGGAAGGAAGGGTCATTCCCATTGTGGGAGGAAGTTACGTACAGTTTCATGCTCACTGTTCCGTTTCAAATACTGGAGTGTTGTTATTTCTGCCAAAGCACGCAGTATTCCAAGCCAACAACAGGCAGGAAAACACAATATGTTGGTAAAGCCAGGCTACTGACTGTGCAACATGAGAATATACTTTCACGAGCAGAAGAGTCGGCTATAACCTAGACATATACCTTATGATCATACAATCATCCATGTGAAATAAAATATAATTAAAACTGTTATTCACATCTGCAATGTTTATTAATTTTAGTTTGTCATCAATGTTTTGAATTTTGACAAGAGAGAGGGAAGACCTCATGCTAAGTTTAGCAAAATTCTTGTTTATATTGCCTCATGGCTTCTAGGAAAGCCGCAGTTCCCCTTGCATTCCCTGGAACATCTGTTCCGAACACATAAGCACTGGAGCAGTAAAAAACTGTACAATAAATATCTAGCTATGTATTCTAGTTGACAAGGAAAATCTTCATCAAGGAGATTCGATCTGCAAAGAGCAACAAAACATTTCGTGACGCTTCTGGCCCTTTCATACCAATCTACATTGAGAACCCTTAGCAGGTACTAGCTTAAGAAATGCTATACACAAGAAGGTTTTGGGGTAAAGATGGTAGCTCTCATGATTAGACTTGATCTTCAAGCTGAACAGCTTATGGCAGTAATGGCTGACATGTTCCTAAGTAATTGCTAACGGTGTAGGTTATTCCAGGAGGACAAAATTACTGACTTGATATAACATTTCTTGCTTAATGAATGGCCAAGATTTAAGTGACTGGCAGTTTAACATCTCTCTCATTCCCTTCAGAGACTGCGAAGGAAAAGAAATAATGTTTCGGTTTGTAAGGTGAAAAGCTGACACAGAGCTGTCAGACATTTCATTTCAGTTAATCCTCCCTAGGAAGCACAACGTTGTGTGAGCTCTGAATTCCCTGCGAGTTTATCAGTCTCATGTTTGCCAGATAAACAAGTGACATCAGCCCTGCAGACTTGTCACCAGAAAGTAAAATGGCAGTTTCTAGTATCCAGATGCAGGTAGGTTGGTTTGTTTGTTTAAACTGAATGAGCACAAGATGCCGAAGGTGCCTCAGCAGATACAGAATATAACAGCTGCCGGGATGTAACCTCTTACTTTAGCCACTAGCAAACCAAAGACAATCTCATGGAAGAGCTGTTTATAAATGTCAATTTTTGTATAATGAGTGTAGGTCACTCGGTGATGAAGCAGCCCATGCCATTTGTTTTAACTGCAGTTGACAGCACAATGCTTAATTGACTAGAGCTAATCCAGCACAATGTACTTGCACATGAATATGTGGAAGAAGCAGCTTCCTGAATATTTAAATGGACAATGTCAAGGCAGTCACAAATACTGTATTACATTAGCATGACTAAGACAGTTTGCTATCTGGAATTACAGAAAAAAATCTCGTTGCTGAGTACAATACTTTGTGTAGCCTATTAGTACTTATTTAGCATCTCCTGTCTGCCCTCATTCTTAGAAATGCTGCTCATTTATCAGCAAAAGCTCTGTGCAGCCTAGATACCCAGTAAGCCAGACGAGCACAGGGCTGCCCTCATACATCATGGAACTTAATTAGCCATGCACATTTCTTTCCCTGGGTTTCAAATGAGCTGGACCAGTTTGTTACACAACTCACAGGTGGGAGTGAAAGGTATACAGAACAGCGTATTGCCAAATATATGTAGTTCAATTTCAACAAGTAGGACAGTACAAATGCAAAAATACGGTGGATTACTAATCGCTTGGAGAACGTGCCTTCAGACATGCAAGAGTGAAGCATAAGCAGATGGACAATAAAATAAATACATAAGCATCTTAGGTGTAACTCCACACTTCCATTTATGATGGGATGTATTTCTTCAAAGGGAACTGAGTCTAAAACCCTCAGACTACTTCACACTGAAAGCAGAACAAAAAAAAAACTTGTCGGCATTCTCTTGCTAACTTAAAGTTGCTTTCAAGAGCAGCCCACGGCATAACTGTTGAAAGACCTCTCTCTCTCTATGGACACAACTGCAGAACAGTTTGTCGCTTCTATTATTTCCTTGATTCTAAAGCCTGCTGCAGGAACATTGTAATAGGAATTAAGAAAATGCCTTTTTTAGACAGTATTTTATTTACATCCTTACATCACTAAAAGAGAGGGGTTTTTCTCTCCAATCATCTTTTTGAACTATGTTCTGCAAGACTTTTTTCACAATATTTGATTTCATTAGCTACTTTTCCTAGGGAAAAGATTTACCCTTCTACTTCTTGAACATTTTCTGATTGTTTGGCTTCATTATGTTGCAATTTTTGCTTGTGAACTTTGTTTCAAGTCAGTTTCTTAAGTGAGAGCAGTGTAGTTCAATATGGGAAGTATACCGTGCTCACAGGGGTGACATTCTTTTTGATGGCTTCAAATCCAGTTACTATTCTTTTCTGCAAATGCCTTTTGACTTGTACTGTTTGTACTGATTCTAGGTTTCATCTCCATTACATTTCTGTTGACTTTTTCAAAT
Source organism: Platalea leucorodia (assembly GCF_965183815.1). NCBI lineage: Eukaryota > Metazoa > Chordata > Aves > Pelecaniformes > Threskiornithidae > Platalea > Platalea leucorodia. The sequence continues at coordinate 5,634,218 of NC_138828.1, read as the reverse complement.
ACGTTCTTTCATTACGCAGGAGAATTTGCTATGAGCTACTTTTTCCTACTCTTGCTCTCGCTGAGTAGCATCTGCTTTCCCAACAAGTCCCCCATTGTCTCCGGCATTGTGTCTACTGTCCTGCACTAATGCCACTGACAGTACCCTCAAGGCCAAATTCCTTGACCTCCTGGACTGTCAGAAGGCCAGGAGCACCAGGCCTTTGTAGGACTTTCCAAAGGGGTCACAGACGACTAAACAATCTGCTGCATCTGAGCGCGTCAACGTAGGCGTGTCTCACAAGGCAGTCCAGCATGATTTGCATCTTCTTGCCAGACCAGAGAGTCTTCAGGCCCTCACACAGTGCTTGCACCAAAGAGTCAGAGCTGGTCACAAAAATGGGACAGCAGCTTGGAAAAGGTCCTCATCACCCACTGAATGGACATGGCAAATACCCATACCTCTGACCTTTGAGGATACTTCCAGAGAGGACAACACCACAACATCTAGCACTTATTTACAGCTCATCTTACCATATTCAATCCAACAGTCAGACTCGAACTTCTGCTAATCAGGACTGGCCTCAGGGAGGATCCCACGAGATAGGACTGAGTTGCCTTCCTCAGAGAAAGCCATCGCACTACCCCACTAACAGTCCCCATGTAGCATTGTACATCACTAGCTCCTCTCCCAGATGACATGGCTGCCAGATGTCCTACATCTAGCACCAGCTGCAGAGATACGAGATAGCTATGAATACAGCTACAGCTCTACAACGAGGAGCTCAGCTGGTACAAGACAGTATCGCTCCCTTTCTGCACACGCAGCACAGCACTGAGCTGGGCTCCTGCTGGGATGGGCTTCACCGCGGGAAAAGGAAGCCCTCCATTTTAAGACAATATTCCTCCATTTCAAAAAAGCAGAACCATTAGCCCTTTCCCCCTTTGGCTCCTTCAAATCTCTGTGCTCATTCTAGGGAGACATTTCTGACTCATGCTAGACAAACAAATACATACCAGGATGGCTGAGTAACAAAACTTCATCCAACAATGCTCTTCATGCAGGTGCCATGCACACCGTTCCTCCAAAGCATTTCTAGAGAGACTTACTCCTTCGGAGGCTTCCTTGTTCAGATCCATACAAAATACTAGGGTCTGTCTTCTGACAGTTGCTTGCTAATCTCTATACTGCTTTTGCCAAGTCATTTTGATTTATGTTCTTAAAAGTCTCCATACCTTGAGAACTAAAGCAAAAATTACATAGCTATTGTCTACTGACAATTTTACCAACTCATTTTGAGTGAAAGATTTGGATTGGGTATTCCAAAGAACTATTATACAACAAAATTTTAGTGAAACTCAACTGGAACTTCTTGAAACTACTTAGAAAAGGCTCAAATCTAAAAGGTACACCTGAAAACACAGTGAATTCCTAAATCAGAGCATTATCGCCTCTTGTAGACCTGTATTTAGCGTTCATGTTTTGCACTGGGTGAACACAAGACAAAACTGAACATCAATTGGTCCCTAATGAAGCTCAAGCCAATGCAACTACCAAAGATTTCTTTCCAAATACTGTACTGTACTCTGCTGTCTCAATACTGACATCATTTCCAATTATAACAAACAATTCCAACTTACAGTAAGACATAATTTATAACATAAAATAATTGCAAGTTACAGTAAGAATTAAAATTATTTTTCCCCCTATTAATGGCTCCATCTTAACAGATGGATTAAGAAACACAGACCCCAGAATTTAGTCTTTTTCTAATGTGAATTGCTAAGAGGCATAGGAGATATGTCTTATATTCCCCACAAAGGAGAAAAAGATGGAATTCTGGTAATTTATAAAAGATACGCACATTTTCATAAGATTGAGCCTACACAATGAAGAAAAAGCAGTATGCTGCAATGGACTACATGCATGTCTTGTCATGCATGAAAGGTGCTGGTTTTCATGCACTGGGAATGGAGAGAAGGGTTCAACATCTCTGTGACGATCCCTAGTGTTGATTAGTCTTAGCACTTCACCTGCCCTGCAGGGCAGGAAACTTTGACAAGAAATATGTATTATTGAATGAAGTTTATTCTCTAGGGCCCAAATTTCTCTACTAACCAGATAATGGCACAGGATGGTGTAACCAGAGAATGTAATTCTGAGTCTATCTGAGTGAAAATGAAAGTCAGGTGTTATTCTTTTGATATAGACTAGAAATAAATAAAAGCAAACAGATTTTACTATCGTAGGCTCAATGTGATACTTGGCAATGTTTATACTCTTGGCAGCAGTGAAGGCCAAGGTGAGAGGGTCTGAATATTACCAATGCTTGCATGAAGTTGGCAGGAAGGGCTACCTAGATTACTTAATGATGTGTGCTCTGCAGTTAATGAGCCATTCCTCAATTTTGTCTATTTAATAGAGGAAAAAGAAGTTACTTCGAGAAGTGCATTTGTCATGAGGGGATGAGTGATTTTGATGCTTACTATTACAAAAACATAGTATTGGATGTAAATATGTACATACATATGCAGTCTAAAACTTTTTTCTCTTTTACTGAGCATAATATTAATAAGACAGAGCATTATGTTCATATATTAAACTTTTTTTTATAACATATGCTGTCTTTGAAGTTACACAAAGGTAATTTTGTGACATAATTAATGAACTTTGCCTTAGGTGTGCTAAAAAATGTGTAAGTACTGTAAGGTACTACCAGTTTCTTCGTTATGGTAGCTAAGTTGCATTTATTGTCAAGAAAAACAGAATATCCTTGTAATACTGAATTACAATTCTCAGGTGACTGATTCTCAATGAAATACTCTAGAATTTGCTTTACCTGACTTATCCCTTTCATAACAGCTATTACTGCCTAGTCCACAAGCATAAATAAATATATAGCAAGCACATATATGCATTTATAATATATACAATTTCATATATATACATCCTCCCAATATATTATATAATAATACGTACGTGTATATTTTCCCTAGAAGCCGAATGCTAACAGGTTGATTTTCAGGGTGCTGCCATTTCTTTCCACTATGAAAGAGAAGCTATTAAAAAAAAAAAAAAAAAAGATATTGAACCTCGTGGCTGAAGACATGCCAACTTTCAAAAAGAAAAGGTTTTAAGACCAACAAACTGCTTAAGTTCTTCCCATAAGGCCTTTTCTCCTATTCTTAAAAACAGAACTTACAAAATTGCTTCCACCCTTGCAGAAAGGGACCAGAATTGGTCTTGAGGGTAACAAGTTTGTTGGCCACCACCAACCAATGCAGAACAGTGCTCCAAAGGGAAAGAAATCAAGCAGGCTCAAGCCCCCAGGAATTCAGCCTGCCGCTCCCCAGGCAAATCAAAGGCTCAGCTCATTACAGCTGATGTCCACACACACAAAAATGCACGCGCACATACACACACACGCATGCTTTGAAGTTCTGCTCATTTCGTATGCTGTATTATTGCGAGACTAAATCACTTTCCACTCTAAGGATAATAAATACAACCTGCTTTTAGGGCTAAGCACCTGTCACAGAGGTACACTAAGACTAACCAAAACTAAGGACCAACTGAAACAACGTTATTGCACAAGACAACCAAAACCGCACAACAGAAACCAATCAACACTCCAACAACATTTACCACAGAACAGGTTCGAGGTGTCAGTCAGGCAGGGTAGTGTTACTGCATGACAATACACATGGCAACGACGATCCGAAGTGCGCACACACACTCGCTCGCTCGCTCGCTCACACACACACACACACACACACACACACACACAAAGGGGGGAAAATTGCCTCCCTCCCGTGGGTACCCAGAGGATGGAACACCTCACCCAGGGCCGTGTGAGGGCTCACTCACGGGTGAAAATCCAGGAAAAAACCACTCACCCGAAAGAGGCGAGGGCACTCAATCCCGGCAAGTTTCCTCAGGCACCGACCCAGCCTGAGGGGAGAGGCTTCGCACACAATCCCGCTCCTCTGAGAAGACCAGTCCCAGCGGGCCTCTGGCCACGCCCTATTTATGCCCTGGGCGGGACCTGCGCCGTGGCTATCGCTGGCCACGATCTAGAAGCTTCTCCGCGCCCAGGCGCCTCATTGGCTGCGGGCCCCGCCCGGCGACCGAGAGGCCCCGCCCCTCCTGCTCCCTCGGCCCGGGGCTGCGCGTGCCCCGGGGGCGGGCACGAGAGAGCGCCAACGGCGCGAAAATGAGGCGCGAAAAGCCTGTGACCGCCATCTTAAAAGCGCCGGTCTTCACGGGCGGGGAGAGTGTCTCTGTCACAGCACCCCAACGACGCAAAGATTTGTCCTCAGTCTGAAGTACCATTGAGAGACACCGTTACATGTGGTTATAATTCTGTGTAAGTTTTTACGCAATGTTTAATAAAATGTAATTTTTGTATTTTATGAGTGAGGCAGAAGCTTAAAGATCCAGATAGTGCAGCAAGATATTGCCAATAGGTGTTAAATGAAACATAACTGTAACATGCTTTACTATTAAATGTTCCCGTCAGTGTCTCAAAACATGTTTCTGATTTTGGAATAACTACAATTTAACAAAATGGAAACCACACCCTTAACAGGACTGTTGTGAGGGTAGGAAACAAGACCACAAGTCAGGAGACTGGGGTTTACCTCCTGGATGTGCTACCAAGTTGCTAGTCAGGCTGACCAGCTAAACATTCTCACAATAAGGCAACAAATGAGAAGTCGGGGGGACTGGGAAATGCTAAGGGATGGTAACCACCAGTGCTGCAGCAGAAAGGAAAGCACTTGTTCCAGAAGGGGAAGCAAGAAAAAAAAGAACATGGAGAAGAAAAAAAAAAAAAGAAAAAAAGAAAGAAATTGCCTTGAAAGGCAGTTCCCAACATTGATATTTTTGTGTCCACACTCTGTTCTGCAGCTGTGCCTCACTGCCTGCCCCTTTTTCTTCCCCTAACCATCGCAGGTTCAATGCTGCTGCCTCCTCCCAAGGCCACGGCAAGCTTGCTCTTCTAAGAACATGTAAAACAACAGCCAGTGTGGCCTGGTAAAAAGCTGACAAGGTGTGTGAGAGCCGAGTAGCCCCAGCTTTGCGCTATGGCAAATCTGAAGGAAGAATATAAAGCCCTTAAAAATGCAATGATGTATTCTGCAAACTATGGCAGTTTAGAATTGTGTTACTGAATTAAGACAAAAAGCAGATTTTAGCCCTTACTGGACCACAAATTTAATTCCATTACTTGAATTTTCTGGTCCGTTAGGACATCAGAGCACCCCATCTAACTGAATATAGGATTTCTTGGAAAATTTTCCCTTACGGTAGAAGAAACCAGAGGAATCCAAAACTGCATTCAAGACCTTTACTTGTACAATTTGGGTGATTTTCTGTCAATTTTAATCCTCAGAAATGCTTGAGTAAAGCAGGAATGTGTATTTTGGTATATTGTTCCCAAATAATGCTTGCTAATTGTTTGCTCTATCTACAAATATATATTTGCATTTTATTTGCTAATATAAATTATGATAGCAAGTCTTTTTCCTTGTAAGGGAGAAATGAGGACTTGTTTCCAGCCTTTCTCTACCTACTTATTTAAGCAGATTAACAAAGTCTCATTCATATGCCAATTAGCATATATTTAGCTGAGGCAATTTTACACAGCTCACAGCTTGTGTCCAAAGATGAATCTTCACTTATTTTGGAAAGAATGCCAACTAGCCTTAGTAATTTAAGTTGTCCTAATACTACACAAATTTTTCCTTTTTTTAGGGGCTCACAGAGCATTGATGATGATCTTTATTGCTATAATAGTCTTTGAGAAAAAACCACATTTTTCTCTGGACTCTGCAGTAGCAGTTTCTGGTAGTATTTGTTATCATTATAAAGTTTTCATGGTTTTTTTTTTTTTTTCATGAGAACTACCACCTCCTGTAACAGATCCTGTAGGACTGAATTTATGCAGAATTCACAATGACAAATAAAACCCAAAACAAACAAACAACTTTCTTGCCTCAGGTTATAGATTTTACTTCACCAAGGTGCAAAATTCAGCAAAACACAGCTACAGTCCCTTAAAGAGTGGCTGACGCATTAGTATTTGTATGAATGATTATGCAAAGAAACAAAAGCAAGTTGACATCTCAGCCACATCTAACGTAAAATATTAAACAGCACAACCAGGTCTTCCTCCACTTAGCTACACTAAAGCTTTCATCTATTCCTATGTTCCAGTCTGCCTTACTCCATCAGAAAACAGTACATTTCCCAGAAACCTTGTTCTTCCAAAAAACAGTCTGAAGCACCTATTATCCTAGCAGGATTCCACCTTTTGAGGATGAACACATGAGGTTTTGTTTACCAGGTTGAGGGTAAAGGGCACTTGTAAGGGAGTCAGTAGAACTGGCTCTGTACTTAGCTCTCTAATTACAATCAATTTTTGAGACAGCTTTCCCCTGGCAGGCAGGCAATAACTTTGGTGTGGAATTCTTGAAAGAAGAGATGGCCTCTGCAGCTATATCATGTGCATGTGTGTAAGGAAATTAAAATTTCACTTACATAACAATCATATTTTGCGTCACTGGATTTGCCTCTCTTGGCAAGCTCTTCTTAAAAGGCTCCTGATACCTTCTCTCAGTTGGCATATTGGCAATATTCCTTTCGGTGAAAGGACACTGGTAAAAAAGAAAATAAAAAGTAGTACTACATTCTTGTTTCTTTGCCTTTGCACAAGTCTTTAGATAAATAAAATGTTAAACATTATTTTTATAAAGTCTATAATATCAAAGCTTCAGGCATGTAGCGGAGATCAAGTTCTGCTACTGTCTGTCAACATCCTTTGCCTAACAAAGCATCTCAAGCCAGCTCAAGCTCCATTTAAACTGTTTTTATTGCTCTCTAAATATTTACTAACCTGCTTTTTAAATTACAATTGCCCACTGGCCTGCCTCTGGTGGTGAAAATCTTCAATCCATTATTCAGAACAGAATCATGCAAGCATTATTATTAACAAGGGAGACAATAGTGTTTCAGCAGTGCCATTTAACCTCCCCCTCCATAACATATGGTTAGCTAATGACTGGCAGCTTAAAGAATAACGGAACTGTTAATATTTGAAGCCATCCTCCCTGCTCTTGTCTATCACAAGTACTAGAATCATTTAAATGATTTAAATACCATTTTATGTGACTGAAACACATTTCAGATGATGTAATGAACGACAACTATTGCTGGTTGGATGCATCTATCATTTCTAAAGTTAGGTTTAAGTCCACCTGCTCTCTGAGGGCTCAATTTTACCCTAAATTGCACCAGGGTAATTCCACTGCTGTGAATCATATGATAGGAGGTATATTAGGGGAATAGTTCATCCTCACACAGAATTTTGCTAAGCTTTTTGAAAAATCAATTCAATTCCAATAATTTTTAAAACCTTTTAAAGAGAGTCAATTTGTAGAAAAACTACTGTAGAAAGAAGTACTGCTGGTTTAATAAGACAGTTACACAAAGTAATGTGAAATGGATTCTTGTAAAAGATTTTTCTCAAATGCAAAAGATTTAGTTCAAAGGAGAGTGAATCAAAATGGATCTACCAGAGACAAAGTATTAAAACTCTCTTTTTTCCCCAGAAGGAAAATACCTCTGCACCTGTAGCATTTCGTATTAATAGTCCTAATTTAGTTATAAAGTGTTGCAGAAAGTTCTGCACCTTGAAACGTATGGGGTATATGGATTCAATGTTCAACAGCCATTCTTAGGTTGACCCTACTCCATGATTACTCTGGAGTTTTAAGACACAAGATACAACACTGCAATTTATTCTTGCCAGCGCTATCTTTTCAGTTCAAGCTTAGGAGCTTAAGCAGGCTTTTTTTTTTTTTTCCTCTCCTCTGCTATTCAAAGCCAATTAGAATATAAATATAGAAAACATATTTCAAATTAAACAATGTTGTTAAGTATTCACGAGACTCCCAATTACCACTGTATCCAAGTGTGCTTGCCGTCAACATCTATTAACTACAAAATTTATAGAAGACTAGAGTTGACCCAGAAATTGTCAGAACTTGTGATCTTTGTCAATTCAACTGAGTGACAGGCTGAATCGTGTAAATAACTGCACCTTCCATCGTTAAAAAAGATGAAGCAAAGCTTTCTTATTTTCTCATGGAAAAAACCCCGAATTTCTTTCTGGTCAACCAAAGCTTTGCTTAGTCTGTGTTTTTTTTCCAAATTAAAAAAAGTGAAACACTTCTAAAACAAGTTTTGAAATTTATTTTCAGCTTTTTTTCAAAGGGAAGATTTACCAATCTGATTAAAATTCACGTTTTGGTGTGTGGTTTTTTTTACATGACTAAATATTTGTTTTGGTGAAAACTTTTCAAACAATAGAAAAATTGCCTGGCTTTTCCTTCTAGTTGTCCTCTTGAAGAATATTCTATCTGGGATTACTTAACTTAGAATTTACATCACAGAATAACACAGAGAGTACAAGCAGTAGTCTTTAATAACCACCAACTAGGACATTGGTCAAGGACCAACCATTGAAATGAAACCTTCAAAAAAAGTTCTGAAGTAACCATGGTTCTGAATTAACTTGCACTGAATGTGAAAATGGATCTTTATGACTTAATGAAGTTGGTAGCACTTCTGTGGAAACGCTGAACTTGCCTGCTACGTATACAGAGTATCTAGAGCACACAATACTCTTTTCTAAAATCTTGTAACAGAAATCCTGTTTCTGAAATAGGACTGTTTCCTTTGCAAACATACCAAAGACACCAAAAGCTTCCAGTCTCTAAGGATACATTTTACTAGGAGGCAGAAATCTCATTTTAGAAGAGAATGCTTCTAATAAAATGCCAGACCTTCTCGGCTCTCTTCTAGCCAATGACTTTTAATGGCTTCCCAGCTTGAACACCCTCACCCTCAAGACAGTTTTGCCTAAGTTTCCAGTAAAGCCTTGTTGTTACTGTCATTTCTGAAGCCTAATCTTGAGTTTGCTCCTGACTTTGTACAGGCCCCCTACTTCCTTTAGAAATCTCCCAGTCTGCAACTCTGCCACAAGCTCCTTCCTTGCCTGGCCTCTCCTGTATTTCTGGAGATTTTCCCATCTGAGCATGCTCAGCTGCCCTGAGCAACATCTCTCACTCCTCAGAGCTTTCCACCTGCCCTGGTGCACCAGGGCAAGATAATCAGACAAACTCCTTCCCTCTGCCTAGCTGCTCCTTCCCAGCACCCTCTGATGCATGTCCTGAGCCAACAAATATAACGGCTTTATTATTTGGCATGCCCTACAGTACAGGGAGCCTGAATCAATTGTCTCAATTGGAAAGCTTTGCTTCTGACCCCCCACTTACATTATTATACTTGCGGCTGTTCTGTAACACCCGCAGTAATCTTTGATCAAAGATAGTATGTGCTGATCTTCCATTTATTACCTGCTAAATTCACACTTCTATTTGGTTGCCAGCTGGTAGTTTCATGGAATTGTGCGCAGATTACCTGGGTACATTTATGTATCGCAACTTCAGCAGCAGAAGGAGCATTCCTACAGTTTCCACATATATTAGCAGTGGCAGAAAGAGTAGAAGATTTTTTTCTTTGGCTTCCAGGACAAGGTTAAAATCTGACCTGGAAAGGACTGAATGCTAGAAGTCTATCAAGTTCTTGGTGGCTATTTTAAGATGCTTCTGCAGAGGAGGCCTCCCTCAAAAAAGGTGAAAACATTCTCCTAGCTGGCTCAAAAGAGTTCCAGAAAAAAATCTGCAGGTCCTTCCATTACTATATGAAAAAAGTTGTAAAGTTTTATCTACTATTTGTTAATGTAAACTACACCTATTGTTGAACAAGCTGTTGCATTTTCTGAAATGTCTGGAGTCCTTTAAGGTTCTAGACTGTTTCCAAAAGAGAAAATTTTAGGAGCAGATAAGGCTAGTTAACAAAAAACCAGAAATTCACAATTCTCTTGTGAATTAAAAAGTATAACATATAGCTTCTATGACTTATGGGCCTCAAGCTAACCTTTTACTCCAAATGGCAAGTTTGAAAATTTTGGACCAATGAAGATAATTATTGATCTATCACCTTATGATCCCTTAAAAAAGATGCGTATGTGATTTTGGACTTGTTCCAGCAGTTTCAAAGTACATGGTCCTGAGAGATGCTCAGTACCCAAGGATTACAAATTGAGCATTTGCTATAGCTAAATACAACCCTTTTGTTTTCTTCTGATTACTCCATTTTTTTTCTTTGTTTTATTTCAAGCTTGAAACAGGCTTACACTGTCACACACTAAATATATGATTATGTATTTCTTAGAAGGAAAGGTTTCTTCAAGTGGATTCTGCTTTGACCTACAGTTATCATAAAATTTTTCTGTTCTCCATTAAATTTCATGGAAATCACAGTACTGTAGTTAATCACTCAAATATACACACACACACACTTATATATGGAAAACAGACAGATGCTGGTTTGCTTTCAGCTATTTTATGGGCTGGGTTGTCATAGGTGTTTTGACTAATCCCATGTAATTTTCATGGTTTATTAATATAACAGTGCTTAGTATTGCCTCTCCCAGTGTACCTCAGCTTCTTTGCTTCAGATTATAAGATATCCTGTAGCTCAATATCCATAATATATGAGCTCAACCTTGACATGATGACAGCGCTGCACAGAGCCCTACAGTTGATAGGATGCTAAGAAGTGGTTTTCTTCTTCCTTCCCATGGGGCACTTTCCCATCTCAGCATGCAACCAACTGCTGGCAAGACGGTTTATATGTACTGACACCAAGCACAGCTAGCTACCTAAAAGAAAATTAAATCTCACACTGAGAAAGGACCCACTATCAGTTAAGCTTGCAAGGAGCTATAACTGTGCCAAGTACCATCATTAAGAGCCAATTTTTGTTTTTTATTGTTGTTCAATACAAGAGATTCCTTCTCTAAGCAATGCGTGCCCCTGAAGAAAAGATTAGGATTACAGAATGTAGCTAGTAATTTCCAGTTTTCTCATGTATAGTCATAAACTTCAGAGCCAAGACATCCAATTGCCTGGGGAGGGAAGGAGGTAAAATGGTGATATGAATGAAAACGGCAGTGGTAACCCAGTAAATCATGCAATTGGTGTCGAATAAGTGCAATCTGAACTGAAGAAAACTCCAGAGTTAAATAGGATTTGTGGACCAGAATATGGCAACAAAGAGGAACTCCATTTCACAGCAACTTCCCTCATTTCAGAACATACTTTTATTCCTCATTAGTAGAGTCAAACTTTTCAAACACTTTCATGGAAACAGTTTTTTTTCCTGATTGAACATTAGGCTTTTTAATTCATGAAGGTGTGAAGATGTATCAAGATTTCTCCTTCAATGCAGGGATTGTGCAAGAAAAACTTCAAACATCTTCCCATCTCATTCAGAATGATTTGGTATAAAAAATATCTTCTGCTTTGAATCTGATGACAAGCAGAAAATAAACAAGAGACTCCCTCCTCCTGGGCTAGTGCCCCAGCTGCACTGAGACTGAGTTTTTGTTAAAACCAGTATATCAGCATATTTAGCTGGTAGCAAAGCTCCTCAAATCAAATCCAATTTAAAGCCTTCCAATTAAAGTGATAATTTTTTGGTTCATTCTCAATTTCGTTTACCAGATTTTTATTTTTGAAAGTAAAAAGGGACAGATAAAGACTTCACAAATTTTACAGAATTCTGCTTTTCAGTGCTAAGTGACACAAAGCAGCTTTTGCAGTTGACACTTCACAAAAAACATTTATTTCATTTCAAAAGGATGCTATGCCACTTTTTTCTTTTGACATTTCTAAAATGGTGCAGAATTTTTCCAATAGAAATTCTAGCATTTGCTGTATGGAAATTCTATGAGGGAAAACTCCTGTGTCTTAAAAAATATGTATCTTTTAAGAAATTTCATGTGGAATGTTTTTTGTAAAGACATTCTGGTTCTACTGCCATCAGCATTGAAATCCTTGGAAAATGCAGCCAGAAGCCTGAATTACATCACGTTGAACTAGTCTAAACTGTGTTTTAAAATTTATTTCATTATACTGGTGCAAACACTTCTGTGCACCCATTTAAATAATTTAAAATTTGATTTATATTGATTTAGTATAAGTCAAGCCGTTCTCAACTTAAGGGAAGTCAATACAGGACAGGTTTAATTCACTTGACGGCTCCCTGAACAAGACTTTAATAAAATCAATTTAGCACCCAAACTTGATTAATCAGTGCAATCGCACAAATAGCCAAACCATCAGAAGTAGAGGAAGTGGCACTATTTTATTGTCTGAAAATACACTAGTAGAAAAAAAGAAAGCCGATAAAAGAGATGAGGCTACTACAATATGCAATTACACATATGCATCCTATGCTATGACGCACCAAAAGCCAACCATTACTTGCTATCATATATCTATCTGGATCTGCTCTGGGAGTCTGAAGTTATGCACTCACAGAAAGATGCCGTATTTGTAATTAGCCCCTGATTAACAGAGCTTTGTATGATATTCCTAAAAATGAGAGCGAATGGTATTTCAAAACTGTGCAAAGGGGTGGTATGAAAGAACCGAAGGAAAGACATGGAACTCCAAAATACTACCACTCCGGATTTAACACTCTTGCTCAGACCCAGGAATTTCCAGATTATAAACCAAAATCAAATCATCAGGAAAAAACATAATGCAGTTCACTAATGTACTTGAAAACGACACAATAGGCAATAATGTTTGATTCAACACAACTGCTTGTAAGTTGGTGGTTGAGCCCTTGGCCCTGGTTTTCTCATATAAAACAATGCTGCCAAGAGAACGCGTAACAGATGCTAAATAAGCTCGTCTCGCACATTGCTTGAATTTGTTCATCACTGACTTCCTTTGGGATAAAAGAGAGATTGTCAAAATGATAATGATGGTGTAAACATTTTGGCCACTTCAAGCATTTTCTGAATGCCAGATAAATTCAGAAGAATTTTTAGCAGTAGGCTTGCCAGAGCATCAGCTGAAGCCTTCATTATAGCTATTCATGTCCCTATAAGAAAGGCTGCATCAGCAATTCCATTATAAATGCTCTTTCAGAGGGTTTGATAAGTTGGCTGCAAAAAGTATTTTTGGCTGAAGCTTGGCATGTAAGTTGTCTTAGATATAATTTTTAAAGTTAGTTTTAAACTGTTCATCTGTTTTCTGCATAAAGATGGAACAAAGATGTTTTAGCTGGTTTAAATCATTCTTTTTTTTGGTCCTACATAAAATAGCAGCATGTTTTTTCTTTTGAAGTACAAATTACGTCAAGGCAGAGAAAAAACAGGAACGACGTACACGCTAGTCTTGTAAACAATTAGTTACACGTACATATTTACAGCTAGATATATGCTAATTACATGTACATTGGTTAACTGTGTCATGATCCAGATGTCAAAGATTAAATGATAGGGGAGAAATCCCCTGGAGGAACGGTGACACAGAAAGTCACTCCAGCTTTTCACCTTCCCAAGAAAGGGTAACATTGATAAAATCACCAGCCTGAGGTCAAGTAATGTGCTTCTAGAAAAAATACCATCTACTTTTCTAAGGACGGGGGCTAAATAGATTCCAGCAGGTTTATCCCAATGCTGAGCTCAAAAGCTGGAAACTGGATGAAAGCCCACAAAATATCAGAATCCCTACATAATAATGAGAGGAGGACAACACTAGTTTGGTCCAAACTTAAAATCTACTAATGCCACACACCGAGTAATTTGTAAAGAAAAGAGGAATAGACATTAGAAATTCAGTAGACCAAGATATTTGTGCTGGAAATTAGACCTAACAAGGTAGATGAAGTAATGTAGAGATGATCCATTCTATCTAGAATTCTCTGTTTGGGTCCTTGAAGGACTTTGAGAGAACAGGGCCATAGAGGACAGGAGGACTGAAAGGGGCAAGCTTCCCCTTCACTGTCTTCTAATACCCGTGATCCACCGATATATTGCTGTTTAGATCGAAATCTAGATGGCAATACCACTAGCGCTGCTTTGGTTAAGTCTTCTTAACTTTGGTTAACTTCTTCAACATGAGATTTGGGCTACTATAGTCAACCCCCCAACATGAGCCTTTTTTCGGGCAGGTGTTGACAGGTAAATTATATGTGATGTCCATGTTTTTCCAGGAAAGAAATTATGAAGTTAGGACCAGAAATGAAAGCCATCCTTGCCACACATTTCTGTTCCCTTTTTAAGCATATATGCTCAAGCCTGTGTTCAAGGAGCTCCTGAACTTTAGGAACGATGGGAAGAATAATAGCACTAACCTACCTCAGCCAATTTCTGCTCTCCCTGAAATGAGAGATCATTGAGATTCTTCCTTATAAAAACTTTGCTGGGGAAACAGAAGAAATTTCTACACTGAAAAGACTTTCAGGAACAAAACAGAAATTAGTTTCCCTTCTGTATCTTACAAAGATTGTTCATGGTGTTTGTAAGCATAGGAACAAGCATGCTTAGGTTTCCCTCTCTGAAATCCCAGTGTTCAGTGTTGTACACTGGCAGGGTCACCTAAGTTCGTACAAGAGAGCCAGGGACAGGACAGACTATACTGTGGATAAAAAGTTGCACAGTCAGTCAGTCTTTGTCTAGGAAAAAAACCAATAATGAAAGCTTCATAGAATCTTATCCTGTACTGGGTTCATTTTACTTGTCGTCTTCCTCCTGGTTACTCTGGCTAGGGAAGAAGGAAATCTCCTAAGAATGCGGATTATTTTGTTTTCCTAGGATGACTATTTAGACTGAGTCAGAACAAACTGGAGATATTTATTTTCCCTCTGTTCTGTGACCACACACACGGAGGTGGCTCAGGGTTACTAGTCCCTTGATGGGTAGGTATGATACCCAGCTCTCTTGCTAACAATCCTGCATTTCATTGGACTTGCCCGACATCTTCCCTGGCAGTTAAATCATCCTTTCTTTCCTGGGATGGCTGATATAACTGCATCTCCCAGGCACGGACGCATTTCCCCCTGTCACAATTATAACCTCTAGAGGTCTGCAAGGAGTGGGAGAAGCTCTAGTCCACACAGTGAAAACGAAAATACTTTATATGGTAGTGGAAAATGATACCAACTTCACGCATGGTGTGTTCAAGTTTGAATATGCTAAGCTTTCAATGACTATAGTTATCATCAACAGAGGGGTGACTACTGGAAAAGGGGGGGAAGAGAACTTTTTCACAAAGTGAAATTAATCAGGGTGAAATTCACTTTTACAAAAAATGTGTATTAAAGCCTTGCAATTCCTAGAGAATGAACATCTGTTGGCAGGAGACAGCAAATGTTGTAAAGAAACTAACCTTTAAGTTCTTTGCTAGCAAAGATTTGTATTTGTTAGTACATTCAATTAGTACCACAGGGCAGGGGCTCCATTTGCACTTTTTGGACAGAGTGCATCTATCTTTCCTTACTGTCCTCAAGAAACTGCTGCCTCCCAGTTCTGTACAGCAAGTCACTAGGATAAGAATTACAGCATATGATTCGACCTTTCTTTTCTAATATGTATTAAATCACCTTCAATTACCAAAAAAGGTAAGCTGCTTGACAGATGGCTTCAAAGCACTATCCTTCATGGTTCATTACCAGAATCTTGTAAACAGGAATAGGCTTTTCTTACCTGCCTGTGAAGATGCTGCTGAATGTCTTATTTCTGGAAATTCTGACTATAAATGTGATAGCGCTATTTTGTGATACAGAACTTCCAGAAACTGTTTTCCTCTTAGCAAATTAGCGAAGGTGAGACTATTTTGAAGTTAGACCTGGGTACAGAATTTTAATGCGCTCACATTTCTAAACGTAAATCTGCCTTTGCGCAGTGCCTAATGTGCTCCAGATACTTTGTCACACAAAGGATAAATGCAGCGCAATCCCATTGGAACCACTCTGGATTTCCTCTAAGCACATGGCAGAAGAACTTACATTTCCATACATGACCTGAAGTTCTCACACTTCAGTCCTCAATTCCTCTGCAGTAACAGCTACAGCTGGGCCTTGGGAACAGCACACTTCTTGCCTAAAGCTTGATGTTGCAATCAGAATGGATGCTAGAATATACTGTCTTTTCTTGCTATATTTTTATTAGCAGATTAAATATGCTTACAAGAAAAATTAAAAGTGGAAGTATCCAACATTAATGATATGTTACTGCTCTGGCCAGCGTTTCCAATGTGTGTTTGTAATGGCTAAACACTTTAAGTTTTTAAAGATTTTTTTTTTTTTTCCACACAACAGGTCTGAGAAGTAGAAGATATTTAAAATCAGATGCTCGACTCTCAAACTTATAGTAGGCTTCTTGGATAAAGCAGATGAGTGTGCGGAAAAAAAGAATCAGTTTGAAGTACTTGATTGACTTTCAGCTACCTGACTCAGGTAAGCTTCTGTATAGGACAGACATTTTGTTCTGAAGACTACAAAAGTGAAGACTATAAAAGTTACTATGAATCTTCCTCAGATGAGAGATTATAAGCACCCTCAACCAGCAGAAATTTTTCCTGAGTAAATAAGTACAGGACAATAAAAAGCTAAAACTGCCTATCATTACACTTTTCTGTTATTCATGGCAGTTGTCTTTTGCCTGTGAACAGAAGTATAAATGCATAAATATTGTAGGTGGTATTACAGAAATGGATATTTCAATAGTTTTAATTTAAAAGATTAATTTTACCTTAAATGTAAGTTTTAAATTTAATTTATAATACGGCATCCAAGTGCTGCACTATAAACCTTACATAGATGCCTAAATTTATGAGACTGTGGTTGGAATGCAGAAATGTCAAAATTCTGAGGAAAGACTTTTTTTTACAGTATATATTTTTCAAATCCTTAAAAAAAAGTATGTGTGTAACAGATGCAAAAGTTTGAGATTTTTAAAAAGAATTTATACCGGCAGAGTTTTCTTTCTTTCTTAAAATTCAAAAGACTATTTCCTTTAATTCTTTTATCCATACCAGTATTGTAACCCTTCTACAGGAAAATACATGTTCATTAAATAATACGATATTGCCATGCAACTCTAAAACAAAACACGCTAACAAACAAACAAAAAAGCAACATTGTAGAGAAAAAAAAAGCAGAGGGTTTTTTTTGTTTTGCTTTTTTAATCCACAAGTTTTCTGTTTTAAAAAAATGCACAGGCTGTCAGCATGCATTTACCATCCACTGGGCAATAATAACAGCCACGGAGAAAGCACTTCTTAGTATTCCGTGATCATTTCTCCTACCAAAAGCAAGTGAGCGCTCTTGCAAAGTCCTGTATGTCTCAAGGACTGTCCTGGCCAAAGCGCACTGGAAGACAACGGCAGCCCTTGCCCCAGCACGGGCCCTACATTAATCTTCAGAACCTGAGTGACAATTTTGTCTTGGACGTGCTCCCCTGTGGTAAGGGAAAACAGAAAATCTTCAGCAGTCCAAATGAAGGCGCTGCAGCATTTAACACAGAAATGAATAACCATTGCAATAGCCAACATTATTTATCTTGAATGTGATTTAATTTTAGTATTCTCTCTAAATTACCAGCACTCTTCAAAGGTAACGTATTGATATTTTACTGATAACGTATGACTGAATTACGGACATCTTCATGATGAATGCTCGTTGTTTTAGCAGCTGGCAGACATGGAACAGCTGGGGATTAGGTACTGAAAAAACACAGGGGACTGCTTGCAAGTTGTGTGTTTGGCTGATTAGGTAAATGTTTGACTGTTTCACAGCAGTGAAAGAGTTAAGAATGGGTTTTTTTTGAGAAAAAAAAATATACTTTTAGCTGTTATTAATTCAGTTTAGCAAATAGAAATGAAAAGGAGGATGACAATGTCCGATCAAAGAATTTATTTGGAGCAGGGAGCTGGTAAACAGAGTAAAGGGATGGAAAGGAAGGACTTTCTCTGTGTCAAACAAGTCAGATTCTACCCTAAGCAGAATAACATGCACCTGAATTAAAAGGAGCCGTAACGAAAAAAAATTACAATTACATGCATTTTTTGACTTCTGTATTTGAGTCCAGCATGCACATCTAAAGTCAAAACTCATGTCCGAAGTTGGAACTCGTTTTCCTCTTCCTATGCCCTTCTTCCAGCCACATCTATCCACAGATACAAAATACTTGAACTCATTAAGTAATTCTGCTTTAAATCAAGTTTTTATTTCAGCTTTGTTGGCGAGTAACACACAAAGGCAGTACAATTCATTTTGTTTCCTAAATGTTGCTGCACGTAACTCTAAACAGCCACAGACAGCTTCGGAGGCTCCTCTTAATGTTCAGTTTAAGCATAAGACTGCATGACACACTATCGAGTTTTAATTTCCCATCTTCTGAATAAGTATCACCGTAATCTACAGACAGCCCAGCTGACTACCGTAGGCTTACTTAAATAGGAAAAAAACATGTCGTTTTCTGGTTTTCAGGAAAGGCTGATTTTTTAAACTAAGATGCGACGACGTAGAGCATTACAGAAACCCCCTTGCATTTTTGGGTCACGATCTCAAGAGCAAACATTGCTCTGGACTGTTGGGACAGACGACATCCATGATACTTTGCCAGATAGAAGGGAGAGAGATTATATACAGCGCATTGCATGAGGTACAGGCTGGATACAGAGCCTGACCTACAGAGAATCCCTACGCAGCACCACCGCAATTATAATATTCTGACTATAAATACTTGTGGGTTTGCCAGAAAAAAATCAAAGCATTTTCATCAGGAAAAGAGGAAATTATTTTCACTGTATAAAACATGTATAGGCCCAAATCCTCCATTCTTATGCCTTGTACTCCAGAAAAATTCTTGTGTTATGTATAACTAAGTCAGTACAATGCTATTTTCTCAAGAAAGCTTTCTGCTTTTGCAAGTGAAATGGAACTGTTGCAGCTCCAAAATCCAACTGCCAGTAACACAGGAGCAGTGCTAGGAAAAGCATAGCTGAGTTGTAAGAGTCTTCTCTGATCCTAAGCATCCCAGTAACGGTGGAAACTAAAATCATGTATGAATAAAGCCCAAATCTCCCCTGCTATAAACACCCACCCTTTGCAGTGCTGTGCTGTTAGAAAATTCAATTGTCACTGTTTAGGCTATTGCTTCAGACTTTCTGTTACCTTTCTTGTGACCTGCATTATGATTTGTGCTTGCTTTTATTTGAATGGAGGGCAGGAGAATATATGGATGAAAATTAAATTGGGAGCTTGCCAAGAATTAGGTATTTTTCATGTTCTTCTTCCCCTTTTTGGGCTATAAACCAGAGTGGTAGGGACAGGACCGCCAGACTCATTTTTACGTGTGATCTACAGTGTATCCGAACACCTGTCTGCAGAAGGTGGAAAGCCAGTTTATTATTCTGTTGCACCACCTAACCCCCGCTGTGATGTCAATGAAAGCATCACAAAACCATTCTACTGAAATAGGGATCATTTTTGTAAAAATAGTATTGCTTGTATCCATGTTTAGAATACTGATGCTTCAAAGACAAAATAAGAATATGAAACACACAGCTGCTTTTATAAAAAAACTCAAATTTTTTTAGGAACTGCTTCTTAAAGGAACAATAATCAGGTTGCTTTTCTGGTTCTTTTAAAAGGATCACTTTCTCCCTCCAACCCTTCTAGCTACCAGACAAATCCTCTTGGCTCTGTCACAGTGCCCTGCCCAGAGACACAGGATAATGGGGATTGCACTCAATCACTCACTGCAGGGACTCCCTCATCCCTTTTCCTTCTGAAGGACTGGAAGGATGGTCGGTGGATCTGCTGCTAATTTACAAAGATTAACCACTCCTTAAAAGAAGCAGGCGCTAAATCAACGTATAAAGCAGCAGCCTACACACTTCTGTTCTCAAGTATGAGCTTTCCCGCTTGTGCTCATCTTCTGGCCCTTGTACTGTATGTAGCAATGCCTGTACTAAAGAAGCAACAGCTTTTCTGTAGAACTCTACTGACTAAAATTAGGCCAGATATAGCAATAAGAATACTGGAAGTTACCCACCAGGTATATTTTTCCTTGGTTTTGTGCTAAACCAATACTGTATAGAGGAGAATGTCTTAAAATCTATGTCATTTAAGCCAAAAGCAACTTCAAATTCTAGCTGGAATGACAGAGTGACTGCCACAGGAATTTTGCTAACAAATCTCATTGCCAGATAAAAAAAAAGGAGCTTTAAAACAATGACATACGTAACAAAGACTGTGAAGAAAGTTAAATGTCAGCATGTAATCTTCAGTTGTGAATTGTCCAGAGGCACTAAGTATCACACACAAACAGCACCAATGTGTGGCATGCGGTGCTTATGTTTACTTTTTAAACACTGTAAGACACTACTAAAAATACAATTTGTCTTGAAGCAAATACAGTTTACTCACCCTCCCCCAAACAGTAGACTAAATCCTTCAAAGACTCTAGAAACATACAACAGGAATAGTTAGGAAAACATGAGTGCATTCACAGGAACACATCTTACCAGAGCCACTCCACCGCATCACAAATTTAGTTCCCCGTTACTTGGCTGACAGAATACATTTGCCCATGGCCGCTCTGTTTTTTCCAATCATCACCTGGAGCTCAATACAAGCATTTTAAGCAGATGATACTTATGCAACATTTGTGGATTCTAACTTTAACGGGACTGATACTAATTGTATATTTCCTTCCTAATTGGTTTCCCTCATATAAAAATATGACACTGATAAATGCAGTCTTACTCTTACCATTTTAGTCCTCAGAGACCCATTTAAGGCCGGACTCCCACTGTACTAAGTGCTGAACAACACAGCCCAGAAAATCATCAATCCCATTCATTTCCTTAAGTGCCAAAGTCACTGCATCCAGGCTCTGAGTGAATTTTTAATATATTTGTCCTGCCTTCATGCCACCAATGCAAATGCGAATTACCACTTCTTGTATGCTTATAATGTTTAGCTTAATCCTGCTTGTCTCTCAAAAAGCAAATCTGAGAATGTAGATATGGGATAAAAATTTCCTTAAAAACTCTGCACATCCTCCCCCCCAAAAATTCTCCCCAAAGGCTTTTGAGCAGGAGCGCCGCAGAGCAGAGCAGAGCATGGCATATGTTATTGTGAGAAGTGGGAAGGTGACAGATGTTGAAGACATTTCTGAACAACACAATTGGGTCCATAGATAGATACAACCGTATCTGATTAGGTAGACAGCTCCATTCATCTATTCGTACAACAGCCAGGAGGTCTCTAATTGTTTTGCAGATCACTTAGCAATTAATGATGCTGTTGCCCTTGGACAGATCATGCTACAGATCAATATTTTCTGGCAAAGTCAAAACACTGAGTAGACATAATGATACTGAAGTTACTCTATTAATAGAGCCCACAAGCAAGGGTTGGGGTGGGAAACTTCTTGGATAAGAATTTATTTCTGTCACAAATACTATTTCTATTGTTGAAGTGAGTCAGACAAACCTGAATTGGAAATAAAATAAATGCTAGCAAAGATATCTACCTTTCCTTGAACTGACAATAACTATTACTGCGTGTTACTTCATGTAAGAGTTATCTCAAGTGTATCATATTTTCTCCTGTAAGTTCTCATGTCAAATAACCACAACCCTTTACAAATTCCATTTCACAAAAATAAGCCTATATAAAATTTTGCACCAACTCAGAGGAAAGGCTGGAAAAAGGGGAGGCTTCTGAGCAGACTAATGAGTGAACAGAAGTGGGAGTCTTAAAACTGGACTGGAATGATCCTCCGTGGATCAAAAGCAGAAGGGCTACAGAGGGGAAGAGAGCCTGGCTTAAATTTCCCCTTTATTTTCCCAGCACACGTGTATTATGGATATTGCTGCTGTGTAACAGCTTTGTTTTAGGAGATAACCCCCACGCCGTAAGCATTAAAATTCTTCATTAGAAATACCAGCTTCTCTCATCTCTACAGACAAAGTTGGTCTGTACAAAACACTCTGGAACTAAAGCGACCAGACTAGTAGCCCACAGTAAGCTCATGATAGTAAGGTATTTCACGTTACCAGGGCTGATAGTGTTTCCGTTGTTCTCTAGCGAAATCTGCTTCAGGGCACCGGGTAAGATTCAGCGTCATCAAAGCCAATGGTAAAGTTTCAGCTGATTACACCAGAGTAGGGATTATTATCCATTATTTCTCCAGTATGAAAAATGGCCTTCAATTTCCTGGTTGGAACACATTTGAAAACCAAACCAAAATCAATTTCAATCAAATTAAAAAAAAGTGTAAAATTAAATAATTTACAATAAAAAGGAGGATTTTTTTTTTACTGCTTGCATGACTCAAAATGGTTATTGTATCTAAAAAAAATTCACCGCAAGTGAGGACTCGCTTGGATTTCTATTACAGCTTTAAATTATAGCTTTTGAGTGCCTCAGGATAATTTTAATTGGGAAAGAACTGTAGTTTGAAAATCAATTATTTTCAGTAATCATCTGTTTCAGTTCTTCACTAACTACCCATACAGCTATCTGTGTAAAACAAATCTTATCAGCCTAGCATCAACTACTTGGGAGCACCTCAGTAAACAACCCGGTATCTTACATACTCAGTACTATCTGTTAAACCACAAATTCTCCAGTTGTGTGGTTCTATCAGCTTTACTGGGATTAGGCCAACACATAACGTGGCCATGAAAACCTACCTGGGGGGAAGACTGTCCCATCCTTTAGGAAACCTATGGGAGATCAATGCAGAGATAGGAAAATTCATTTTCAGGGTAACCTGAGGACGTAGGGACAGTCTTGGGAACTCTAATCACACTCCTCAAATACTCCACATATATATTTAACCTAGAAATATTCTAACAGAGAATTTATAAAAAAGTCTCATCTTTAAGTCTTCACAGGAACATACTGAGAGGGGTACTGAACAGCTTAAAAAATATTCTAAATTAGCTTATCACCTTCTTTCTCTGGATGGTTTTTTTACACTGCCATTTCACCCACAAGAAGTCCCCAACAGACTAAAAACTACAAATGATTTTATAATTCTAAGGTATTTTATGTGTTGTGGGAACATAATATATTATATTATGTGATTATACACAATTCAGATATTTGTGTATTTGCAGAAAAATCAGCTAGCTGTACTTGTCCATCTTCATTCTTCAGAAGCTATGACATCTAGAATTATGCACATAAATTTTAAATTTGCTATATACTAAATTATGCTTTTGTTTCTTCCACATTCACTTCCTCTTAAGCACATTAAAGAACAAGAGAATACAGAAATAGAAATTAAGTTCAAGAACGAGTATGAAGTCAGCATAATTTTTTTCTGCAGTTCACACTTTTGTGATGCAAACTTTCCACTCCACAGCTTTTTTGGTAAAACATGATTTGGAAGCAATTAAATAGGTACAGAGGCTGTTAACGGAGACTGTTTTATCAGTAAACAAGCATGATACAAGTGTTTGACTCAAATATATCCTTAAACATGACCAACATGCATTCATAACGCTACTGATTTCTATGGACTGTCATGGATTTGGTCCTGATTTATTCCACAGTGTCAACACTCAGGTTTCTCCTGGTGGACACTGGCACATCACGTCAGGGTACATACTGAGCCAGAACGCACACAACTCTATGTTTTAGCTCGAGAAGAATAAACATACTGCAAGAATGTAACAGTGATTTTTGAAGAGTGCAGGTCACAAAATAAATATATTTTTCGATAATAATATCTCTAAGGAAAGGGAACTGCTTGAGTCACTGTTTATTCTTGCTGGACATATATAACCTTTCTCAGGCACTTTGTCAAATCAAGTCCCCAAGGCTGCTGTAGAAGAACAACAACTTGCCAAAGCACCAACTGAACCGGGAGGTTCCAGCTCACGAGAACCCTGGTTATTATACGCTTGACTAAGTCATTGGACAGTTGGGAACTGAGCACGAGTTTCAGACATGGGCATAATCCAGCTAGGATCGATGTCCACATACCGAGAGTGGCAATGACAGCGTTGCCATCTTCCTCTGTGGTAAGAGGAAGATTATGAGTGGGAAATCTGTATTGGAGCGTAACATTAAAATTGATAACAGCAAAAACCCACAGGCCTATTCCAAATGTTGGAATGAATCCAAGCAGAATTTGCAAAGGCAACTTGCAATAACTCTCAAACACTCTGCAATATGTCTTAAGTGTTTGATCAAAAACATTACAGTCATTACTGTTTCTTATTTTGAGAATAAATTGAGAGATCTTGGCAAGTACAGAAAATGAAAATTTTCCCTCATATAAAGTAAGTCCAAGGAATTCAGGAAACTTATTTTCTAACAGGATTTTTAGGCAGGAAGATGATACATATGTATTTTGCTTTCTGTTAATAATTAATGTTTCATTGGTTTATCTGCTGCCTATATGGGGCACGCTGGGTTGAAAGCCATTGAAAAAGAGTGATTGGCTCTGTGGCTCATAAGGTGAGACAGATTCTTTCATCTTCAGGTCTCTTGTGTACATTTTGATCCAGGTTGCTGGTGAATAAAAAAAAACAAAACAAAACAAAACCCCTTCCAATATATATGAGACTAACTCTCAGCCGACAAGGATTTATATCACATAAATAAAACCCATCAAGACTGGGTTGGCAAACTTGCTGGCAGTTTCAAATGAAAGCCAAGAATTAATTGGACATAGAGACAAACAATTTTTCCATTCCAAAGACAAATTCCTGCAAGTCAAGGTTGAGTTACATTTAAAATTGCCTAGAGGATTTTCATTTCTGGGAGTGCTTGCCTGGGACTTATAATAAAAACTAAGGAGAATATCCTAGAGTTCTATTTTAGCGAGATTTTTATACGATGTCCATCACCATGGTAGTTGGTTGATATAAGAGAGCCATGGGGCTCGTCCGATTCAGAATGCCCATTATTCATAATAATGACTCGCCCAGATTATACGCACGTAGAAGCAAATCTCGCCCCCTTCTTACAGCAAAACATCTTTTCCTGAATTTGTCCCAGTCAGAGGAAAACAGTTAAATCACGTATTTGTTTTGCTATCTGGCAGTTCTGTGGAGAGATCTACCTAAATTAAACCAGTAACTTGTCAGGCCTTTTTAAGAGAAGAGAATTTGTGCTTTATTTAGAGGGTAAGTTCACCTCAATAGGTTTAAAATTTTGCCCTTCCAGATAATTAAGAACAAAGTCGCACTGAGATTGCTGTTTATTTCATCTGAAAACATATTAATAAATTCAAGCTATTTAAGCTCAGTGAGGGAGTGCATCCCAAAGCTGATGAACCCTCACAGAACAATCTCGGCAAATGGTATATTCTCCTTTAAACGCTTGCTGAATTTTGCAAACCCGCTTTGTATTTGAAGACACACATAGTAGTTCAGCAGGCATACCAAGTGAGGAGAGGATAAACGAAGACACACTCAGCATTGCTAAGTGACATGTATCTCTAGAAACTCAGCATAGAAATATATAACCACCAAGCGCAGC
Source organism: Platalea leucorodia (assembly GCF_965183815.1). NCBI lineage: Eukaryota > Metazoa > Chordata > Aves > Pelecaniformes > Threskiornithidae > Platalea > Platalea leucorodia. The sequence goes on along the minus strand of NC_138828.1, from coordinate 5,608,799 downwards.
TTTATTAATCTTTCAAAGAAGAGAGAGGAGGCCACAGGACAGGGCTTTGGGCTTTGTCTGCTCTCATACAACCCTTGAGAGAGGAAGCTTAAGGAGAAGGCAAGCCAGCTGCAAAGGATGGCCTAAGGTGAAGCTGAGTGGACTGTGGCCTCCAGAAGATCTCTCTGGAGATCCGCAAGATAGCTCTATTTATGGAATGCTTTTCCTTTTTTCAGCATTTCTTATTGACTTAGAAAACCCCCAAAATCCAAAGGCAGTGCAAATTATTATATGTAGCCAAGAAAAAATGAGAAGTGAGTTCTGAAGAGCTCCCTTGCTTTATCAAGCTGTCTACAACCGCAGCAAGACAGCAGTGTATGCTGTCCCTCTGCCCCACACGCTTGCTGGAAGATGGCAGCTTGCATTTTAAAATGTTGCAAAAGTAGCACAGAATGTACACGAAAAATGAGAAATAAAGCAGACAAGTCACATCTGAACTAAACTCCTGAAATTATGGGAATCATCCAAATGAAAAAAAAAACCTTCGTTATTTAATAGGAGTGAAACTATGGGAAAATCCAGAGTGCTCTAAAATCTAAAGGGTTTAAGGCTATCATTAGGGTAACATTTTTTAGTAAAATCTATAAATACAGAATTACTTGGTGCTGTGTACTCCTATAATTGTGCTTGATAATTTTACATTATTTTATATACCACTTAGGGTTTCATTTCTTTCTCTACTGTAGAAGAAATACTTATTCTACTTCTTCAACTTCATATTGTGTTAAATTTTCAAAGACATGCATCTTTTCTCCCATACCACTGACTCCCTTTGCATCAAGAATCACAGATAACATGTCCAAATCATCCTAATCTCTTCCACTTATTGCCTTAACATGCCATTACTCTAATGCCTTATACAAATCCAGTAGTTGTAAAACTGGTGTGCTGGAATCATTACTGTTTTTCCAAAAAGATGGAGTATTCTGCTTTTGCTCACCTGTCTCTTGCATCCACCTGTTCTCTTTCAAAAAAGTGCTACCTTTCAATAAATGAAAAACAGTAATTTTATTCTTATTTCCCTGCATTTCCTATAAACCTAAAAGTATTGACCAGAAATAGAAGTTTCAACTGCCTCTTGAAGGACACAGAAAATCCTCAAAATCAACTGGAAATTTGAAAGCACCCAAAACTCTTCAGAATAGAGTAGCATCTCATTGTGTCCATGCTGGGCAGCAAGTAGGTATTTATAAGACTATTCTACCAAAAGAGGATTAGGGCAACAGCAATATTTAATACATTATGTGTGAGATTAAGACTGAAGTGTGTTACGCCTTCTTTTCTGATACTAAAGTCAACGATAAACTTCAGATCCTAAAGGAAGGAAATAAATTGATACAAACTGAACAGGGATCTTTCACCATCAAAACAGAGGATGACAGAAGATGCAAAGGCAGGACTGAAATTACTAAATAGCTTTACAGAATTCCCCTAAGAAAAAACAGAGCACAGGACACCAAAATGCATGCGGTTAGACAGAAACTATAAGACAAGTTTAAAATAAATGTACCTGCTCACAATACACCCATCAATACGGCCAGCAGTTTTTATGATCTGATTAAGAGTCCGCAAGCATAATCCCTCATGTAGCACAGGTTAACAGAGACTCCTGACAAGAGGTCCAGGTCTGCAACTTTACATCAACTAATAATTCAAATGATCCACCTACTTTATTAAAGTTGACTCCTTGGCAAGGCTGCAGCTTCTGCTAATGAGGATAGAAGGTAAAAAGAGAGAAAATTATCTGAAGAGAAATGAGAATCATGGGCCAGGAGGAAGGTGGGAGAAAGGAAAGCAAAATGCTGGTTAGCGTACAAGGCAAAAATCTACCATGAAGTGAAATGAAACTCCTGTCTGGGAGAAAAGCAATTTAGCTTTATGAACAGCTGCCTCACAGAGGGTCAGGCGTATGAGCAATTAAAATTAAACAAGTTGATTTTAATATGCCTTAGTAACTGTGATTGATCTCACAGAGTTGCTGTTGATTGTACATCAAGAAACAATTTAAGATCCAGTTTAAAACAAAGTTTATAATCCTCGTTTAATGGATTTTAGTACCTTAGGCAGTACAGTGTTGTAAAAATGATTAAAATGTGCCCTGTCTCTGTGTAATCAATAAAGCTTCCCACTGTAAGATTGGTTCAGTTCCAGGGACTCCTCAGCATGCTTAGCCGTGCTGTGTCTGTAGAATTCCAAATAAGTCATCTATCATTATTTCTATACACAGGATTCATTAGACACCTCATCCTTCGGCTTATTAGCACCGAAGTCAGCCAAATAATCAAATCAAAAGGTCACCTTTTAACAAATACACAGTTAGACCAAAACATACATCAAAACCTTAACAGATAGATGTCAAAATATAGTAGCAGGGATGGATAAAAGGCTGATGGAGACATTCAAGACGCAAACTGCAAAGTGCCTACAAATAGAAATTGGGAGAATTCATTCTGGTTTACCAGATGAAGTCTAACACAGCAGGTTAAGAAATGGGTCATGCATCTTATTAGACAGAAGAAGGAAACCCCACCTCTCTGACCATCAAATCTCTTACTCTGCTGAAATCCTGATCTCTTCAAATTCTAAGAAATTTGACTGAAAATCTTTAAGATGTAAAGGACAACCACCAGCTGGGGACTCAAGGTCTTTTTCCATTTAAACAGGTTTAGAAAAAAATGGGATAACCAGGTTTATAAATTCTATCTCTAGATAAGTCTACTTCCTTTTGGTCCTGTCCTTAAATATGTTCTACAGTGCTTTTCAACAAAAAAGGAAAAGAAGAGCCCTACCAACTAGATCCAAGGTCTCCAGCAGTTCTAACAATGAATGCTTGGTGAAGAATATTAAGACGATGGCCAGCATGCAGTGATATTTCTTTGAATTGTTTCTAGACTTGAGCAAATTACATCACGAACTTAATTCACATTTGTACTTGATAGCCTTGCTACAGTTCTCTTCCATAAATTCACCAGTTTTTGAAAATAAACCTTCATTATTTAGCCGTGAGGAACCACTTTACCTACTAGTCTCATTTGTGGACCCTTAAGTTCTTGTAGCGGAAGAACCAATGAATGCTCATTGCCTTTTCACCCTCCTCTCTATGCTACTCAGTCTCCCCTTGGTGTCTTTTCCCAAGCTAAAGACTGATGGTGTACTTACTCATGTGGGTTAAAAGCTGTTCTCTACGTTTGATCATCTCTGAAATCCATCTCTGAATATTTTTCAAACTTACATTATTTCTATAAAATAAAGGGACCAGAACTGCATACGAAGTTCAACAAGCAGACACAGCATGCATTTATACTATCACGCAATAATCTCCTCTGGTTTGCTTTTTTTTATTTCTTTATAACTCCCAACATTCACTTTGCATAATTAAAATAAAGCAAAGCACTGGACTTAATAATGAGAAGGCTCAAGTGTTAAGATGAATTCAAATGCTCAGATTCACTCTAAACCGCTACACGGGACTGTCAGCTTCTGAATCACAAGATATGACCGTTACATTTTGCTTGAAGATCACAGCAATCTGTGGAGATTTGTCCACAAATTTGTCCACAATTTGTCCACAACTCTCCACAAACTGGAGAGTTGTCAAAAGTACAATCCAGTTTACAAAAGAACTAGGCAGGAAAGTGCCTGTTATTTTTGTTTTGAGAGGGGAAAAGATAATGTGAAATTCAACTTATTTCAGCTGAATACCTATCCATTGGGAAATAGTGGATAACAGGCTCATGCAGTCATTTATGGGGCAATGTATTCCTTAAGCAAAATATGTCTAGTATGTTTTCCATACAGACAACTGCAAATGAATAAACGTTGCCTACATAAAAATCAAATCAGGTGTTTGGATGCATTTTTAAAATAGTATTTGAGGCCATTAAAAACCTATGCCTTGAACTCCAGTTTTCTTTGGCACTACTTCTCTCTTTTCCCTAAATACCCAGGGGAAAGTGTGGTACACAATATAGGATTTACTATCTTTCCTTTTTTGTTTTGTTTCCCTCATAATGCTCGCCTGCTACATAGTACCTAAGATCACAGTTATCTGCAATTTGATGAGATACAAAGAAAATGTTATTTTTCATCCTTGCTTTTTCCCTTATATTTGAATATTATGGAGCATATGCTGAGGTCATCCTGAATTAGCTTTTAATTAGAGCAACATATAATCACGATCCATGGACTATCTGCTCATATTTCCCTATGGTCCTGGAAGAGTTTTCACAGACCGTACTGAGTCCTGTGCTGCACTGCCAGCCCTTCTATCAGTGGCTGAGCTAGCTGAGGTCTAGCTAAGCTTGGGAATGTCTACACAGACTTGAGTTACCAGTAAAGACATACATTCAGGCTCTGAATTGCCAAGCCAGATTTTAAGTACCTGCATGGCATTAATATAACCTGAGGCAGATGAGGAAAATAAATTAGGAAGCTTTGGGAGAATTCACTAGAAGGAAGTACTTCTGCAGGGACGATACGCAGAGTGGACTTCTTCTATTTGATCCTTAGATAGCACATATAAACAAACATCATTTCTTTGAAGACCGAATGAGGACTAACAGTCTGGTACTACCACAAGAACTGAAATCTAGCTTGGCAGTTAGCAGTGGCATTATACATATATGCATACATACATCTGTATATTTATATACTCGCATATATAACACTATGTGCCACTGACAATATACGTACATTTTCTAATTAATTAAATATATACTAGATTAGTAGTTCAGTAATAGTTTCACATATAATGAAATGCTCTCTCGTCACCATTTGTTACTAGCAGGAGATACAGGGAATGGCACCTGAGCTTCCGTAAGTTTTTATCAGCTCTCCTGCCAGAAGCACCACTAGAAAGAGCCTTGAAGAGCCTGCACTCTTCTAAAACAGACCTGCATGAGGCAAAAAATTTGTGAAATGGTATTTCAGGATGCTCCAAAGACAAAACCCACCAGCTAGAACAACTCCACTCTTATTCCCCCAAAAGACCAGTTTTAGCACAGGAGGATTGCAGGCCGAAAGGGACGTGAAAGAGAACAAATGAAAAAATTGTGTTTGAAAGTAAGAATAGGCTTGTAAGAGACATGATAGCCTAATTTAGGTGCATTGAATCACTCTCTGGAGACCTATTCTCTTCTAATATATAGAATTGTCCTCTTGTCCCTCCACATACTCCTTTCATCCTACTCTCTCTTTTTCCCCTTCTTTTGCACCTATGAGAGTCCTGGGAGACTAACGTCCTAAACTAGGAGTCAAAGCCGGAAGTCTGAAGTTTGGTAGTTGAACACTAAACACAATGCCAAATGCTCCTGAATGACCGAACAGCCAAAAGCGTTGGCTTTGTCTCACACAGAGTAGTGATGAATTCAATCCATACTTTATCACTCTAACTGGAACTGGATTAAGCAGACTTGGTCATGTGAGTCTTAGACCTTCAACTTTCCAAATGGTCACATAGATTAATTGCTTTACTAAGGAAAAAAGTGCCAAGGAAGATTATTCAGGAGAGAAAGATTTCATATGTGTGTGTGTGTGTATATATATATATGCATAAACATTTGTAATATTAGCATTTAATTACAATACCCTTTTTTCCTCATGGAAGTATAGAAACTACTGGATATCAATAATAATCCCTACTCCTTACTCTTGCCTTTAAAATATTAAACCTCCAAATAGCAAAGAAATTAGTGTGAGTATCTAGGTGACGAGAAAGAAAGATGTAGTCTTACTGAAGATGAAGGGACTGCCAAGCTTTTAAAGTCAAATTATAATCAAATTGTTTGGAGAACTGGCGCAAAAGTACATGTTTTATTAATAAAACAACTAATAATACTGCTAGATGAAAAGTTCATTTGTTCTTTCAAAAATCTGCTTTTTGTTGTTTCAAAAATCAAGACAGTTATTTGGAATCAGATTCTGCCACCATATGTTTTACAGCTTTTTATAGAGGAAAAGAGCAAGAAGTAAATGCTTAACTATTAAATAGCCTATTACATAAGTAAAGAACAAATGAAAGACCACTACTGCCATCAGATTAAAGGCAAATATGAAGCATGAATTTTGAAGAAAAATTCCTTCTGACACAGTGCTATTAGGACCTGAAAAATCAACCAACCAACCACCAAAAAACCCCAAACATCTTCAGTTTTCAAAGAAAATGTAGCTAGTACCAACATTGCCTTTGGTGTTTTATTAGTTATCGTCACTAATACTTTTCTGCTGAAAAAATAAATTGGGGGAAAAAAAAAAAAATTAATAAACTGTGCTTCGAGTTCAACCCAGCAGCTTTTTGCCTTATGCTGCCTCTCCAGAAATATGAAGTGGCTTTGCTCAGGACAAGAATCTAGATGCAAGTGTAGTTTGGTTCATCTCCATCGGAGCTTATATACAATGAAAATGCACATGAAGGAAGACCACAAATTCTCCTCTATATCACTTATGTTATTCTACCACTACATGTCTGTCTGTCTTTTTGTTTTTAATGGAGAAATCAAAATGAACCCTTCACACGTGACTGGAGGCCTGAATACTAGATAAGGGAAAACAAAAATCTCTTCTTGGATAAAAGCTTGTTTTGCTTTCATATCAATCTAAATGTCCCTTCCATATCTTTTATATCTCAGACTAAACAGCACCTGCGTCTCCTTCCTATTTTGCCTGCTTTGAAAATGGTGTGATTTTTCATTACATAAAGCAAAGTTTCTGATATGAAGATAAAGTATCTTTCAAATCAATCAATCCAAAAATGAATTATCTCCCTGTGCACCTTTTGGCACCCCAAACACTCTGATGTTCTTGAGTTTAATCTGATTCTTCACTTTGTCCTATATTTGTCACAGAGCAAGTTATTCTTCTAACTGAAGATACTGAAAGCTCAGACATATTATCCTATTTACTGTGCCACAACTTTTGTTTTTCACAGCTGCAGATTTCGCTTTACCAGACTTAGCTCTCTACTGTTCTTTTATCAGAGCGTTCATCGCATATTATTGTCTGGAGCCAGAGGCAAAAAGCTCTGGTTTCTTGTGATAATTTCATAATAATGAAATGGATCCTGCTGAGAAACATATCAGAAGTAGATGTTTTCAAGGCCTCATATCTCCAACCTGTAGGAGATCTGGTTCAATATTTCTCTATAATTACTGTTATCTATATAAAATCACAAATAAAAAGCAATAGTAAGAACACAAAGAAAAAAAAATTAAATATGAAAAAGTGGCTGGCCTGGATAAGCAACTGTTCTCACGCTAGCCCAATTAAGCAGCTTTAACAGAAATGAGATTTTTGAGGGGCAGAAGGAAAAGCTAAAGTTCACAGTAAAGTGTAGGATTCTTTCAGAAAAAAATCTAGCTTGAGGCAAGGAATTTGTCTTCAATTACCTATTCATTCTTTATTCCTTTACTCAGAGTTTTGGCTGCCATTATTACGCAGAACTCCAGGAATAACTGAGATTTCAACAACTCTTTAATGATAATCCTCTGTGAGAAGAGAGAGTAATTTCTGACCCTTACCCATAATCACTTTTTTCTATGGGCTAGCTTCCTCTCAGTTTCATGAAAGGATGAGAGGTGCATTAGAGGCCACAAAGCTCCTTGAAACTGATTCAAAGGTCAGTATCCACATTTGAAAATTTGCCCTCAAAAACATTTTAGCAGTATTTCAAAGGACAGCAAACCTTTAGAGATGATGATTTAATGCTTTCCTGAAATGGTATCACAGATACGTACCTTCCCTTAAAGGCATGCGAGAAGTTCTCCCATCTTCACAATATCCAAAACAGTTATTCTGAGATGAGCATGTTTTTTCCATGAGTCTCTCATATATCTGATTTTGTATTTTTCTCTAATATCTTCATCTCTTAAACTCCAGGTACCTCTGCCTCCCTAGTTCTTCTAATTGTGTTAATTATACATAAAAGAAAAGACACTGCATTGTTCTTTTCATGCAAAATCATTCTTATGTTCAAAATTTAAAGGTAATTACATTTAGCAATTTCATTTGCTTTAGTATAGTCATGGAAATTGAGTCATGAATTTAGGTTTTAATTGTTCCTTTCTCCCCATTCCAGCTTTCTCCTGATGAAATATTGCTACAAACATCCTAAAAAGAATCCTTATATTTGTTCTAATTTTGTACTGAAGACAAGGTTGGGTACCCTTCACGAATTTTCTTCCTTTTTTATTTCCTTCTACTGGAGGAAATTAATCTTCAAACATCTGTGCTTCTTTGCATCCCCATTCAGCTATTAAACAGTGTGTCTTGGTCTACAGCTTCCCTTTTGTGTACTACATCCACTTCCAATGAGCAACAATAGCTACACACTTAATTTTTTTTTAGCTTATATTACTGCTCTGGAAGAAGAGGGAACGCTACGTGTTATTTAGATGAACTGTAACATTGGCCAACCAGTGACTAAAAATATACAAGTGAAATGAAAATATCACAAACCCTAAAGCATCGAATACTATTTTTGGCCTAAACCTGCACATTCCCCATCGTGTTTAGTAGGAGCAAAAGCCTGCTCTGTAAAAACATGACACACAACTCCAGTGAGCACCATTTCCAGCCAATGTTTTCATGCATCTCAATTTAGTGAGCTAAACTTTGAAAGTTATGGCCTCAAGGAGCCAAAGAAAAGAAAGAGATCAGTTCAGTAAATACAGAGTTAATATTAATCTATTTCTTGCTTAACTTAGATAAACTGAAAAATTGTTGCCAAGGTAATGCCTCTTAACTCATCTGCTTGGCAAACGTGCTTTTTTTTAATGAAGGAGCTCTCTCACTTGCAAGGATACTTGCAAGAAACTTGCCAGCGTTTTCTGAGAAGTCTGTTCATTCCTTCATTATCAGAACTTTGGAGAAGCGCTATTTTAAATTTCTGCAACTCTCTTTCAGGAGAATTGCACCTGTATTGCTAAGTTACACACTTGCAATGGATCTTTCAGCACTGCAGTACTTTGCTGAAGTAGAAGCTCTTTGTTAACTATTGGCAGTTAAAAGAATCTATACTGACAAATTGCAGGGTTGTTTCTTTTAATTAAATATACCTTTTGAAGTAATTAGCCTTGAATGTAGGAAATACTCATTGGTACTCATGTACCAAAACAACTAGCAATAATAGTTTGTATTTCTACACCACCTTCCAATTGGAAGTAGTTAACTAACTAGTTAATTAAAATAATTAATAACATTTCATATAGTCCAAGGGGAGACAGATATATTTTTCTTGACTTCTCATTATATATACAAGATTTCACGATAGTGTTTTCTACCTACTTAAAATTTTCATCTGTTTTCTTTTCAGAAAAACATTCCCTATGTAAAAAAACATCTAAATACCACCCCCAATAAAGAACTGTAAAATGAAAAAAAAACGGAAAACTTTTGGATATCAATCATCTAAGTCTATCTTCTTTATCTACTTCTCTAGCATGCAGGCATTAGCACTTGTAAGAGCATTAAAAACACGACCTGGCCAGTAGCCACTTGAAAAATCAGTTCAAATCGGAGATCACAGCTATGACAGAAACTTATTTTATTTGTTCAAATGCAGATGGTGCTGTGAAGTTCCCCAAGACTATTAAGTCCAGTTGCAAAATGGTAATATTACATCTGTTTCAAACTAGACAGTCTCTCCTGAAAGACAGTTTTTATAACAAAGCCGCTAGACTTCCAGGGCTTGGCCTACCAGCTCCTCTGACATCTCAGTTGGGTCTGGAAGCGGGCAAGCCACACTGCTTAGCGGCACTGGAGTTTTTAGAACATCGTGGGGTTCTGGGGGCTGAGCTACGCCTTCATCCTGCCGCACTGTGCTGTGGCAAGCTCGTTAAAGGGAGACCCTCACAGCGAACACCCATCCACTGAGCCCCCTGACCAGGATTCGTGTGACAGATAAGGACAGGATCAACCCAGGTGAAAGTAGAGATCTGAGCTCTGGCCAGGATGCTACCCTGGAGCTGAGCCGGGTATGTTTGACTGAAAGCACTGCCAACTGCTGGAGTAAGGTGTTTGTTCGGAGGCAGCTAGAGGGTTAAAAGCATTAAAAAAATAATTTTGAATTAACTTTGCAGTAAGGATATGTGAATCACAGCAGACAATACCAAGTATCTCAAATAACAGAACCGGCTACAGAGCTGCTTTTTTGGATCTGAAGACCTGTATCTGCATGAGCCACGTCCAGCAAGCCTGTGCCTAAATAGAAGATGAAGGACTAGGAACATACAAGTTGCCTTTAATTCCAACAGAAGTAAGGGAAATGAAACATTATTTTGGTTCAGCAAAGACAGCAATATAAATTCCAAAGACGAAGTTATTACAGCAGTACTGCGAAACACAAAAGATGGATTTTCTTAAAGGCAGCCAACTCCTCTGACAACACCCATTCTTAGCAGACAGGCTCTAGATATCCTTTGGTGCAGCCTGGATGCCACCTTCTGCTTATGCCTACAAAAACTTTGTTAGGAATTTTCATGGAAGAAAGCAATTTGAGCATTGGATCAAAGCAGAACTTGGTTTCAAGAACACTTGTAGTTTCAAACTATTTTCCTTTATTACTCTTTCATTTTCAGACATCCCTTACAACCCATGTGTAACACTATCCAAAAACTTTCTATAGTTACTAGACAAGCCAGGATTTTTACATATAACACTGTATTAACTCAGCAGACGTTTTCCTTATCTATGTCTACCTTAAGAGTTTGTACAATTAAAATGGTTTTCCAATATGATAAATGCTAATGGTTCCCTTAACAGAAAATAAAGACAATTCTGTGAGGAATTAAAGCAAAATGAAACCAAAAATATGCTTCAGCTAATTAAGAACTTCTTAATTATGCTCATTTTATTTGGGAAAAAATAGGTACCAAATAACATTAAGTTCTTATATGAAAGATATGAAGGACAACTGATACACATTCAATTAAATTTCAGATTAGAATAGGCTACTTTATATACCAAGCCTAAATATACTGAAGAATTTAATCAGTTAATTTATAAAGTCATTAAATGTAATAAAAACAGTGGTTTATGCTGTCACGAAATCAAGACTACCTACACCATTACACTCCACATATATTTCCGGTTTAACAGAAAATTACACACATTATTGAAACAATAAAAAAGATAAGCAAGAGCATTACAATGTATTTGTCCAATACTAACCTGACATTTTCAGTGTAGCTCATTAATGATTGATTTCTCCACTGAAAGTAGTTATTTCACTGAATTAACGTAGAAAATATTGCAGGTGCCAACACATCATGATTCTTCTTGCAGAATCTCCGCTTGGAGCTCATTGCCACGTTCTGCTGTGTTGAGAGCTCCAAGTAGAAAACACATTTCTCAAAGGCAGATTTTACAAAATAGCAGCAAGGGAGGAATGCTGCAGTTATATGTGTAAGTAATAACCTCTAAAGACAGTGAAGAAATGAAAAATGTTGCAAGTGCTTATTGCAGCAATTCTCAAACTTTTTCAACTTGTTTCAGCGCTTCCTCCCTGCCCTTTTTCCAGTGGAGGTGCAGAGCTGTGCGGAGCCTAGAGACACCCAGGTCACTTCTCATGGCAGAGAACCGTTTCCTGAACCACAGACCACGAGCACCAGGGACCGCGAACCACACGGTTTACCAAAGTTACTACAGCTCTCTAGGGTTCCTGAAACCAAAGACTGAAAATCTTTGGCACAGCAGAACCAACTTCCTCTTAGCTTAATAATTCCAGTTAGTCCTAACAGCACATGGTTTCACTTGCATTTCTAGAAATACCATATAGCTGCTCTCCGGGGATGATGCTGGGTAATGGTAGCATGATCCCAACTGCAAGAGATTAAATGCTTTTCCATTGTCATCCTATTCATTTTGCTGAGGCCAGCCAAATGTCCATAAAAGCGCTGCTGAAAGCCCCCACAGCTTATAGTGGCTTTTTAGCAGTTAAAATAAATGAGTTAACTTGGGTCTTTTATGAATGAGGGGAGTCCAAAGAAAGTTTTGTGGATCCTAATTTGCATAATTAAGAGTGTAAAAAACTCAGCCATTCCCCCTCTAAGCCTTGATAGTCCAGTGCATTGGCAGGAAATTACAAGCCTTGTCCGAGAAAAGGGTTAGATTTTTCTGTGAAGGTTTCCAAGTAGGCTGCTGCTAAGGGACGCAATAAAAGCTAAAACCTTGGGCTCAAGACTGGAAATGATGTTGAAGCAACTGGTGGTTGCATGGTTGCTGGGAGCCGAAAAACGATGATGCTGGAAAAGCGCTCTGGATATTTGCTGACAGAGGGAACTCCTGCTGATAAATCTGACTTATTATTACTTTGAGTGAGTTATGGCTGAATTCTCTCATGTCAATGGGCAGCAAAAGATTCTCCACCAGCAAACAAGGGTTGGCATCTGAGCTAACTGCTAAGAGCAGGAAGCAGGCTAAGCTTCCAGCCCAACCGCCTCTGCCTGTCAGTCCTCAGAGCAGGCAGGCGGCCTGAACTGTAACGGTCAGGCCCATCTCTAATAATAAAGGGCTTTAGCAGAAGCTGAAGAAGTCTGCAACACGATAGAGAAAAGCATCGCAAAACTGGGACCACTCAATCATTAGATCAAACTCTTACTCCAAGCTCTAGAGGGTCATTCTAGCAGCTAACACTTTAAAGCTAAAGCCTTTGTGAATTAACCTTTCACACATATGGCAGAGATTAGTGGAGTGTGTGAGCTTCATTTCTCTGGTTATCTGCTGTAGAGTCTAAGAAAATGTGATGGTCTGAACAGTCATAGCATTTTCATCCAGAGTACCAAACTGGGATGAACTGAGCTTTTGTCAGAAAAAGATGATACCTACTTCACCCTTTCACAATTCAAATGTAAATTAATGCACTTAAAATCTGACTACACGCAGCTTCAAATCACACGAGTATGTGCACACATGTGCACGTACACACAGCACAGGACAGGATCCTTTTGTAGACAGAGATACTACATTTCAAGTCAGAGAGGTAAATAAAAGCATTATCAAATCCTTTTTCCACAGAATGACCCTCGCTGGTCATAATGGTTACAACAGCTAGAAGGAATATTAGTGAACTGAAAGAGACGGCACTGCCCCTTCTGATACTTTCTTTACAGGAAGAAATATAGCCTGCTGTACTTTGCTGCAAACCCTAAATTCTTTCTCCACCAAGTACATATTGATTTTTTGGAAGTCTGATTATCAGTAGGTGAAAAAGACCCACACAGTGAATGATTTACCCTCGCAAGGATGCATCAGTTATCCAAAAGAATTATATTGATTATTCTGCATCATCACCTGTAGTTCCTAGATTGAGGATAGGGGTATCAGAGAACTACGGAACTGTTTTAAAGAAATAGATTAAGCAAATATTTGTAACTATTAACCTGAATGCCCACCCTTGAAGCACCATGCATTCTAACTCTGCTACCCACAGCAGCTGCCCTTTCAATTTGCTTTCCCAGTCCGTAAAAAGAGAGCAGACAGTATACACTGCCCATTGTCTGGTTATTAACCCAGAAATATTTTTTTTGGTTCTATCAAGTAATTATTTCACATAATAAGTCCCATGGTTAAAACTGTAAACTGCTTCTAGAAAACTTTCTATATAGCTTAGCAGTCAAGCAGAAAGTGCTACAAGTCTAGTCTAACATTGCGCCAGCAGGAGCTACTTACTAATTTCTTTTGTTGAAGGAAACTTCTAACTTGTGTTTTTTTGTTCAAAATGAATGGCAAAGCTAGACACATTCTGTAGCGTTTGCCTACGTGGAGTGAAGACTCATTGTATCACAGTTACAGCAAGATATCCAGATATCCTGTACTTTTAGGGAATTTTAAGTTTTACATGGGGTCAAATTCTCCTAATTTCCACTGGGGGGTGGGGTGGGTGGGTGTTTTTTGTTTGGTTGGTTCTTTTGTTGTTGGTTTGGTTTTTGTTTGGTTGTTTGTTGTTGGGTGTTTTTTTTTTTTTTTTTTTTTTTTTTTTTTTTTTTTAAATTCTAGCCTTATTAATGCAGTAACAGTAACTGATTCAAGTAATGATTTGAAACAACCATTAGGAAATACTCAAGAGATCCCAGTTCTCAGTTTCCACTTCCAACATGTAAGAAACTTTATTTAACTTGAATCAAGCTGATAGAAGCTCCATGAATGTCAAACTTTTGTACAGCACAATGTAGCAGGAATGAAATTACTTTCTGTTGACTGTATCATTAGCTCTCATTATGCAGTTCTATCATACATAAATGAAAAAATCTTTAATCCTTACTAAATAAGACAAAGACATTGAGTCAACTATTTTAAGTTTACATCTTCTTATCAGAAGTCTTCATGTTAAAGGCATACAGAGCTCTGATATTAAAGAAACTGTCTGTGCAAGAATACTTACATATTAAATTAGATTATTTCTTCCCCGGAACGCAACATCACCAGAAATCTTTTAGGAAACTAAATTGCCAGATAAAACATAAAAGCAACTCTGTCTTTAAAGTGATTCTGACCTAATGTTATAGAACTAAACCAGACTGCTATTATCTGACATCCTCACTTCTATACCAGTTCCACGTCTCTGACTGTAGTGGGTTAGCTTTAGACTGCAAGCAACACTGGGTTTTGGGTCGGTTTTTTTTTCCAGATTAACACAACTTGGGTTTTGTTCCTCAGTTGAGCAAGCTATTTCACACTAACACCATGAACTCGGTTACGGGGGAAACACTTCCAACCCAGGGTAAAGTTACACTCTACAGCTGAATTTTTTTTTTTTTTCTTCAGTTCTAGCCAGCTGAAGTGGCTCAGCAGAGTGCAACAGCCACCAGAGCCAGCACGAGGAAGGGAGTAGGCCTGTGGACTGGGAGCAGAAATGCTCCTTTCAGTGGCAGTGAACAATGCAATTGGCTCAGCCACAACACATAATTTTACCCAAGGATAAAATATCACAAGTCAGCTTTGTCTGAGCTCACTGGAGCCACATACGTTTACACTGGCTAAGGATTTATCTTCATAAATTCATACTTCTAAGAGTGTAAAAAACTCAAGGGCATATACTACAACAGGAAGCGGCGCCTCTTTTATTCCTCAAAAACGTCATGGCCCTTTGCTCAAGAACAGCTTTTGTCAACCGCTACACACGCTGCTCAATAATCAAACGATTCTGAAAAGGCTGTCAAAAAAGAACTCTCCTGCACAGGATGCTGGCAAAGATCTGATTTTTACACAGCTATGGTATTTTCCTTTTACCTGAAGCTTGCTACTTCGCCATTACGAGAAGCAAGGGAACAGTGTTGATGCTGTAGTAAACATAACTAGCATTTAAATACAGGGAAACGTGGTCTCTTCTGGTCTTAAAAGCACAAAACAGTGGTTTGTGCGCTAGCTGAAAACTTGGCTTCAACTTATTCAGGTCAGCAATTCTATAAGGATAATTTATTTTAAATATATACATCTGTTCTGAAATAATTTTATTCCATTGAACTCTACATTGACTTGGAGGAAGCCATTCACTGAGACACTAACCCTGCCAAGTTATGGACAGCCCCAGTGACAAACAGGGCAGCAGAGGGTACAAATACAGACTGACACTACACTTAAGCTTCCACCAAGAAAGTACTTCCACTCCCCTCCCTCCTCTGCTATTCTGCCTGCCTTCCTTTTGCTCCTTGACCCGACGCTATATGATCCCATCCTGCTCCCACAGCCCACCTCCTTCCCCTTGCACCAGCTTTGGAGTTTGTCAGCTCCCTCGCCAAGCTGGTTCAATTTGCTAAGCCTGTAGGAAAAAAGTCCCAGGAAAATTACTTACACCCCCCCTCCTTTAGCTTCCTGCCAGCTTAGCGAGTTGAACAGGCTCACAAAGGGGGTGTGCCAAGTGGCAAAGCTCGTGTAATGGCAGTGCCCAGGGCAAGTGGATAGTAATTGGGAGGGTTAGGGGGGGCTGGAGATAGAAAGAATGCAGTGCTGGGAAGGCTCCCTCTGGCAAAAGTGAGGTATCAATGGGCTCGGAGAGATCGTCACTTTAGTCACTCACAGTTACTTGGAGGCAAGCAGAGATTTGCCATCTTCTTTGGATCAGTCTACAGCAGAGCCAGGCATTTATCATTTGGCCTTGGCTGCTAAGTTTTGGTTTTTAGCCCTAGAAAGTCTTCTCTGCCTAGCAGTTGCATGTGCCACACTACCCCTTTACCATGCAATCAAAAGACAAGGACGCATACGTCCATCTTGAATGAGGAAAAGAAACAAAGAATGCTTCTTGCACCTTCAGCACAGCGTTTTCTTCAAATAAAAGGCACTAAAGGGCATTCACCAGACTTAAGGCCAGTGTAAAGACTGCAGTAAATATTAGGGAGGAGATAAACAAAAAAGCACAAGTTTTATTGGTTTTAACGGAGTATGTCCCAAAATTACTCCTCAAGGATGCACAGAAGGAACACCAGATAAAATACTGTTAAAAATGAGAAAGTAATAGTGAACAATCTATTTCACATTTCTCAGAGTAGTTACAAGCAGGCAGGCTCAGTGCAAGGCACTTTATAATCTTACGCAGATACAAAAGCAGTCTGACTTTGCTGCCCCTTGTATTCTGCTATCCTGCGTGGCTGCCTCAGCTGCACATTTGTCTCCCTCCGTTTCCAGGACCTCCTACGTGGACAAGCTGATTGAATAGCTCCCTGCAGCTCTGACCTACTATCCTGCCTGTAACTGATGTAACGTGACAAGATGGTATTACAGAAGACTCTTCGTAGCCTTAAAGCTACTAGGGTCTATCTTCATTGCAATCTAGATCTTAACCCTCTGCTGTGCTCAAAGTCAAGGGCTCAGAGAGCGTTCATCGGGGAAATTCCACCCTTGTCACTGGCGTTCCCCAACACATCCAGAGCCAGGGCGCAGACAGACCATATTCCGACATCGCCTGAAGAGCCTCATCGATTTTGGACAATTGGAAAGTGAAAATCCCAGGTTCTTTCCCAGATTCTTTTTTCTGTTTCTCTTAATTGTTTTTTATACTTACAGTTATCTGCTATAGCCCTCTTTATCAGCCATAGGTTTCTTTAATTCTATTTGTCTATCTCCCATCTGTTCGCAAATCAATGAAAGGGAAGCTAAAATGATGACGTATTCAACTCCTTGCATCTAGGCTTGGATTTTTTTTTTATCGTTGTGCATAAAATACAAGGATACACTTTCTAATAAATGGAAAGGTATAATTCTCTTTTCTATTTGCAGTTAGCTATGCATAAGTGATATTTAGATACAGTAATCCTCTAGGACAAGATTCTAATTTGCTGAATGTACATGTTGCAAAACAGGTCAGGGACCTCTCAGAGAGCTGGTCACGGCTCCCACAAGTTCTGGCCAAACCCTGATGCCAATAAAGCAGATTGCAATGGTCTGTCACATGGAGGAGTACAGGTGGCACACCGTAAGCCATTTGAGACTGTTCCCTGCTGTTCTCTAAAGACTGCAACAAGGATAATAAAGAGACGTACAAAGGTTCAGTACCACTGAAAACTTCCCTTTATACACTAACACCTCTAAACAGTGTTGAGTGGGACAACGAAATAAGGTTTTAACATTAATGACTGATCCTTTATTCCAGCTTTCTATGCTACACCAAACAAACCAAACCTAATATTTTCCATATGTTAGTAGCAACCTATATTTTCATATAGGTTATAAACAGGAGCAAATTAATTCTCACAAGATATATAATAAATATAGCTGAAAAACAAGCATTGCATTCTGTGGCGAAAATTATCTACCACCCCCACCCCCCCCATTTTGGCTCTATATTTCATCTGCATTAGGCTGAAACCAAGGTGTTTCTAAGCGCATGAGATATCAACCCAGCATGCAACCCAGTCAGAACATGCAACAAAAACACCTTGAAATTACCAGTTTGTTAAAGGAATTGCAAAGGAGGGGACAGAACAATCTAAAATAGGAAAATTCCAAAAGAAAATTGATATATGAAGTTCATAGGCAGAGCTATCAGGATACTTATCCCCAGCGTTGGCACCTGGATTTGGTATCCTGCCCTAATTATGTTAGGTATCTCCTGTCTGAAGTAAGCGCCCTAACATGCTTTTATAGATTTCTCCACATTTTGTCCTGGAGCTAATTGTTGAAGGCAGCAAGACTCTGCAAAAAGGCTTGCTGAATTATTGAGGCTAGGCTGTTGGGAAAAACAACACACTGATCAGTTGTTTATTCCATCTGGTGTAAGAAACAGTGTCAAGTGCATTCAGGTAAAGCGAGCATTTTTAAAAATCATGTTACTTACTCCTTTTTTTCCCCCGTGGAACAACTGGCTAACAAGGCTTAATGAAAAGCAGCAGAACTTGACCTTAAATGATTAACATGAATTCCAGAAGCTGCTGCCATTGAAAAACACCTGTTGTGTATACAAACGTTGGTAGATTAAATTATGATTTTAATGTGAAAATAGAGTTGCAATACTTCTGATTGTTTCCGGTAAACCTTTATCATTGATGCACAGAGAAAAACCTACGTCTGTTTTAGCATTAATAGACATATGAAATTCCTCTAACTGACAGATCTTTTACAAATATAAGTTAAGGGCACAAGAAAGTTATTTTTCTGATATCAAAATTAAAGAGTTGACGTTGCCTACTGTAGCACCAATACAAACTTTTATGATACTTGTGGGATGATAATTTCCCCAGTAGTAGTTCTATCAATGCTCTTAGCAACCTTTCCGGTCTCTTGAGAGAGCTTTCACGCTCCGAACGTATTAACAAAGAGTTGGAGTTGTTGCAGCAGGTAAAAGCACAGACAACAAACCTGCTGGACAAAGAGCTGTCCTACTGATGCAGTACAAATCAGGAATGCTATAAAAAATACCTTCTGTTACAAATATTTTTTTCCAACATCCTAGGAGCAGAACCTAAAAAAAACCTGGAGGTGACCGAGTGTGGGAAAACTGCATTTAATACTACCAGCTTCTTGTACTAGAGTGCTTCAAATTAAAGGACAACGAAGTATCTTTTAAAATTTTACAGTAAGGGATCATAACACCTTAGATTCACATGTAAAACATTACTGAAGTTAATGCAAGAGCTTAGAAACCTGATCTAATAAAGAAACACACACCTGTGGTATTAAAGACAGAATTCACCTCGCTTAACATTAGCGGTCCATGAAGTGTGTATCTGAGCTCTGTTCAGTTAGGGGAGACACAGACACTGGCATTTCTTGAGCATGATTCTGCTTTACAGACCGAGACCTCTCTTTAGGATGCTCTTACCTACATGCTAAAAATGCTTTTTTTCCCCCTCCATTTACTATAAAGGGAACATAGATGACAAGCTTAGATATAGGTATAATAGATACCTACATTTGGGCAGTCGAATCCTATCTTAATGTTGTAAAAAGCTTTCAAAAGAGGCTATATAACCAAGATTTTTTGCTTTAGCATTTGTATAATTTAGAGATTTCACAGCTTGCTTTGATATAAAATCAGAACTGGCTGTTGGGGAGGAAAAGCTTTCAGATATTCAAAGTAAAGCAAGGAATTTTAATTATAAAAAGAATTGTTAGCACAGGTTTGGATTAAAAGCGGGTCAAAGGCCATAAATGAAGACCGTGGCTGAATACCAGGTGGGGAACAAGACGGGACACAGTATTTGGAACTGCCAACATATCTAGTCATGATTAATTTTGTCACTAGGTAGCTGGAAATAAGAAGCAATACCATTTCAACAAATTGCTCATACTATTAAGTTCCAGTGAAACTGAAATACTAATGTGGATTAAACAAATATTAAGGTAGCAAAAAAATACGCAAGAGTTCCCCCAGGAAAAGAAGATTCAGACTGGAATAAATGTAAGCTAATAGCTGCAGAATGAAAATCCAAAATAAGGATGTTCAGGAGAAAAATTTGGAAATCATAATTTTGAAATAAACCTAGGAGTGACAGTGGAAAGCTAATTAGACCTCTAGTCGCAACACAATGTGTATGTCTGAAAGGTTAATGTAATTTTGTGTTGCATAAACATACACATTACATAAACCACAAAGAACTAATAGTCTCCTCTACAGCCTGACATACTGCCCTGGGTTCTAAGAAACTCGTTATTATGATTTAGAAGAGTAACTTATGACACCTAATCTCAATATTTTTGAACAACGAGGTTCAGATGCCATTTCTCAAACAATTTTATGAGGATTTTGTTAACTTTATTAAGCTGTACACCAGATAAAACGGAATGACTGTATGATCCATAATGACTAACCATGTTTTCCAGCTGATTTTAGTCCGTTTTGAAAGTTTTTCAGGCCTAATTCAAACTTTTAATTAACATTTCTATAAGGCAAAAAATCCGGACACTGCATCATCTCACCCTCTGAAGACACTGGCCAGGAGGTACTGGTCAAATGCAAAATCCACTGCCGCCCCGTACAGCCAGCCTGCCCCTTCCTCCACACATCCAGGAAACCAGTGACTTGTAGGCTCCAACGTTACAAACTTCAAAGGTATTTTTACCTTTGACATCCAATGAATTAACATATCAGTTAAGCAGAGCTGACAGAAGGAACCTGAGAGTTTGGAAATTATTTTACCTTAAAAATTACAGTTAAAAGTGAAGATTATTTATAAATAAAGCAACCATCTACTAAAACAGGAGGCAAACGACCACCTTTCTCACAGAAATAGTCTCTCTTGTGAATATCATTGCTAACATTACCATCGTATTTTTGCCAACAGGTGGGGATCAAGAATGCAATAGATCAGTAATGGTAGAAAAGGAAGCTGAGAGAAAATATTTTCTGTTGTTTTAGAATTCTGTTAAAATTCTTTCAGCTTTCAGACTTACGAAGTGCAACACAACCAAAAAGACTTATCAACTGCAGGGAAAAGGCTTTTCTTTGCCTTCTACATTGATGACTCCGGCAACTTTTGCTATTCTGCTGTTCTTAATAATAGATACAAACAAGCAGAAATCTCTGTGAAGCTACTGAGCAGTTACTTGAGACCATACCTAGGACACAGAAATTGGTAGATCTTTGTCGATTTATTTCTGCTTAGGTACTTGGCAATAGTTTGATGTGACTCACTGGTATAGTGATGACAACAGCCATCACATACAGTCTGTTGAAAAGTTTGCCCCTTTTTTTTTTTCTTTTTCTTCTTTTTCCTGGAAAAGTTCTTCACCCAGGTTGTCAGCACCAACTTTCTTTTTTTCCAGTCTGTTTCAAGAAACATAGGGCCAAATGGCTGACTGTATTATTACCATTTCCTCATTGCTATACCTCTGCTAGCAATCCAACCACTATAGTCAGTACTTCAAGCCCCTGCTCATATCTCTGAGAATGTCTGAAATTGCTATTATCCTCTGGGAACTAAATAGTAAAATTTGAAATTATCTTTCAAAATAATTTGAAGGGAGACTTGATAAGTTCATAAGCTCAGGGTGCTTGTTTGTCAGAATTTGAATCCCTGGGGATAGGCTTGCTGTAAATTTCAACGTCATTGATTTTCTCTCTACAGAAATGAAGCTTCTGTTTGGATTCTGCAGCCTGCTACCCACACGCATTTGAAAAGTAGATGATTGTAATTTTCTAGCTTAAGAGCAGTTCTATAAATACAACCCAACATTCAGTTTTACAGAAGAAAATGTGTCTAGAAGAGCTATGTGCGCAAGTGTTCTGCTACTGTGAGTAAGTCTTGCTGAGAAAATGGCACCAAAACTTATATTTTCTGTAGCTTGCCAATGTGTCATCAGAAGCCATTTCAGCAAGGGACTGTTCCATGAAAAATGAATGTGCTACACAATCAAGCTCAAAAGAATTTGTCAAATCAGCAGTTGATTTGCTAGATAAGCCGATGGTGATGTAAAGCAAAACAAACATTTTTTTTTTTTTTTATCCCTGCTACTTTTAATGAAGTAGGATATTTCACTGTACAACACGAGAGATATAAAGCAGTAAATGATTTCAGTTAAATGACTCCAACAGCACTGTACTCACCACAATACTGGCTACTTTCTGGCCAGCACAAAGCACCTCCTGTGCCACCAGCCAACAGACAGATCCTCAATTTCCACAGAGCAGCACAGCTCCAGTTCATAAATATTTTTCCAATATTCCTTCACCGAACACAGCCTACCAGCTAAAATCTCAACTGCCTTTTAAAATGTTAAATGCTATCAGTGATACTAAAAAATACACTGCTGCTGCAAAAAAAAACCCTCAAACCCACTTCCTTAACCAGGAAATACTATCTCTAATGAGCATGTTGTTCTTAACGTTGCATTTATTTGAGGAAACTGAGCTGGCTAATTGCACAAAATGTAAGGGATGATATTTGGTAAAGAAGATTGTGTGACATAAGTGAAGTGAATCCCCTTAATTGAATGTTTACTTTCCTTCTTTCACATTTTGAGGAGAATCGGTAGAGGTTTTTCTTATTACTTTTCTGCCTTTAAAAAAACTCTAATAGAAGCTGAAAAGAGGTTGCCTTCAGTATTCAGATGATGTCTTATCAGCAAACTCCAGATCCTGGATGTTTCGAGGTATTTTCTCCACAGAATTCCACAGTCAAGGCTCCTGTTCATCCCCATCATTGTTTGAAAGACACTCCTATTTCAAAATTGCTAAAATCGTTCAATTTAATGTCGTAATACCATGAACCGATTCAGATGAAAATGAAGCGATGAAACATAACTGCATAAAGCAGTACCTATACTGGTATTGCTATTGATATACTAGCTAAGAGGTGTTTGCCTAGGCTTTTCTAGTGTGCTACCTTGGGTGTCACGTTTTCCTGAGGGGGGAAGAAGATTCTAAAAAGGCAAAAACCCCCTGAAGTATTACCATGCCAACTAACTGACCATACAGATTACAGTACACTAGTCATACAATTGGTATATGCATGTCTGGAAAAAAAAAAAAAAAAAAAATGTTTTAAGGAACACTTTAGACTTTGTTGATTTCAAGCATGTCGGTTCATTTTATCCAGTTAAAAAAAAATACACTTGATCAAGAGACATTTTGTTATTGCTTCCTGAAAGCAGTTGAAACAAGGAAGAAATCCAAAGCAGGCAATACTTTGAATCCTAATGGAAACCAGAGCAGAATGCCAAGTGTCAGGAGAGGGAGGAGCAGAGCAGGGGCTGACATGTTTTGAGTGCGAGCGGGTAACTGCACAGAGCCCGCATCTTTTCGATGCGCACTGTAGGTAAAGTGCAACCCTGTGGAAAAGGGTAGAACAAAACCCATGCATATTATATTATTGGGAAAGCCCTTTCACAAGATAAATTATACCATTTACAAATTAAAAAAAAAAAAAAAAAAAAAAAAAAAGGATTGTGAAAATCTGGACTCCCAACATAAAACTTAATTAGTTTGCATTTAAAAAGCTCTGGTTTTCTCAATTGGAAGAATACCCAAAGGTAGATGTATTCCTTTAGTCTGCCTGAGGCTCATTTTCACATATGGTGCTGCAAGCCTTTCTATGAGATGTTAGTTTTAATTCTTTGTTAGTATAATCATCTCCATATGCAGAATACAGAAAGTTAAGCTGAACAAGTCTGTGAGCATTGCACAGCCCACTGAATGCTGATTGCCTTTGCTGCCCAGAGATAGCCAGACTGGGCCTAATCAGTATGCAGGTGTCAATCAGGCACGCATACCTCCTCAGTCACTGAATCAGAAACACGTCTGCATCTGCCAACACCGCTGGGTACCGCCTGAGCTGCAAAGGACTCAACAGTTGATACCATGAAGTGAATCAACAGTCCCTAATGGTTCTCAAATATTCTGGAGGAAAAAATCTTGTCAAGCCAATTATCGACTGAGATCTCTTCAGATTCCTTTTTGGCATTGATTTATTAAATGAGTGAATTTGGTGTTCATCTCCAGCAGGATGTTTCCAAGCAAAATTTTGTGTCTAACTGAAAGCAGATGCTTCATAGCACTATTTCAGGAGAAAGCTCTCTCTTCTTGTTTTTATTTTATGGAAGAAATTTGGTGTTTGTTGACTAGAACTCAGACAGTTTCCTACAAGAGATGTAGGAAAATTAAAACACCCAGATTTGCCAGTTCAAAAAGTGACTTCTACTTCGTATATTCTTCCCCTGACATTGTGAAGCAGCCCTTGCAGGAGATCTGGGCAGCAGGCTGCTCTTGTGGGCTCCCTTTCTGGCCCGGTCCTGTGCAGCACTTCCCAGTTAATAGAAAATCCCACAGCCAACCAGCAATCAACAAAACACACCACCCCATTTTTTCCACTATCTGAGCCCTTCACCAAGTCCCTCGTGGTCAGGACAATGGTTGGCAAGGCTTTCACTGATGTGGAAATAACCTGGACAAAAGCTCAGCTGAACAGGTTATATCTAGCTGAAAGTATTTTTCCTCTACTATCCCTGACTCAGCCTGGTAACTCCAATTATCTTGACACTACACGGATGTTTTTTCACATCTCCCTTTCAGCACCTCTACACACTTTGTTCACATACACATACTCACAATACACACAGTGCAGTGCAAGTGGAGGCAAGGTTGCTCCATTTGCTCTCTGATATGAGAAGAAACCCTCAGCCCAAAACAAAAACATGTGACAGCACGAGAATACTCCAGCCTAAGTAATAAATCCTTAGCTTGCATTATTTATAGAATTTATACATATTATTTATATAATATATATTTATACAATATAATATATTTATATAATATATATTTATATAATATATCCTTAGCTTGCATTAGCATTGAAAAGCCAGCATTAAGGCTTCAAACCCCAGGCTTTTCTCATTAACATCTGTTGACAGTGTAAGCAAAAATACCTTGGTCTGTCTTTTGTTCCTATGGATGGAATCCAGACATCTCTCTCTTTCCCTGCTGCCTTAGATTTGCTCTCATTATTTGCCCTAGTTTCTTTCTTCGTCTCTCTATCTTAGACTAGCCATACCTCCTCTCCCACTGGAAAGTGATGTGGTTTCCCTCTTTGGATTCTCTCACTGGGTTGATGTGTAACTGGATGGCAAGTGCATTATCACAAGTCCAAGCAACTGTTCACATCTATGTCACTTTCTGCCAGTTGAAGGGATATCATTATGCTTCTGTTGACCATAAATACAAAAGGGTAACTAACATGCTGATGCACCTTTATTGACTGCAGTTTAGAGAATGAACTGCTCCTCCCACCTTACCTCTTCTTATGACTTACACTTTCTGTCGCTTGCCTTGCTGAGAAACAGAAGCTATGGCCCGTAGCAGTATGTTACACGTTCCCAGGAGACGTTTCAGCCACTGAGGCCAATTAGCAGGGAAGAGCTTGCGTTCATTTGGTTAAATACTTCATCGTACCAGCAAGGGAGGCTACATCCAAAGAGGCAAAAGTTACTGATCCATGCCCAAACCATGCTTGGAAACAGTTTGGGAGGGTGTTAGTCAGCCCAGGTCTAAACCAGGCTGAGAGGTTTTCCTGTCAATTTAACAGCAGAGGTGAATAAGATGCAGTCTTTAGGAACATTTCCTGTCACTGTTTAAACCATCAGCATAACCAGAGAGTCCAGCAAACGAAATGCATTCAGGAAAACAACAGTAACCCACCAATTTGCTTAAATCTCTCTCCTTCACAGCAGGCCACAAGACACAGAGACCCAAACATGGGTCCCAATTCCACTCTGTTAGCATCCAAAGCTAAACTTCAAATGACTGAAACTGAAGTCTAGGCCAGGCACCCTTCCTCCTCTCAACTCCTAAGTCTCATTTCATCTCTTCTCAGCCTTCATTCTTCACTAGCACCCTGACTCACAAAGCTCTGCTGCACGAGACTGCCTTCAGTTTGTAGATCCTTTCCAGCTAAGCCTAAACATTTCTCACATGTTTCCAGTAGCTTTCTCCTGCCTCATCTCTCAGAGGAAAAACTGAAGTCTCTTCTCCTCCTCTCCCATTCAAAGTCTCCTTCCTACATTTTTTCCTGCATTGCTTCTCCAACCTGACCATACTCCATCCTCAAATGTATCAGGTGAGCTGCATATAGACCCAGCTTCAGGGTCAGTGCTGGATTTTACATCTCATCATAGCTGCGAAGGGTTGCTTAGTAAACATACACAAACCTACACATCCTAGGTGGTCTTCTAGCTAAGAGAGCTTGTCCTGAAACAAGACGTTATGAACTGGATATACAAAGGACTATTCACCAAGGGAACTTAGGAGAAACTTCTGTGTGTACAGCAGAAAACCACTAAGTGGAACTGACTGACAAATGCAGCAAGAGGGGTTCAATCTCTGAGTGATTTTAGAAACGAGTGACATAAAAAGGATGAAGTAATTACATAGAAGAGAAGAGGGGGGTACAAATAAGAGAATGACAAATAGACACACAAAACATAGAAGGGCTGTGCTATCTTTCAGCTTCCAAGATGTTCCACATAATCATTTACTATTAGCTCTAATTGACGTCAATGCAACAAAAGCACAATGAGACTTTTCCAGACGAGTAAAATACACATGCACTGCTGGGTATCAGCACAAAAGAAGTGTAATTACTTCAGGAAAGTTATGGCTTGGCAGCTGATGAAAAGGAAGAAAAGAGGAAAGAGTTATTCTTTGCATACTTTCCTTAAGCCTCTATAGTGCAAATACCTTAGACAAACAATGCCACCTATCTGAAGTGACCACCCTAGGGATAAGGTAATTTACTTACCTTCTAGAGATCAGTGCTTAATTAAAGGTCAAACTAAATTGTACTTGGAAACCGTAGCAATATTCTCAAGTTTGTTCTGTGCCAGAAAGTTGCTACTGGATGTGGCTCCCATTGAGGGCTTTACTACTTTTCATAATGATCACCTGCCGCTGACCATTTAATCATCATGTTTCTCAGCTGAACTCTACATTAATTGATACACCTTCTTACACCGTCATATTTTAATAACACAACTCAAATATTGTATTTTTATTATTAGCCCAGGAATATAATAGAAAATGAGAATAGAAAAAACCTTATATTTCCTGAGAAACAGCAAGCACGGTATGTATGTTTGCTCATAATAGGTACATCAATCACCGTACCATATGAGCACTTACTAGCACAGTTATTCTCATACTAAATTATGTTGGTTTTGCTGACACGCAAGTATGATTTAGCTTTCATGTTATATTTGGCTGAACATTGTACAGGGAAATAACATTCTTTGCACTATAGCGTAAAGATATATATGTCACTACAATAACAAAAGCCTCAAAAATTAATCCTACAAATAAACACTGTATCAGCATGAACTCTGTATGTTCTGAAATATGAATGGTAGGTATTTATGCTAAAGGAAGCAAGAGTAGTAAAGAAGTTTACCAATAACATACAAGAGTGTTATTTACAAATCACAGAAGTTTATAAACATAGTTTTCAGAGTCAAAACCAGATACTTGTAGCAATTTTAGAGCCCCCAGCATATATTTTGGAAACACAGCATTTTAACATTTAAAAACAAACCTATGTTTATCCTTTCTATTTTTCTACTCCACTTCTACATTTCAGCTCCCAACACTTTGAACGGGATATTGATGCATACAAATCTAGAACTGTATTTAAATAATTCCAAGCATATAAATAGATTCATTTTTATAATGAAGAAAATGGACAAAGGCAACATTTTAAAGAAGAATCATAAATACTTATTTACAGTTAAGAATACCTCACTGGCTGTATGTTAAGTTCTAAACAGCGCACAAATGCCCTTTATGTGAACTCGGTTGGAAGTCTCAGAGGATATAATCTATAGTACAGAGCTGCAATTGAATTGTGAGCAGTAGGACAAGTAACTGGATAACAAAATTTGATCACAAAGAACTCCCTCAAAGACAAAACTTTGTCTCCAGTATTCTCTTAATAAATGCTTTTGGCTGTTCCTTCCTCAGCCACGTGCGTCCTCTCGGTCAAGTCGCTGACTGCAGTATGGCTGCTGCAGCTACGTGTGGCACGTCTTGGCAGGGTACAAGAGGAATACGGTGGTTTAGTGTTCTTCCAAATGTGAAGATGAACTTACTGCAGCTAGAGAGGGACAAACAAAGGCTTGTGTGCAGTCTCCTATCATAACAGCACAGGGAAGCATAGCTGGGCTGCAAATATCATATACTATGTCACTTCCTTGTGTTGAATAGAACCTGCTGTTACACAGAGTAACACAGGCTCTTTGAATGCTAAACAGGACAGAAGACAGACCGGAGCGGTCTGCAAATGCCAGTTTTACATTGGTTTTGTATTACTTCCGACTTGAATTCTCTCTGTTTTGGAAATGCCTGATGTCATCGCCCTGCTATGCCTCAGCAGAGAAATAGCATAGGGCATCCCTAGGCAAATAACATACTGATCTCAGCATCACAGTAAAACAGATAGGTACGGAATGCGATCCTTAACAGCAAAAATCAATATGGTTTGACTGCAGCAGCATCCAGGCTAATGAATATTTATCATTCCCTACTGATGCTTCTAATTTTAGCCTATTTCACTTTTCAAACAAACAGGAAACCTGCTTGTTCAGGAGTCTTTGGTAATTTCGATACAGTGCTTTTTAAACAGTTACAGAAAAGCTCTGCACCTGTAGTCACACACTGTATTCATATGGACTTGTCCATCAAAACAGAGAAAATCATGAGAAATTACTTCAGTTGCAGTCAGTTATGGGAATAACTTGGTCGTGGGTGGATTGGTATCTGTAACTGAAGTCTAATAGTTCGAGATAAGGCATTCTATGGCATCATGATAGGAAATGAAATAATGACATATCTTAAAAAATGCTTTTTAAAATTATTTTGCCTTTTTAAAAGTGTTATTTCAGAGCTTATTTTGGGGAACACAAAGGATAGAGTTGGCAGATCTTTTATTTGACCAGTCTCTCTATATAACAATATAAATTAACTCTTAACAAGGTACAGAAAAAATAATAACAAATTACACATACGCAAAATGGTCTGGTGGCTAGGGGAGCTACTCCAGCAACCTGTGTTGCAGTTCCTTTTGCTGCACTGCCCCATGGCATACATTTCAACATATCATTTTGCATTGTTTAAGCAAAGCTGAAATGATTCCTTAAATAACCTACCCAAATCACTGCCTCTAAAAGGCCTTTCTGGAAAGGAACTCAGTTATCCACAGTACTGAACAATTCCAGTGAAGATCCCGAGAGAGACGGGGGAATTGGAATACCCAGGTCTTCAGAAGTCCAGGCCAAGGACCTTCTGCTCCAGCACTTACTGTAATTAATAGAAACCTTCCCACTAATTTCACTGACCTTTCTGGTCACACACAATTAGTATAATTCCAGATATTTTCACTCCCATTGACGTAAGCGTGGTCACGACTCTGTTCAAACACCCTGCAGACTGACACTGCCAAGACAGAACCTCGTCATGAATTACAGGAGGAGTTAAAAGCGGTTGTGTTTGCACTGGAAATAAAATCTTCACATTGGTTTCCAATACTGAAGTTTTTATTCCCTGAGAAAAACTGTACTACTTTTGAGACACATCAGTACTGATAATCTTCAATTCAACACAGATTTTTTTTTTTTTTTTTTTGGAGATGAAACTTCCTAATGCAGTAGCACACTAAAGAATCACTACAATACCTTTGAACATGAGTAAATGCCATAGCCCAAGCTAGCTTTTAGACCATTTATTTTATGCTTTTATAACAAGAGGTGTGAAGCTGCTAGTTGAGATTTTTGTGTAGTCTGCAATGTTTGTGAAAAGTTTAACATTATTGTAGACAGGCCCACTTCCAGCTCTTTTCTGTTCAGGCAGGGTTTTCAATTTGTCCCAAGACTGAGTTAATTTGAATGCCATCTTCTCGTCTTGGTGAGATCCTCAGTCACTGATCAGCGCATTATAATGCAAGACAGATCTACTGCGATTGTATAACCCTGTCCTACACTTGGGACAAAGATAATAATGAGAACAGAAAATGTATCTACTGTATTCTCCTGACTGTGCCAGTTTTTTCCTAATGGTCAGTTATGCAAGCATCCCATGGGAACCTTTCATAGTAATTTTGCTACAATGAACACACTCAGCTCAAAAGATTTTTTTTTTTTCCCCAAGGAATCATAAAAATGAGAGATGACACAGTTGCTAGGTCACCTTACCCTTCCTCCTACTATGCTCTACACTTAAGAGTATGTTCTATGCAGTTTTATTTATTACTGGTCTGGCTCTGAAAGCATTTCACTGGTGTAATCACTGAAATCCCACGGGAAGGATGTGGACAAAAAAAATTACTTAATTCAGATAACGATCTAGTTGATTCTCTTTGATAAAACAAAACAGTCACATAAATACATAGGGCTGTAATTTTGCATGGCATTCTAAAATCAGAACAACACAGAATGTAGTTTTGATCCTCCTTACACCAGTACAATTCACAATTTTTTTGGATTTATCAACAGTAAGCAGTAATAATGTTATTACAATTTCATTCCTATTATTGCTGTTAATATTAACAAAATAGTAACATTAAAAATAATACGAGTTCTGAACTAAGAGTACCAACAAAAGCAGACCAAAAATCAGAATGTTAGTGCCAACCATCGAGTAAATTAGAATGGTTAAATACATGTGCTGTATTAACTCATCCAGAAGGCATCTTGACATGAGGAGGGGGGGGAATCTCCTTCATTACGGTGAGGGAAGGCTTTATCCTGAAATATCCTTAAGAGATGTCAGAATGTGGCCCAAGGCTACTGGGTTATACTCCAGTTTCAGAACGAGAGAAATACCAAGTTGAAGAGCCTCTCTGCTGAACTCAGGGTGCTGCCTCTATGCCATGTACGCATACACTCAGTCCAAGCTGCTCTGCATAATACACAAACTTAGGCGAATACAAATTATGGTAACCTGAAGAGACTGTGCTGGAACTGTACATGCTCTATATAAATAGCAATTCTGGCATGACACTTGAATGTCTGCAGGCGGATTACAGATTGCATACACAATCTATCTGGGTTGTATTGAGACTCCCTACACATGCTTAGAGAGCGTGTGAACCCATCTTTGCTTCTCCAGCCTGCATTGGTCTGGAGATGCAGGAGAGTTTCAATAAGGTAGCTTGGTGCATTACCAAACTGGAGGAGGGAACAAGTTAATACATGGAAAAAGAAGCCCACGTGCAAGAAAAGCAAGGAATGGAAATATCCTGGTATCTTTCTGATGGATATTTCTGTTAAATGCTTGAAAAGACACTGTGACAAAACAAGTTACAAAGACTAATTGAAAATAAAGCCAGAGACTTATTCAAATTTTAAAAACTAACCACTCAGCTTTGTCATTTAGGCAAAGCGTATTCTAGTCACTGCTTACAAATTCAAAACATAATAGCCTCTAGAGTCTCCAGCAGCATACCTATCAAAAAGTACGTTTGCATTGTATCCTCACAATTAAATGATGTTCAGTTTTTAATGACCCTTAGAGATGTTTCAGAAAAGACTCGAAAACATACTGATCTATACCTGAACTGTGAAAATACCTGAAATATCACTAAGAAAGAAAAAGGAACAAAGAGGTAAGGTTATCAAAGGATTACGACGACTTAGTCACATACATACGAAGAGGACTGAAAAACAAGTTGTATTTACATCAGGCGCTTGCTGGTCCTACAGTTACAACAGATTTCGCTTTGAGTAGACTGGCCTCTCACTTAGGCATTTTACTAAAATGTACTGTACTGCCTACATCCTTCCAGTCTTACACTTCTGATGGACTAATGTCTCTGTTGTGACAATGTCAAACCTTCCATTGTATTATAGGCTGTTCTGAGTTACACCCTTTTCGGGTCACAAACAAAGTTCTTGCTAAAAAGCTAAAACCCCTCCATAACAGTAAAACTGTGTTTTCTCTATTTACTATTTCAAATTTTGCACAAGCAGTTGCAAGTATTTCTTACACAGATAATGATTTCCTTCACTTTTATTTTCAGCTTTTTCTAAAAGTCTATTTCTAATTTTCACAGCTTTTTAAAAAATTGATTTGCACCCTTCTCCCAAACTGCCCCAAACAGAAGTAAAAGCTCAGATCACATTGTTAGCATGCTTATTGGTTATAAATACACTCCGAGATCTTTAGAGGAGAAGATTTACAAGTCACAACTATAATGCTAAGCTCAATATTGCTATTGAAATCTGGTTTTCTTGACTGTTGGGACATTTTCAGTAATTATGGCGTTGTAAGTGGGAACAAGTTTGGCCCCTGAGAGGCTGAGCAAGACTGGCATAATAGAAACAAACATGTTTGCCATTTAAATAAAAAAAAAAACACAGAGGTTTTTTGGACCCAAGTAAAAGGCAGTAAATCTTTGTGTTACGTATGTGACATTAATTCGTTGGATTGCATGTGATGTGGAACATGCAGATCATTTAACAGCAGGTGTTGAGAACACTTCGATAGGATTTACGAAAGATTAGGTTGCTTTGGCAGATGGAGCATTGCTAGATCTGTAAAGTCATGTTAACTTCAATGATATGACAAATATGTACACGATGCACATGTAAATACAGTGACGTTTAACCAGTGGAATAAACTGCAACAAATATACTCTGGAAGACAAGAAAATGGACATATAAATTCAATAGTTTCAGTTAGGAAAAAAACATGGTTTATAAAGAGGTTCTTTGGCACTGTCCCCATTCTGATGGTTTTTAGATCTGTTGTCTTTTTTTTTAAGTGGGGCCAAGGAGATCATAAATGTGAAATAAATGAAGAATCAATAGCAAGGCTTTACTTTTTTAAAAGTCCTTTGATTTTTAATAATAGAGGTTGGTAACTCCACTTCTTGATTTCTAAGTCTTTGTGTAATAGATAGTAGCACGTCTCCTTGGAGTTGAAACAAGAACTAATTAAGCCTCATATACTCCTGGTGTGATCTGTCAGTCAGCAGTATCCTGCTGGGGAGTTGAAGAACTACGTAACATCTTGAAGCCTCTCCTCTTGGGGACAAGCCTAAAACAGCACTTTGCTGCACAGCAAGATGATAGCTTTTTATTCTTCCTCTTCAGCTGCAGCATGCTTCTGAAGTGCGAGGTTCATGAGACTACCTGTGCCTTGCACTGTCTGGGACACAGCCTGAACTCTGGCTGTAGGTGCACAAGTCCCCAGTATGCAATTGCCACACTGGGAGGAACTGGTGCGTTCTTTGACTCATAAAAATCTGTGCAGGGACCAGCTCTAGTCTGGAGCAGGAAAACTAAACTACTGTGTTTGAGAAAGCTAAAGCAAGTGTTCCAGAAGCTGACATTTTATTTTATCAGACCATTTCCAGCACATCAGCTAAGTGCTCCTTAACATATACTGTTTAAAACGATGCACTTCATTCTACATGACCAGTTTTACGTAGTATCACACAGACCAAACAAAGCACATATGAATCCTACTAAATACAGAGAGTAGAGCAAAAAGAATGATAGCAGGCTCTAAGGAAGCCAATGATGCAAAACCAATTTGGGTTTAATTAAGAACCTAGTACTTCACACCTGTACAGCTGATAATACTCAGGTAAGCACCTCAAAGCAGCACATTCCTTCAGTATCTAAATTAGAGTGAGTGTCCTATTTGATTATGAGCTGATTGTGGTCACCAGCAGATACACTGCTGAACAGACAGCCTAACTACATTTGTTGATTTGTAATGATGAATAAGCGACAAATTGATTATTGGTGAAACATTGAGCTAGCAAGATAGAATTTAGAATGAAGGGTAGATAAAATTGAACTGATTCAAATGCCAGCAAACAAGCTGCATGGTTCTTACGGCAGTATTTTCTTTCTACTGTAGGAAAGTGCTGGGTTTGTTTCTTTGCCACTAAGAGCAGGAATGGCTGTGTAAGGCGTGGAAAGATAACCAGATTAACAGCTGGAAGTATTTCCAAAGATTTTTAATATTTTTTGGAAACGATGAAACAGATGGAAAGGCTCTTTGGCTATAGGTTAAATCCAGTAACAGTGGAGGAGATGTGTTACGCCCAATTAATGAGAGATCAGAATTAGGCTACGAGACTCTGGAATGAATGGGAACTTTTGTGGGAAATGGAGGGCTTTTACGCTGCAGTTGCTAGATACTGCAGGAGGTGAACGAGGAACAACCTTTTTAGGCTAGCCTTGCTTAAGTAAAGTGAGTAGTTACAATAAGGTCAACAGGGACAGAGGGTCCTTCCGTTAAATGCTGCAAGTAAAGTGACTTAGATTAACCAAGTTTGTTCACAAAAAGATTTCTAGTAACAAATACTGAGTGTTTTAAAAAGAACTCAATTTTCTACTCCACTTTTTATTTCCTTTCTCAGCACAACACTGAAATCAGAAAGACGCAAAACATTGTTTCCAAATTGCCTTTGTGCCAAAACTGAGAAACACAACTTCAGAGCTCAACTTTGAAAAACTCAAAAAAATGAAAACCTGCCTTTTATTCATCATTTATCTACTTGAACTAGTATTGACTTATTTTGCATAAAAATAAGGCTGGAATTTACACAGGTTGCTAAAATTTAAACGTTATTTTTAAAGCAGAAAGTGCTCAGTACAGACCACAGAAGAACGTTTTCAAAATGTTCGTTGCATACATAGATGTAAGGATGGGCTACTTATGCAATCAACTCAGTGACAATGGAACAATATTAAAAAACTGAAAACATGCCATTTGAGATAAATGCACTAGGGGCCTGCTTAGCAGGATTTCTGCACTAAAGAAGTTGCTGAAACTAGTTTGGATAATTAGCTATTATCTTTTTCTATCAGCAAAGCTTTGCAAATCTCAAATTAAATCAAACGTTGAAACTGTTAACTCACAGCAGAAATTCTAAGCTAAAGATTACCAAAACTGTCCATATTTTTAAACATCTCAGGCCTAATGTGGTGCATGTATTTGCTGATGGCTCTGGGAAAAAACAACTGCCAATCGAGCACTGACTTGGAACTAAATGATACACTGAGAAAGAAGCAATAGAGCTGACATGAAACACAAGATCCATATGGACATCCGCTGCCTCAGTCCTGAGAGAATTAACCATTAAAACAGAAAAACTTGCTTACCTCCTCAGGTGCTCTGAAGTTTAATAACTCATGTTTGTAAGTATTTCTAAGATGCAGGGGATGAAGACTGCCATATACCTAAAACCAAAACAAAAAAAGAAGTATTTTCTTAAATCGGTAAGCACAAAAACTTAGGTTGCAACATTACTACTTTTAAGACAGTGGTTGCCATTAGCGATATAAAGCTACTTCACTAAAGAACCTAAAAATCTGTTTGGCTTATTATAATTTTAACTCCATACAGAGTTGAATGTTTCAGCTCCGAGATCTGCAAACTACAGCACGCAAAAACAGTTCAGGTATTTGGTAGCTGTAATTTACTTGCAACTACGCTAGCCTTGCACAGCACCAGTCAGAATCAGGGCCTCCGAAGCACTGGGCGAACTCTATGTGAAGCGCCTACAGTCCACTCTGGAAGAAGGCACACTAATGGGAAGAAAGGGAGAGGGAAGGGACTGATAAGAGAAGTGCAGCATATACATAAATGGATAGTCCCAAATAATGTAAGTGTTCTCCGAAGTAAAGAGCAGAACCTGGGTAGCACAAACGTGCTCAATCCAGACAGAGTCAATAGCTTATATCATAGCACAGTGGATCTTTGGGAAAAAGCTGAAGAATGGACAGTGACCCTACTATTCCCCCGCCCCCAGCAGGCTATTTATTTTTTCCTCCCATTTAACACTATTTCTCTAAATCTCCTTCTGAAACAACTGTTACATATTCTGTGCAATACCTCTTAATTTGATATTCAGCACAAGCAACTTTACTTTGCTTCCAAATGTTGGTGGGCTGCAGATGTTGTATTGTAAATTGTCACTGTGCTATTAGAGCTATCAGGGGTCAGGCTGGACATGTTGGCAGCTAGTTGGAAACAGCTGGAATTTTTGGCATATTCAGAAAATCCTCTTTGAGAATAAAACGGTATTGACATCTATTGATTCAAGATTTGGCAAGATCTCAGAAGATGCATAGCCATTCATGGCAATTTCCTAGATAAGCTCTTCCACTAAATCCTCTCCTTGTCCTTGGTTTTCTCCCTCATAGTCCACCTATATTATAAAATATTCAGTTGCCTGGAATTATGCTAGCAGGGTGGGCACCTGCTCACCGAGACCTAGAGCTCTGCCGGTTCACTACGTATTCCTCAAAACAGAAAGCATTTTCTGTAGAAAGCATCAGGGTGTCACGAGCAGAAGCAGCATTTTGGCTAATGTGAAAAATGACACTGTCTCACTGAGGACATTTAGATGCTGGTGTACTTCAGTGGCTTAGAGGAAGTTGTCAAGATCACAACTTAGAGTCACCTAAGTATCTTTTAAAATAATTTTTAAATTAACTTGTCATTTAAATCCTACTCTGGCACAAACATTATTTAAGTGTCAACAGGACTCTTTTTGAATTAAAATGCTGAATAAGGAGTTGGCCTTGTGGGGGAATTAAAATCGGCAGATTCTCAGGCCTGAATGCAGTAATGTTCAAAAGAGCACAATACCTGATCAAGGAAAAGAGCTAGAGAAGATTTGTATCAATTCATGCAGTCTTGTTGCAAACCCTGAGATCTTCCACCTCTTTCATTTGACAGGGGTGAGTAACAAAATAACAAAGTAAATAAAAAAAAGAATAATTTAAAGTATTACAATGGAAGCACGTTGCACAAACCTCACAGTAGAGCCCAGAAACAGCAGAGATTGAAAGGACTTCCTTTGTGTCACGGCTCGATGAAAACTCAATAA
The DNA here is from genome assembly GCF_965183815.1 of Platalea leucorodia. Taxonomy (NCBI): domain Eukaryota; kingdom Metazoa; phylum Chordata; class Aves; order Pelecaniformes; family Threskiornithidae; genus Platalea; species Platalea leucorodia. The sequence goes on along the minus strand of NC_138828.1, from coordinate 5,572,011 downwards.
GCAGAATGCCAAATTAGTAACAGCATCTGCACATCAGATTTTATCGATGTTAAAGAAGTCAGTGTACTTCCCTGTACTCCAGGAGACTTGACTGCCTCACTAGCATCCTTATCTGCTGTCTCCTCACAGTCAAATGAGGGAGTAGAGACACGGAATTAAGGAACAGGCAGGGATAGATAGTTAGGCTGTCAGTATTCCATGTTTCTCTTCAAAGGCCATCCCCGCTCTAACCTGCCACCCAGCAGTGTGCACTTGCCCTCATAGCCTCAGCCTGCCTGAATGCCTCTATGAAGAGCATCTTTTTGCCCTCCCTTCTTCCAGCTCCACCCAGTGATGCACTGAGGTATCATCACTCTGGCAACCGGCCCAGAACCCGTCACCCCCCCCTTTTCACAGGCCTGATCAAAACCGCAGAGGACTCGCACTTTCCAGTTGCAAATCCTGTTGGCTCTCCTCACTCACACGGGCTGAGGGAAAGGAGCAGACTCGCCCCTGCCCTGACACCATGGCACGTGCACGGTCTCAGCCAGCCACATCCATGCAAGGGCCCTGCCAGAAAGGACTGCCTCCTGACCCCACACGGAACATTACAGAGCCATACATTTCAAGTGAACCCAATTAGACTTATACTAAAGGATGTCTCCAAGGAGACTAGCCTCTGTACCAGTGTACGAGGGTGGCGGGGGTGCCCCCCTGCCCCCCAAAGTACACAGACCATCTGGTTGTGTAGATAAATGGCCAGAGAAATTAAGCACAGAATATTCCTGAGCGTTCTGGACCAAGTCATGCTGATGTGAGGGGACAACCTTTTACTAACTTCAAGATTAGAAGTCTTGGTAAAGATTTATTCCTCTGCATCTGTCCGCACTACACGATCAGTTACCAATCACCGTGTCTTTTAACTATTCCTTTCCCTCAAACGATGAACACATATCCAAGACGTACATCTACTTACAATGTATGAACGTTTTTCTTTTAACTAAATTTCCTTCTCTTTCAGTCATTCAGTAACTCTAAATCAGTTTTATCATAAGCCTCTGCAGATTTTCTGAAACATTAACAGATTTTTATCTTCACTATGTTCAGCTCATCCCATAGACCTTTATTAAACTCAATTAATTTCACTATTTGGGACAATGATGGGTGGGAACAGCAACACCTCTAAATCACCTCCTCTCTGCTTTAAGAAGATGAGCCTTTTGCACAAGAATCATCTGAATCTTATTGTTGCATAAACAACTTTTAATTTATAAGAATTTCTAGATCAGGAAGAAGTTGCCACTATGATTTTTTTTTTTTTTAAGTAACATTATACATGCTAGTATTAGAAATTAGATGTAACAAGTATTCAGTATTCAATTGATGAAGATCACAATATCCCACTGAACATTGCAATGAGAAAACAGTGAAGGTTCAATGAAGAACAGAAGAATTTCCTCAGTAAATGTGAAGGTATCTGGGATGTTTCTTTAACAGAAAAAAATTGCAGGAAGTGGAACAGGAGGGCATTAGAAAAACCTACAGGGAAAGAAAAAGAGAAGGAAACAGATATACGGAAAGAGCAGCTTTAGAGATAATGCTGTTCTTGTGTTCCCAGTTTTACAATCATCGTTCTTTGCGATTCTTTACCAATGCAAGATAACGTCAAGTTCAGCATAGGGAACTTCGCCCTTATGAAAGACCTTTGTAGAGAGCAACACCGCAAGCAAGAACAGCATTTCTATGCCAGTGCTCCAGGGCTGGTAATGCAGCACCAGGGAAGACTTCATGCCTGCTGCCTTCCCTTCGTCCAGGGCTTCGGCAGAGGAATCCCTGGAGTTTAGAAGATATTCCTTCTTGTAGCCTTCATGTAAACTACCCCCTGAGACTTCATTTCTTGACATACCTCAAACCCTTTCAAGCACAGATGAGAAGTGCAATCATCTTTTCTTTAACTGTATATATCCGTAAAATGTCTCGCCTCCCCATACCCAATTAAGGCCCCACAAAACCATTGCACGCTCATATAAAAAATTATATTTAAGCCCTGCCCCCCAAAGTCATCAGCATTCCCAAAGGCCATACATATAGAGGAGACAATTTTGCATTTGATACTTTAGGACAGCTTCTGAAAATAAAAACGTTGTATTAGCCCATAAAAGTAAAACTCACTTAAGCAGACAAAAAACAAAAGAGGCTCAGAAGAGAAGGCTATGTAGAGCGCTTTACAATACGAAAAGCTGAGGCTAGCTGACTGCCATCATGTAATGTCATGATATGTTACCTTTTACATGCATTAATTCTGCTAACCGGTGCCTAGGGATTTTCACAGCCATTTCAGCACCTCCAAGGTGACAACTAAGGGGAATTACGTTTCGCATCAGTAACTAAGTGTAAAGACACAGAAAAACATATGCAGAATATGTGCTGAAACCCACTATCACAGAATCCTTTAAAAACCTTTACATTTGGCCCTTGCTATTCATCCACTTAGTACCTAGTAATTTCTATCTTTTAAAATAAGTTCTGCACTCTATACACGAGAAAGGAAAGGATTCATCAGCATGGAAATAACTTAGTCCTTCATGCATAATTTCCTACTTTGTTCTTGCAAAGATTTCGCTCTTGCTCTGGAGCGTGTAGCTTTTAAAAAGACTGGGTTATAACCTGGTTCTTCAAGACAGTTACTTTTGGATTTCTCACTGACAGATTATGGTCAGTTCTATGAATCTGAACAGAAAAACATCTTTTCCAGTTTCTTTACTACTTTCCTTTCCTTTCCTGTCTTTTCTACTTTTCGCTTCCCATATTGCTGCGATGAGATGACCTACTTGCAGTACAGAGAGAAAGGAAGTAGCCTTGGGAGACCAGATGTCAGCACGTCCGGTGAGAGCAATGGGAGGGCTGGTGGAAACAGAATGGGCTCCTGCCAACATTCTGGAGAAACTCTTCAACTAATTAAAATCTATGACTTAACCCTTGGCAGTTGCTTTAAAAATATTTATTAGAATTAATATATATTGTTCTAATAGAGTTTTGACATACTTTGCATCATATTAATACATTATGATTTATTTTAACAATTGGGTTATAACAAATTGAAGCTACTGAGCTGCATGATGTTTATAAACAGTATCATTTATGGTCAGTTTTCTCTGGCATGCTTTTCTTAAATCCCATTATGAATTGCTTAACATTTTGCAGGCTTTAAACAGCTTGGGCTACAGTCCACAGCAAAAACTGGTTTAGAAAGTTTAAAAAAAAAAAAAAGGCTCAGCTTTTTCCAAGAACAAAGCCAGAGAAAATACATAAGTTTAACAATTAAAAACAAGCAAACAAACTTATAAGTTCTTAGCTGATGAGCTTTCTAGCATTTATACTTTTAAAATGTGCACTGGATTACTGATTACTGCCATATTACTGGCAAAGGTGACATTCAGGAATTAGGGAAATGCTTATTGATGTCCAAGAAATATCTGCCCAATTTTGACTGAATTATAGTGTCTAAAGCTGCCATTTGCAAATAGCCAGTGGAAAATAATTAAAGACTGGCAAGGAAATTCTCAGAGGAGTCTATAGTAATACCACCACTCAGAATGAGTTGTGAAGATAAACCCGTTAACATTTGTGAAACACTCAGATGCTACGATAATGAACTCCATGAAAAGCCCATGAGAATAGTAATAAATCTGTAATCAATTGTGATATTAGGATGTTGTCTAGTAAATAGAATTGTGTATCTGACACTGAACACTAAAAAATTATTTAATTGCCATTCAGTCACTGGTAGCCGTCTACTCTGTGGACTGCCTAAAAGAAGGACCATAAAGAGAAAACGTTTATATATTGATACAGGGAGATATAAATAAGGGTTTGGTAAATTTTATACACAGAAGTGCCAGATTAAGTTTAGAAATTCAAACCTGTGACTCCGTACTTCAATTTTGGAGGGTTTGACTTTGCCAACTTAATCCCTGAGTGTTATTAAACTGTTGTTTATTTTCCTTTATGTGACTGAGCAGTGTCATTATGTCAGCTGGGTAGACTAGAATAGTGGCCTGCTAATAAAGTGTGTCAACTGGTTGAATACAGTCTTTTTTTTTTTTTTTAAATACAGATGGAAGCACACAGGAATTAATCTAGTCTAACAGCCCATCCTCTGAAAGATGTCACAATTTATTAAAAAGTCATTTTCAAGCAAAAGTTGGATCCACTATTGCATTTTACAGCTGTAGCTGTGCTCCCTGGATGTTTGTACAGATTTATGAACTGCACATTCTGTTCCCTACCAGATCCTTGACCTATCGTACACTACAAATTTATTTTCCCTGGCAGCAAAAAGGGAATGATTAAACCAGGTGAACTGATTACATTCATATATTCATTTATAAAAAATAGCTCAAATACTTTCAGCTTAGATGCCTTGCAATGTTTGTATTCACACCTGTATCTATGTTGGCTCATTTCATTTTTGTTTTGTGCTGAGGGAAAATCATATGACACAAGTCAAGCCAAACAGAAGATATTCTATTACAAAGGCGCTTTTTTTTTTTTTGCCCAAGACTGAACTCCTTGAACAGCACAAGTGGATATGAGCCAGTATGTCTCTGAACTTAAGTCTTTCTCTACATAAACATCCATTTGATTTGATTACAAACCTCTGAAGTAGCTTTTTCAGCTATCAACCAGAAATGCAAACACTAGTGAATAAAACCCATTTCTCTTTGTGGAAGATCATCCTAGCATACACAAAACACCACCTCTTGAGCTCCACCACGCACACCTCAGCAGGTTCTTTAACTGGAAAAAAACGAGTAAGATTTAGCTGCTTCCTGGGAAAGCTGAGGATGGAGTCGAAGCACATGTTCTCTGAGCAGGAAAAGAGAAGGCTGACTCTCAGCATCTTCAATATAGCGATGGTGACAGAACCCGAGAGATTCAAAGTGGAGAAACCAAGGCTCTCAGGTACACAGCAACACTGTAGCTGTTCAAAGAAAGCACTTCATTCCCTTATCCACGCAGAAAACTTGGCAGGGTATCGGTGTTTATTTTAACCTTAAAACATTAATTTTAGAGGACTCTGAAAAATTAAAGCGGTATTTTCCATACCCATCTTTATAATTTGTTATCATTCCCTGCATCACTAGCCTTTTTGATTCTCTTATTAGGGGGAGTGAAAGAAGAAAGAGCTTTTAAAATTTTTCATTAAAAGAAACTTATGCAATAGAAATAATTCACTGAGTGTGTTGTTCCACAGAAGAGAGGCCAGTCAATGAAAGATACCATTTTTTTTAGTTACTCTCTGGAACAACAGCATAAACAAAACTAACAGAGATCAGCTGGGACTCACACGTGCCTTCAGATTTCATTCCACCAGAGGGAACATTCCTCTGAAGATACAATTCCCATCAGCCTCCCCTCTTCACCTGATGAGCTAGGGTAAACAGAACAGGACTGTCCTAAATGAAAACAGTGCTAAAAAAAAACCAGAGCAGCACCAGAGCTAACAAAGCATCTAGCAGATGTTCACTGTTCTCAGAGAGCTAAAGTTTGATCTTTAAAATTTGTATTCTTGTGCATTTTCTCAGCTGCTTGTAATTTCATCTTCTCTCCTAGTCTTTCGTTCTAGGATCTCAGAAGAGCAACAGATCTCCAGGGCCAGCATGGCGGGTACTACCCCAGAGTTCGCTAGCAGAGATGACACTATCCCTTAAATCTCCTTCAAACTCCTTAACACCATTTGTGGCACAGTACCTAGACTGCTCTCTGGCTTCTTTCCTCATAGCATCATCTTTGCTGTGACAGTAACCCACTTTCCCATCCTTCCTTTTTCACAAATTCTCATCTGTCATTCATCCCCTTCTGCATTTCTTATCCCTCTCTCCATTTATTTCTTACAATAAAAATACAAATGAACATATTTGAAAAGAAGAAATGCAACTACTGCAACCCTGATTGCCTTGATGAGGTCATATAACTTCTCTCTGCTATGAATTCAACTCAACCTGGCGACACCAAATTTATACATTACTTAACACGGTGGGTTTCCAGGCCTATATGGAGCCGACCCCTGTGGCCAGAATATAAGCAATAAGAAAAGGATGACACTAGTTCCTGTCTCATTGTTTTCTCTGAACATTCACTCTATTTTGCCCACATTAACCAGAAGGGATGCACTGAAGATGACAGTGTTGCCATGATTCTTTTAGCAGATGGTATTTCATTTGTTACAGTCAGAAACCTCCAAAATACTAATAGCACTCTGTTGAGAAGGAATTCCACAGAACAGCAATCAGGCAAGTTTTTGCACATTATGTCATATTTCAGAAGTGTTTTTAATTATAGATCCACAAAGCCTGTGACTGAGATACTATTTGACCTCTCCCACATCTTTCAAGAGACACACTTCTATTTTTGAATTGTGAAGCATACATGTTAAAAGTCAGGAGGTTAGTAAGAAAATACAACTGGGAGTTATTGATTAATTTAACAGGATCTACCTACTGAACTCCTTAATCTCCAGATTAGCATACCGTATCAGCTGCAGAAGCCCAATTATCACTTACCTTTGAAATAAAAATACAATTTTAGAGCAACTTTTATAAGTTATAATCATTATTTTACTGATGAAATACTTCTTTTCACAACAATATGCAATTAAGTAAGATAATTGAGTTTAAGTAGCTTGAACTATTACATTAGCAGTACTTACTCAGTAGGAAAAGCTCAGCACAATTCTGTTTCTCTCTGGAAAATTTCTTCCAAGGCCCCTTATGCTTTATGTTAATTTTGTTTAGCCTTCCAATAACATTTTTAGATTATTAGTTTCCTGTACATTCAGCCTCTGAACTGTGAAAAGTCTTCAGGGAAAAGATACATACTTCTTTACCAGTATCACTACCAGCTTCCACCTGCCTCCAGAGAACTCGTCATTGCCTGTGAAAGCAGGTACGAAGCCGCGAGGCCGCGGCACGCCACAGAGACATCTCCCAGCAATGCCAGCGTAACGGTAGGGACAGCCAGACCTTTGACGCTGCTGCGACAGTGGGTTTGTAGTCTGATGTTGATAATGATCTTGCCTGCAAATTCAGCTCACACCTTAATAGGGTGCAAATCGCCATTGCTGCTGGGAATCTGACTGCCTTAGAGTCCTGCTTACTTGCCAAAAGTCTATTCTCTAGCGATAGGAGTTATTAAAGCACAAAACATTGGATTAACTCTTCCCTCTGACTTCAGGTAGGGGTTTTAGGAACTTTATTTAGAATTTAGAAATCCGATGTGTCAGATCGATACCGAATGCTTTTAAAAATTCCACAGCAAGTTTACCATATTCTCTGTCTCCTTAGCACTGGCCTTTTAAGAAAATAAAGCACAGAAAAAGAAAGCTCCTGATTTACTTCCCAGTCCAGAGCTCCTCATTCAGTCACCCTGCCAATACCTATTTACTAATGCCAGCACTAGTGTGTGAAACAAGCTGCTCCTTCTGCTGCATTCAGGATTTCTGCCACAGCTTCTGTGCCCTCCGTGCCCTCAGAAGAACTTTGAAAAAAGACCAATCTGCTATTAAACGCCTAGTTCAAAAAAGCCTTTGAATAAACACAAAAGCCCCAGCCCCTCACCATTTTTCTGCTCCCAGCGTTTCCATGTTCCACGTGGAGAAGGGGGACTACGTTGCTGCGCAAGGTAATCCCCGAGAAGGTGGTATTGACAATCACCACTTGATTTTTGGTTAGTTAATAAAGCCAAAAAGTATTGCTGGGTTGGTGGTAGTGTTATCCAGTATGGGAGAAGATGGAAGAAGGTGAAGTAAAAAATAAAGTAAAATGAAACATTGCCCTTCCTAAAGTGTAAAAACTGGCCTTCTGAGAATCAATTGAGAGCGCTGCCTTATAAATCTCCTTCTTCAGTTGTCTACTCAGTGCATAAGATGTGGATGTCAGAAGCAGTGATGAAGGAGATTAAATAGGTTTAGAGTGACTTTGTGGAACAAATGTAATAGATTCCAAAGATTGCTGCTTAGGGCCTTGCTTGCTGGATTCACGGCATACCAAACAGCACACTGGGAACAACTACTGTGATCTGCACTTTGTATTTCCCAAGTTCGCTTTACAAAAGGCAAGAATGGTCTTCTGCTCTCCACAAGTACAGCGTTCAGAATTCTGTCTTATCATTTATTTTCTTTCTGTATATTTCTACTTTCTGTTTACAGACAAAAATCAAAAAGGCTCTCACATTCGAATGTGGTGTCCCCCTCCTTTCCCATTCTCACACCCTCCCATCATGAAAACATGTACCACATTTTCCCCCTGCTAAATAAGAGACGACTGTAGTTCAGAGTTAAGGGCAAGAATTTAAGGCACTCTCATTTACGAGAAGAGTAGTATGTAGTGGATCCATGCATCAACATTAATATTACCAGGATTAAATTCTCTCTATGGGTTCAATTCAGCTCATAAGTCACTGATAGAACTCATATTTGCTTTGCTGACGCAGCATCAAACACAAGATCAAAGACAGCATTCAGCTGTTGAAAATATCAAGCTTGAAAAACTGTTCAGAGAAAACCCCACCTGAACCTGTTTAGATGCAACATGCACATAAAACACACGTTATCAGGTATTATCAGCAGGCACAAAACTGCCCAGGTACATATCTGCTGCTAACAGTTGACTGAATCCAAATTTAAGCATCCATAACCCTAGACCCATTAACGAGCCCAGTTTGCTGGGTATGCTACCAGCAAAGCTAACACACTTGATGCACTGTAGTTCAGGGCAGAAAGACATCAGGAGTAAAATGAGCCCATCTTTTACATACCAATCTCCTGGCTAGGGCACTGTGCAGCAAGCTGGGGATATGCTCCCTACACCATTCCCAGCGGGAGGTGCTTTGGAAAGTTCCCAGCCTCTGCTTCTCTAGAGAACCCTTTGCTGTTAGTGGATTTTGGGTAGCTGTTCCTCTGGCTGTAGGGCCACCAGACAACTGAGAATCTCAGATAAAAGGGAACCTAATCCTCTAGCCTAGCAGTCAGAACCACCTATTGGTAGGTGGGGATGTCCTAGAATTGTATTAGAGGGGAGTGTAAGGATTACACACAGAACACGCACGCTGTGTTTTGCACTTAAATAGGCTACGAGATTAACGCTGTTTTACTAGTAGTTCTGTATGCAACCAGATATAAAAGCTAGGGAATTTGGGAATCTTCTATCATTTTGGGATTACACAATACAACAGTTCTAATAAGAGTCCCCTCCCATAAAGGAGCATTTGTATGATGGGTATTTGCAGATTAAAATAAAAGCAGAGAAAAAAAATAAAAGGATACTTTGGTGCATTTTTATTTCCTACATCATTCCTCCTCCTGAGTGTACAGACTTTCCTAGACCTTGATCGGAACTGAAACTCTTAAGTCTGAACTGACTATTTACCCATATGATTGAGACATGCTTAAGTGTAAACCAACCACGTATAGAGAGGTCACGTTATTGGAAGTCAGAGTGGTGGCAGATGTTCATAGTTGTGCACGTGCAGCAATGTGCAAGGAGTGAGATCTCTGAAGAGATATTGTTAAAGCATTAACTTCTAGAACCTGCTCATGAGCAGAACTCATTCACTATCCTAGTGTCTCTGATTAGAATGAACCTCCACACAAATTAAATGTTTCTTGTTGTCAGAAGTGTGATCAGTCTTCCTGGCCTAGTTGCTGACTGCTGGAAACCCTGAAATCACATGAGGAGCTCCTGCTGGAGTTCTAACACCAAATAAGACTTAAGCATACTTAATTAATGCATCCTGTGGGAATGGGATTCTATCATCTACTTCAAGATTTGAAACTTTAGAAGGCATTACAAGCACAAGTTTAAACCTCTGAACGCGCATTTTTCCCTGAATCAGGGGTGTAAATAAGAACTGCCATCCTAGGTCAGCACAAAGCTCTGTCAGGCTCAGTACCGCATTCCCATCAATGATGAGTAGCTGAGGCCCAGAGAAGCACACAACAAGAAGGAAAAAGTGCAACGATGGTTCTTCAGGATACTCTTCCAGTCTCCAGTGCCTGTGGCTCAAGGACTCATTTAGTGATAAATGCAATGAACAGAGAGAGGAGAATTGTTCTACCCTTCTCATGTACAGAGAGGAATGGATTAATTTTCTAACTCTGCCACAATATATCCCAGCCTGTTGCCTTTTGTGCTGCAGCAAGCAAAGTCCAACAATTCAGTACTTTGCTAACTCTGGTTTTACTACCTTTTATTTAAAGCTTTTCTTTAAAAGTGACATTTACAGTGTTTCCCTCCCTTTGAATGAAGTTTCAGGTAGAAACTCTACTTTCAGTTATAAATGGTATAAATGTACAGGGATTTGCTATCTTTGTTTATGCCCAGCCACGCTACATTTAATGCCTCTGTAGCAACCAAGATGAGAATTCACAAAACTATAGACAGTAAACTCCAGCTCAGCATACAAGTTATTCCATCTCTATGAAAATGCTAGAAAACCATCCTTCTTCAGTACGTAACTTGCATTTGCATTAATTTGCATGAATAGAGGTTACAAGAGAAGACAAAATACCACCTTTCATATGGAAGGTATCTACTTAACATATTTACCTTGTGGAGCCTGGCCTCCTTTTTGAGCATAATACTGCTACTAGAGAATCTATGGGTGTTGTGTGGTAGTTTCCTTCAACTGGAAATGTAACTTCAATTTTCTGTCTACAGGGTAAACACATCTGTATTTTGGGACACTTAGCCCAACAGGAACAAAAGTTCATTTTTAAAAAGGAGAGAGAAACAGAGAGAGAGAGAGAAACAGAGAGAGAGAGAGAAACAGAGAGAGAGAGAGAAACAGAGAGAGAGAGAGAAACAGAGAGAGAGAGAGAAACAGAGAGAGAGAGAGAAACAGAGAGAGAGAGAGAAACAGAGAGAGAGAGAGAAACAGAGAGAGAGAGAGAAACAGAGAGAGAGAGAGAAACAGAGAGAGAGAGAGAAACAGAGAGAGAGAGAGAAACAGAGAGAGAGAGATGCATTACAGAAATAATAGTGATGGATTACTAATATCCATTTGAATCCAGTAGCCTGTCAATAACATTTATGAAAGAGGTGTCAGAACAGGATTCATTACCTTCATCTGCCCAATTTTCCACAACATTTGCCATGACCTCACAAGCTTTATTTATCTTTTAGTATTAACCTTAGATACCTATATTCCCTCATTTACCATTAAAAAAAAAAAAAAAAAAAAACAAACCACACACACACACAAAACACCCCACCTCCAAGAAACCCAGAATAGCAAAAATATCTCCCCCCTCAAGTGTTGGTAATTTTTAGGAGTTTATAAAACCAGCCTTTTCACCCTTAACTTCCAGGAATCAGTCAACAGGTCTGTACCTTCAAATGACAAAGTGCTTAAGAAAGTCTAGTAACAATGTTACAGTTTTAATGATATAATTACTAGCATTATCTTTTTAGTAAAAAATTCATCTATTCATCTGTGTTTGGGCAATTCATATGGTCCCAGCTGCAAGGTGGGAATTTTTTTTTTTTTTTTTTTTTTAAAGAAATAAATGGAAGGGATCATCCACCAAACTCCTAATCACTTCTTGTAAGTGCTTAGTGTGCTGTGTGAGCACCAAAGCTCTGAAGTAAGCAGCCAAGGTTTCTTTTTACTTGATTATTTCCAGTGGTTTCACAGAACATCACCAGCCTTAAAAAAAAAAAGAAAAAAAAACAACACACAAACAAAAAAATACCCACCCCCCAAAACCAAAACAAAACCCCAGAATAAAAAAAAGACAGAAAGAAGTATCTTCATTTCTTTGAACTGTTAACACTGTGTTACTTCCTTGCACGAAGTCAGAAGGCAACTACTTCTGAAAGTATTTCAGAACTTGATATATCTACGCCCACCCCCCAAACACACCCCCACAAACACACACTCTTGCCAGAAAATTTAAGTGAATGAGTGAGAAACCAAGTATGCAGACATTAGTTGGCGTTCTTCCCCTTTTACGTTACACAATCAAGCTTGAAAAACTCCAAGGACTTCTACTACCAGAGGGCTGTGCCAGATCCTCCTTCCCTACCCTCTGAGAAAAACAACAAAACCTCAGCTACTGGCCTCAGACATGCCAATACCTCCCTCTATGATGTTACAGACATGAGGACAGATGGCCAACTCAAATGTGTATTTCTGTGCTTCCTTTCAAATCATTTTGGCACGACCAGATGGCATTCTGTGTCTGCCTGATATAAATTAGAACTTAAAAGTGGCTACAGCACTGCCAAAAGCAATCAATTCCACATCCTTTCAGGCACACTCTTTCCCAAAGCTGGGATGTCCCTTTCCATGATGACAGATACCCGACTGCAAAGCTACCAGAGAGGAAAAAATCCCATGGAAAACATCACTATGAAAAAAGCTAAAGTGCAGGAGTGAGAACAGTTATACAGTAACATAGAGCGCAGATAAGGCATTGGCAATGAAAGAACAAGAAGGACGGGTTTAAGTGTTTGTCACCGCAAATGTAAGACCTGTGACCAAGGAGTCTGGATACTGCTCTTTCAGTGGTGTCTTCATATCATGCAACTCACCAACAACTTCACCAATTGTTACTAAAAATTCAGAACTATTAGAGACTGACAGAAAGCCTGAAATCTAAACCTTATGCTGAGATAAGGGAGTTGTTCTTTATGGATCTTCCTTCTGTCTCTTACCCCAAGATGTGTTTCTATTTTTCCCTTCACTGATGTGCATTTTCCTTAATTACTTGTGACTGTATCACACAGTTTTCCTTACAGAGAAAACATAGTGGTAACGTATTGAAGTTTTATTTGCTTGTGTCTTGGTTGAGGGACTTAGCATCTGTGAAAGTAAAACCAATAATTCTTATTAATTTTTCCCATGTAATTCTATAATTTTGACAGCTAACTCTGAACAACAGCAATCTTGTTATCCTAATCACCAGCCTCTCTGGAAGATCTCATCACTGCTGACAAAAGCCTACCGTGTCTTATATACTCACCCAAATCTGCCAGGGAGCGTTTCTTGGAAGATCAATCTATTTCCTCCTTGTGAGCAATAGAACCAAATCCAGCTACAGAGAAGACAGCTACTCTCAAGCTACTCTCTCTCTCTTTCCTCTGCAGTCCTTCCCATTTCTGACATCCTCCTCTGAGCCTACAGAACCTTTCAGAAGACGTGCGCATGTGTGCAGGCACTGAAAATACAGGCCTCACTGTGCTCCAGTGCCGCGTGCGTGCGTACTAAGTTTGACACACGGAGACAGTGCAGCAACAGCAACTGTAATGAGCTGGTAGCCTTCATCATCTTTCCCCCTGTCTCTTTTTATTACCTCTTCTCTCCTCTTGTTGCTGACTTTTCTGTGTTACTGGCATCATGGAGGTCATTGTTTCTGTTCTACTCTGGTCCCAGTTTATTTGATTTTGCTTGTTTTCCTTACTTACTAATTACTGCCCTAAGGGAAAGAAATGTTTCGAACCTTTGAGCCAGTCTGATCTATTTAGGTACTGTGGTTGCTCATTTATTAAATCAAGTTTTCTCCTTGCTGTGGCTGCTGCTTCTAACTTCTTGATTTCCACAAATCTATTGTTTACTATTATGAATAATAACAAATGTTATCACAGTTGTTTGTAGCAGGAGGACTGGATCAAACAGCTGACAAACCTCTAGTCTGAAGCACTACTAAATTAGAGGCACAATTTGGTAAACACGACAGAAGCCACATAGTAGGATACAGTCTGGACAACGTAAGCACTTGACAGCGAAAGTCACTACGCGTTATTTTTTAAATGCGGAGGTAGGAAAAATCCAAAACGTGTTGGCTTCTTTAGATAAGTGACTCTTAAACACTTTTTCACATCAGGGCTCTCTAATCCACCTCCAAGGTGGCCTGACTCTGATCTCACTTCCTACACTTGGAAAAAGAGCTGCACGTTCTCTGCCTCTCCAGAAGCCACAGCAGTAATGGCCTAGAGCCCACAATTTTCACCTTCGACAGCTTTTTTGTTAACATTTTGTTCACTCTGGTTCTAAAAACTTTTCCACTGATTCCATTTCTTGTCAATTTATTTCTGCTTTAATCAATGAATTAAACAAAACAGCCTTACGTGAGTCAAAGTGACATAAAAAGTATTAATGTAGTGGATTTGAACCAGTTTATCTACATTGATAAAAAAATTGATTACGTTAGCTTAGGTAAACACTCCTACAATCAAGAGCTTTGTAGAGGAATCTTCTGAAAATTCATTTTTGTCCTTTAAGCCCTGACAATTTATTCTTTCTCACAACCCGTCCTATTTTCTAGCAAAGTTAATGTAAGAGAATCAAGTTTTCTCTGCACAATAAAAAAATCTGTTGATCAACAGTTCAAAAACTTTCTAAGGAACAAGAAGGTGCAGGATACTGCATACACCCATTACCATCTGAAATTAAGAAAACGCGAGCCAAAAGAGAAGTGAAAATGAGGAGAGTCACAAATTAACCTGATTCTGTCCAAGTTCTATAAAGTAAGTTTAGCAAACCTCAACAGTATGCTTTTTTTTTTTGGCAGAAATGCATAGGAAGACTGCTAATTTTGCTGGCCTTCAGAGAAACACTGAGCAACAAAGTTATAATTATAAATGCAAACAAATGGAAACACTGTAGCCATCTAACAAACACAGAGGCATCTGTATTCCCTAATGTGCGCCACATAAGATATGAAGACTGCCCTCAAGAAGTCAGCCTTAGAGTAGCAGCATGCATTTTCCTATTGATGTTGCTAACCCTGCAGCCCCAAGATCCATATTTATCCCTGCTAGAATTATCAGAAGACAGTCCGGTTTATTTATTTATTTAGGTTTTTAAAGACATTGACTATACTTGCTGGCCTCTACTGAAATATGACACACTATATTTCATTTTAGTGCTGCCTTCTTTTTTTGCACATATATAGCCACACATTTTCATGTTCCCCACTTTCCTCCTCCCTACTAATATCTGTCCATAAACTCACAATTCAACAGCAACTGAGACGCTTAGGAACTGAAGGTTCATGGCAAGTCAATGTAGATGATGCTTCTCAGCGCTTCAGTGACTTCTGAAAAATCAGTCTATGGACAAGCCCGATGGTAAAACTGTAACAAGCATAGGTGTAATTGTGCTACCTATAATTTAATTAGCTTAGCTAACAAGATCAGCAAGCAGCAGCAGTAAATGTGACAACATGGACTGGATGCTCTGCCTCCCAATTAAGTACACAGTCCTGGAGGTATGTAGCACAGCTTGTGCTGACTCCTCCACCATGTGCCTTCATTGCAACTGCTCACCTACACTAGGTAAAGCTGGGGAGACGTGTCCCCCAGCATGTTACATCAGTGACATCTTGTAGGTGGCTAACTCAGTACAAACACTGGAAGGGAGGGAGAACAGAAGTATGAAGCAGATTACTGACTCTAGAGATACATGGTAGAAACGGCATTTCATTCTGCCTCACTTCTTAAAACGGAAAGAGCAAGAGAAAGGACGTCTCTACTTCCCATCTGCAGTATGCCACAGTACACTTAAGAAGATTAGCACACTACTCTAGCTACTCAGAAATAACGAAATTCAATATACTCTTACCAATATTTTGTAGATATTCTGTAGTAACAGGAAGAGATCTGTACAGGCCATTGTTCCTCCCAGAAACTGAAAACACTATCTTTTGCACTGAGTTGTATTTAAGCTGCCAGAAGTTCTCACAGTCCCTAGCCTTGATGTGGGTAAAACAGACCATGTTTCAAATTAACTGTATCTCAGGTGGAAGTTTTTTGTTGTTTCTTAGTTAATTTTAGCACAATAATGACCTCAGCTTGAGCAGTACAAGTATTCTACCTGAAACTCTGCTTGAGGACAGCATCACAGACTCAGACTGTTTGAGGTTGGAAGGCACCTCTGGAGGTTACTGAGAGAGGCCTCGCAGTGACATCAGCCAGCTCCCCAGCAGCCATGGGCGCATCCCATCAGGGCCCGTGGACTCGGGTACACCCAGTTTGCTCAAATATGCTCTCACCCGATTGTCTTCCACCAAGGGTAAGCCTTCCTCGCTTCAGGCTTTCCCCTTGGTCTCCAGGGCTTAGGATTTCTGAAGGCACCAAATTTCAGCCAGACAGTTACAAGTGCGCTGTCAGCTTCCGGACAAATCTGTTCTTGCCTACATTCCCTCAAGGAAGCACAAACCATTTGTAACTACGCAACCCACATACGCATCCAATCAGCTCCAGAAACTCTTGGCAAGTGTGAAATGTGTGGTTAGATATGTTATTCCTTCAAATCTTAATAAAATGTATGATAAAGAAACATTTTAAACTGTTTATTTTTAAACCGACTCTCCCATCTTTTTACCATACATGGATTATTTTCCATTCATGAGGTTGCAACCCTTTGTTTCCTTTAAGAAATGTAAGTGTAAAAATCTAAAATACCCCTGAAAAAGCATCTTAAAGACAAAATGAAGGAACTCAGATTTGTGGACAGTATGTCCAGAAGATACAGTCTTGTCTGGAATCCAAAATGCTGTACTTCTTCACTAGCTGGTCTACAGTTAGGAGAAAACTGAACATTGTTTGGGTGTTTCAAACTTTTATTTCCATTTCAAGTGGCACTTGACATTTTCTACATGAAGAACGGAATAAAGCAAATGCTGAAGGACTTGTGTGCTTTCTTACGCCTGTTAAGTGCTACTTGAATTTTGACTACTATACTATACTTCGTCTCTGATTAGCCAAACTCCACGTGGTGTATAACAACATTGTTTGCCTTTTCTATGCAAAAAAAAAAACCCTAGAGCTCTCACTTCTTTGGATTAGCCTACTGGTTCTCTGTTCACTGTACTGCTCTACTAAGTTTTCCAAACACTCCAACTGCCTGCTACAGTGTACTTAACTATTTCGACATTCCAAATTGTACATATGTTTGTTTTCATTAATTACTCAATTGCATTTTGTTTTCAACAATTCTAATAACTGATAGAAGTTCTACAATAAGTTCTTTCCATATATCCAATCTAAATGAGTAATAGTGTTGCTGTAATCAAAATTGCCTAAGAGTATAAGCAAGGGAAGGCTTGCTGAGTTAAAAACAACCAACCACAAAAAAAAAAAAAAAAAAAAAAAAGAAAAGAAAAAACAAACCCCCAAAAAACCACCAAACCAAAACAACCAAACCCCAGCTTATTTTAAGTGGAAAAAAAAAAAATCAGGTACACTTTTGATTTACACAGGATTCTTCACATAAAAAACAGCTTGGTATTAATTTAAAAATCTGCAAAGCTGCTAAGAAATATTTGCGTATCGCAATTTATACCTTATTAACTGCATCACTATGGCACAATTGCAGATAAAGGATTCAATTCCTTACATCTAGAGCAAGAAGGCATAAAACAGCATTCTTTTGAGCCAGTAAGACCTTGGAAAACCAGTGCCCTCTCTTCTGATCCCATACACAGAAATAAGAGTTCATTCCCAGCAAATCTGGTGAGAGAAGCTACTGAAGGACTGCCCTGGGTTATCACATTTACTGCCTCTTCTGGGCATTCAGCTCCTCTAGCCAGTCAGCTCGGGTGGGATGGAGGGGGGAAGCCAGTCTTTTTGGTCTCCTGCAGATTTCACAGCGCTAATTCAGCAGGCCACCATCTTTAACTGCCAGATTCTTGCCACTTGAGACAGACTCTTCACCTGACAAACCTTTTTCCAGGATTTACTCAAATATAAACCTCCATAAATTGTGGGGGAGCTTGCCTCTAAGTTCCAACTTTGAATTGTTGGTGTTGAGCTCAACTATCCTGAATACCAGAATACGTGAACCTCTTCTTCCAGTGGGAATATTAATGTCTAAAGGCAATGACAGTGCCATTTGGCTATCACAAGTTATTATTTAAGAGAAAAATGTTTCTTAAAGCTACAGAAACTGTAGGGTCAGAACAGCAGCTGTCACAATTCTAAGAGAACACAGGAGAAACTTGTGTTATTTTAAAAGCAAACCACTGTGATGATGAATTTTAAAGGAGAAGCATTACATAACTGAAGTATAAACTTCTGTTTCTACTTAAGTGTTTGTCAATAACAAAAGCAGAGGTAAATATCATAAGACCAATGATGTAAAAGAGTATCTGGCTTGTTTAGTGCATGGGAACTTGTGTATGTTTTAGTGAGCAGGTCTCTCTGGATACTCACTCTCAAACAGAGGTAGCAGAACACCACGAATATCCTTTGTTGCACTTAACTCCTTTCTGAATAGTTTCAAGCTTCAAACAGGCTTTATGGCCATGTGGCTTTATGCTGGCATTCTGGCTAGGAGCCGAATTTCGTTTCCATGCCAATGAGGACTTTATAGAAAACTTATTCTGTTTTAGAAGGTGATCTTGTTTTGTGTTTTGCTGGGAGACCGAAGTGCTTTGCAAAGATTATTTGATGGGTGTTGTCTGGTCTCAGCACTTTTGAGACAAACACTAAGGAAAAAAAGCACCAATAAAACTGATTCTTTTCCATACAGAGAGTTTGTGCCCGTGTAAGGTACTCCTCACTAACTGATTTTGTGTCCGCTGTAATATGGGGGTTCTCTCCTTACTAAGCTATGCTATTAAATTAGCACATTGATCTTAGGCTGTAACCCAATGGACAGTTCAGATCATATCTTGAAATCTGACTGAAGCATTACAATCACGCATTACAGTTGAGGCTTGTGAAAAGGAAGCCCAGTACAGAAATACCTCCTCCTCCCTCTTTCCACCAAAAAGAAGTCACAAATTTTAAAACTCCAAGATGTAGGGGCCTAAACTAATTTTTCTAACATGCTGTGACTTCTAGGAGATTGCTCTTGGAAAAGCCTTTTTATGGCTCTGCTTTCATTTCAGATCTCTGCATAAAGATTCCATTTAGAAAAGTTTCAAATGTATTTATGTGCAAGAGGCAGTTTCTCCTCTTTGGTCTTTTTTGGACTGAGTGGGATTGAAGCAAGGCTATCTTGCCTAGGGCACTCCCTTTTTCTTTAATGCCTCGTCCAGACAGACAAGGATACACTGTATTTGTTTTAATACGTCTTTGTGTGCTATACAGAGTAGTTTAATATTGCTTCTTGTGAAGAATGCTTTGGTCTACATTGCTGCAGGCTAGGAAAACTGTGCTTACAAATTCTAATGCAGAAGGATATATAGCTATTTTTAGTCAACATATTGCAAGGTTTCAGATATGCAGCAATACAGTCATGTTAGATCTTTAAATACTTGTGATAGAATCACAGAAATGTAGGGCTGGAAGGGCTGTCAAGAAGCCTTGCCCATGCCCTGAGACAAAATTGATTATATTTTGAGCACCCCAGAAATCTTTGTCTAATATAGTTCCAAATGAAGGACATCACAGCCTTTTGCAATGCTTCACTACAGTTATAATCAGACATTTTCCCTATTTTTCTCCATTACTCCTTGCCATAGCTCCAAGGGGTACCAAAAATGTTACTGTCGTCTTTGAAGGAACTTCCTCCCCCACCTCTTTCTTTTTTTTTTCCCCCCTCCTTAAACATACTGTGAGACTATTATTACATCCACATTTCCTTACCATTTTCCAGACCAAGCAGCATGGTTCCTATCATCCTTCCCCTCAAGAGCAGTGCCCAGACCTGGGCATAGTACTCCATCCAAGGCATCTATTTCTGGGCATTACTGCATTCACATAGTTGCATATTGCATTTTCTTTTTAAATCTACAGAAATATATAACATAAATACCTCCATTAACTTACATAGAACAATCCTGTTAACACATACTGGCTGTGTTGTGTTTTTCTGGGTTTTTTTTTGGGGTTTTTGTTTGTTTGTTTTGTTTCATCTAAGCATCATAGTTTTAACCATTCAGTCAAATCCTGATTTCTGTTTATCTTCTGATCAATTTTGCATCCAGGTTGCCAATTCTCCCTCCTAACAGGAGTACTGCACTTCATTTTCTTGACTTCCAGCAATTTCTCCACCCTTTTTGTTCCTGTCCTCCAACAGGCCTCTCAGCTTGTTGGTGCAGAATTGCATATATGTCCCTCATCTGACTTGTCAAGGAAGCTGCTGAATAGAACCGGATTGAGGAGAACACAAGATGTTTATACAGTCTACAGACTAGAAAATTCAACTCTCTGCCTGTGAAATTTCAGTAAGTTTCCTAACTCAAAACACATTTCCTTCTTCCTGTTTATCTGTTCTGCTGGCCTTTTGATCAAAAGAAACTAGACTTGTTTGATGTGATTTCTGCTCAACAAATCTGTGCTGATTGTTCTTCACAACCTTACTGTGCTGTTGTGGCACAGAAACCAAGTGTTCCTAAATTTACCCTGGTACCTGCCTCAATACTCTAGTTACTCACACTAGACCTTACTTCCTTAGGTCGTCCGTCCTTAATTTTTGACCTCCTCTGGTCTGGTAGGAACTAAACTGCTCCCTCCAAGTTCTTAACATTAACTGCTCTGGTTCAGAGGCAGCTTGGACACACTCCTTAATACTACAAACAAATCAATTACCCCCTGCTGACTTCATCTACCTAAATATACCCCAAAATACTTTAAGCATATTTTAAATTCACCACTTTCTTCCTCTATTACTCTTGTTAAAACCGTGTTAACTAAGTGATAAAATTCATGACAATAAACAGAAGATTAGGCAAACTAGAAATGCTCATGGGGGAAAAAAAAAAAATAAAAACAGATGACAAAACACCCCATCAGCTATTAGCACTTATGTATTTTAAAGGGATTTTAGTAGTTATGTAGTCTGACTCCATGTAATACTAATAACTATCAGCAACAAAATTGGGTAGTACTTAGTCACAGTCTTTTAAATAAAATGGCTTATTGAAAACATTGAGGTATTTGCTTCTTGACTAACTTAGTAACTATTTACACAGCAAACCCACAAAGTTAACATTTAGCTCTTTGCACTGTGAAATAAATAGGCTTTTAAGCATACTTAAAGCTAATCTGATTGAAGACTTCATTTGGGTCCATTATTTTGCACCTGTAATAGAGGACAAATTTCACTGATACACATTTTACTCGTTAGCGTCAAGTCACACACACAGCAGTTTGCAGGATGTGGTTGTTACGGCAGCATCAACGTGCTCTATGTGACAAAAACCTGACAGACATACTACAAAAGGAGGAAACTAAATCATGAGCTGAACAAAATGATGGCAGAAACGGTGAAAGATAGAATTCCAGATTAGTTCTGAATATTTGAAATCCACATACCTTTCCATATAACCTATGCATGCACAAACTTTAATTATTATATACGGACTATGACAATATATTGATCACACATTATAAATTTACACTTGGTATTCTATTCAGTTTATAAAATGTATTCATTTGCACCCCAAATCTGGAAAAACTTGAATATGAATGACCAAAACAACGCCTGAATTTTGTGATGCAGTTGCTCCTCTTTACCACTTGCTGGTCTCTCTAATCTACAAGATCAAGTGCTTTAGGCACCATTATTTCAGAAAACCAGGTATGTTCTGTCAATTGCTATCGTAGCGGTCCATCCTCTAGTCTTAATGCTTGATAGGAGGGAACATACGCAGACACTGGTCATGTTCCTAATCACGCTTCGCATGAAAGTGGAAACCAGACTGTTCCTGACCCAAACAAACAAAACCCACGTTCTCTTCATGCATCTTATAGCAAGGGGAAAAGTCAGAAAAGACAGCCACTCTCACAAGGTAACTACCTACTTAGGTAATTACACTAAATACTACCACAGTAAAGGTGGTACAACAGCAAACTAAACATGGGCTACAAAGCCACTCAGAAAACATCCGCGAACATTCAGGCAGTTAGCCACACACACAGTTAGCACACCCCTGCTCTCTTTACTTCTCCAAGACGTACAGACTGCCGACCATCCTGTGCAGAGAATAAAACATATGTCTATAACTTTACAACTGTACTTTCAAAATCTGCTGATGTTGTTTAAATAAATCACTGCTCTTGATTTAAATGCAGTTAGGTGTGTCTCTGCATTTAGCCCTTTGGGAACTTCTACTCTGAGGTTCAGTGAAGAACCATGGGATTGATGATGTTGATTTTAAGCCCTGCTGACTTCTAGAAAAGCTGAATAAGTGGTATTAGGAATTCAGTATACGTGACAATAATAGATGGTTCACTAACGGACAACAGAAATGTGTGCCATTGTTTGCTGAAGATTAGGTATGCATTTTTTTCAGGTGAAGTTCCAGTCTGGGGCCCAGTTTCAGTAACCAGCTTCACAGGAGCTCACAACAGAAACACTGCTAGCATTCTGTCTGCAAACACTTGGGATTCAAACCTTATGCATAATTGAGAGAAGGTAGGTGAAGACTATAAAAACTGCACTTAATGCATGTTAAGACAAGTGACCTATCCACTCTATCAATGTGCAGCTAAGGGCACCTGTGTTAGAAACAGAAGTAACTGTGTTAGCCAGCTATGACATTATTTGCTTTCAAGGGAAGCTTCATGTAGCTTAAACCCTTAAGCATGATGACTTATATCCTTCTCAAAGCTCTTTTATGTTCGCTACTGTAATTCTGGATATTCTTATGGCAACAATTCTGTGAGCTGAGTTTTAAGATGAGGGCTCAGTAACTGCAGATGCAGGAAGAAAAGAATGAGGAAACTTTCCTATTAGAAGCACAAAAGCAAGAGTAGTTCAAGTGAATGAACTGCTGTATTCGTTTTTTTGCTTTTTACAGACTTCTTCAGAAGCAAATGACCAGCAAAAAGGCAGGAAAAAAAAAATGATGTTTCTGAACCAAGCTAATATTCTGGAGCATTATTTTAAGCTAGGCTCTGGATTGTTACCAAAGTTCTAGATGCTTTCCTTCTCTTCCTCCTTTCAGAATAAAGCTAGTTCATACCTATCTTCTTTTCTCTAAGCTAAATAAATATAACCAAAGGTGAGTCACTAATAAAGGTTGGATTTGCGAAGAAGTCAAAAGAAGTAGTTATTCAACTGCTGTTGAAAACAGCCAGACAATCCGCACAAGGCAGATTAAATGTGATTGTTCTTTCTACCTTCAGGACCAGTATTGCCTCCCATATAATTTTAGAAGTGTTACTTGGAGGGCTGAAGACATCAGGCAGTTTCTGTCTGTCCAGGTGTTGGAAAAAAAAACCCAAAACCAAAACTATGCAGTCACAGGTATGCTTTGACTTTCACATTTTTAAAACATCTAAAAAAGGATTTCTTCATGAAATCTTACATTTGTCTTTCTCAACTGTTACGCTTATGAAAGGAGGAAATGAAGTAGGAAAAAGCCCACACCTATACCAAAGCTTCCCTTAAAAGACAATTTTCATTGACAGTATTTTGGCCAGCTCTTCTTACCAAATTGTAGCAAGAATCATATTTCATACAAAGAGTATTCTACTCTGTCTGAGGTGTGTATCTGGAAGAGCTGGGTTTGGATTTGTCTCCGACTTTGGAAATCGGATCAGATTACAGGAGAGAACAGGCCTCTGTATAGATAAGAGAGAGATATTAGTGTCACAGTTGATTTTCATTATCTCTGTTTGTGGTAAAAGAGTTATCTCCATATATTCCATACAACTTTAAACTTTTTCATACTGTTCTTCAGAATACATTCTTTGAAACCTGAAACTAAGTTTAAGCATCATTCCGTAAAGTCAGAAGTTCTTTACAAGTGAAATATCTCAACATACATACTACTACAAATACGAATCCATTCATTCAACTGCAGGGGCTTGCAAGAAAAAGACGGCAGACTTCAGACCTCACCTTGAGACATATTCCCACAGGGCTGAGAGGTCAAAAATGGATCAAGAGTATCCTTTTTCATGGGATGTGATTTTGCCAACAACACTAACTTCTAAGAGTATATTTAGGGGAGCATGACCCTGGAAAAATTATGAACTGCTATTACCCCTGGATATTGCAGCAACAAGAGAGAAAGGGTAGGTAACTGTAAAAACACTGTCAGGTTGAACATGTTAGCAACTTGCAAATTCCCACTGTACCTCCCAGCTGCAGGGTTGTGCTGATGGCAGTTTATGATCGCATCACCCACGTAAGCATTGACAGGCACACCTCCCTTTGGAGCTTCCTGCGTAGGAGAACAGAGTAGCGGCGTATTCTTTAAAGGAAGTATTACTAAGCCCTGATTTACTTCCTGTCCTTATAGATGCAGTTCACGGCAATTTTTTCACACATTGCTGTACGTGGGTGTTCGAGATATGTGTGCACATTGCTAATTTTACAGTATCAAATGAGATTGCTGTGCTTCATTAAGCTTTTGGCACACCTGAAACACTGGTAAATAGCTTGCACTTAATATTTTAAGTATTCATTGCCTAGTAATTACAAAACTAATTACCAAGGTATTAAATATCTGCTTCATAAAAGCATGTAATAATCCAAGGTATTCTTATGAAGCTTGTTAATGATGTTTCCTTTAAGATAAACATCTTAATAAATGAGTGTCAAAGGCCTAATGATATCTGAACATATCTTAACCTACTACTTTTTTACAGGTGATTATATCAAGGACAGATTTTTCACTTCAATACTTCTGAACACGTGCCAATGGAAAAATTACTAACTCATACTTTGAAAATACAACATTCGGGCATTCATTAAATTATTTTTACTGCTTAGACCCAGATCTACTAAAAGACCAAAATGCTGAAAGGAGAACTAAAGCAGAATAAGGCATCAATATCCCAGCAGGTAAGTCTCCAACCACCATCAATCCTTTCACATGCGAACGTTTTTAGTAGTATCTAAGTTTTCTTCCCCATGTGACTAAATGTACAATTTCTGTGCCATACCTAGAATTGATTCTGTCTTCATGGAGTTGAGTAGTCTGGTGGCTACACCTTCTTGGAGCATCAAAAGAGATGCCCACCTCTCTATCTTCCTCCACGTCCAATCAAATGGATGCCCTTCAAACATGCGGAATACACACTTAAATACAAAACACAGCCCTTGAGCACTCCCTTTTCACAAGGTAGCTCAGTGGATAAAGCATGTGTTGGGGATATAGAAAAGCCACATTCACTGTTCCCTTTAGTCCAGAAGAATTCAAATAGAAAATGTCTTGACTGAGTGCTCTATACACCTGACTGTAAATTGTCTTGGCTTTCAGGAAACACTGCCCACACTCCTGCTGGAAGCAAGCTTTTTTTTTTTTTTTTAAAAGCTGTTTCTTAAAGAAATCATTAACTGAAACAATAGGTGAGAACACAGGTGAGCATGACTTTCCAGTGCAGTGATTAAGGCAGGTAACCTAGCGGAGAGGAGATCTGAGCTAGAGCTCAGCCAGCCCCTGCTCCTGGAAACTCACAGTTCATTTTACGTTCAACAGTTATTGCATGAAATGCAACCAGCTCTGAATTCTGATAGGACACAGGCTCCTTTTGCCACCCTAGAGTTATAAATTTCACCTCCTGAGACGGGAAGGATTAATATATGTCCTTCTTATCAGTATTTCCTTTAGGTTAAGTAAAGGCTCCATAGTCATCAAGCTGGTCTGCTGTGACCCTCCCTCTCCAGCACCCAGTACAGGATTACAGATGCTAAGAAAGCCAGAACAACTAAAAGTTAAACAAAGATGTCCCTTGGGAGTTCCAGCCATTCCCTCCTCGGCTTGCCACGGCCTGGTCTTGTTAGAACCTTCTGATGTTTTGTAAAGGCCTACATTTTCTAGCCGTGTTTTCAGAAGACAGATAGGTGAAGTCAGATAGATGATATTCTTCAGTGCGCATTAAATTTCCTGGTGGCATGAACATGAAATATCAGAGAGAGAGAGATATGAATGATTATTTGAATGATTTTCTACTATCAGGAAAGTTCAGGTCTAAATAATCATAGTTCAGATTTCCTGACAGGATTCTATCTTATAAAGGCAAATGTTTATTATTCCCCTCCATCTTAAAAAAAATTAGAACAAAAAAAGGAAAAAATATCCACAGTGAACAGTCTCCTGTCCCCATTTGAAGTCAATGGCAAGATTTCAATTTACTTTAATAGGACCGCAAGTTTCTCTAAATACTCTATAAGGTACCATGCTAAAGTATGCTGCTCCAAGTATACTTACAACAAGTAGTATATGAAAAATCATAGACGAGGGCGTATACAAAGGTATATTTTGAATATGGAGAAGATAAAACTGGAAATCCATACAAAATCTGCAGCAATATTTTCTCAAGGAACTATTTAAAATAATACAAATAGACAACCTTTACACCATGTACAATATTACAGCCCTATTGACAGCAACGGCCCTTTCTGAAGAGAAAAGTAAAAGTGTGCCAAAGTCTATACTTATGTATACACATACAAAAATATGAATTAGTTATAAAATCTTTTCTGGGAATAAAACAAAAGGAAACAAACTAAAACCTTTTCTTGTAACTGACATTATGCTAGAAAAATATTCTTTACAGTGAATCAGCAACATGCAGTCATCCTTGATGGAACCCTTTCACAAAGTGCAATCACATTTGAAACACAAAGCATAAAAGATGCAAATCCTCACACCTGTCCATAGACCTCCAGCATGTACGACCCTGTGTTGGAATTAGTCATGCCATTGTGCTTCACGCAACACCATCCCCTTCACGTATTCCATACTTCACGGTATACAAAATTAGTACACGAGTTAAAATGAAGAGATGAAGAACAGAGAATCATGTTGCGAGACAAGTTGACTAAAACAACTACAAAAACTGAAAAATAACATAGCTATGGAAAATCCTTATGAATTACAACAGAATCTGCCGAGACTCCTCTGCATTATTTATCACTGCTGTTAGAACATCTTAAAATGAGCCATTAAAAACAACCTGGCATGGGAATCGTAATGAATTGCACAGCCTGGACTCAAAATACTCCTCGACAATCGCTCATGCAGGAAACCCTTGCGACCAGTAAAATATTCGTATGGTTGAGGTGTTCTGTCTTAGAGTGAGGAACTAGTTTAAAAAGTAAAAAAACCTAGATAGGTAGGAAGAAAGCAAACTGCTTTCCCAGTTATCTCTGTCAAGGCTAGTTACTGCAGAAAAGACTCTTTAAATATAGAAAGCATGTGGGAAGTAGAAAAGCGTAAGGTTTTAGTAAGTCTGAAGGTTGCATAATTGAATTTGCTAAACTGACATTTTCCTAGGAAGTTAAGATAAATACACAATAAAAATAAACCTAGTTCAGCAGTTTTTGCTCTACAAAACGGTATACCTTCATTTCATGAAGAAAAAAATAAATCCATTTCTCCTCCTTTTCAGAGTACAATCAATACTCCCTTTCCCCCTTATACTCTCTTCCTCAATACTTAAAAAAAAAAAAAAATCTGAGAAATATATTAAATCCAAGGGATTATTAGATTACAGAAAAGACTTTTTCATATAATTTATGATTCAGCCAACAGTAATTAAATCATACCAGAAATGTGTTTTTCTACAAACTTCAGCTCTACCACCATCAAGAAGGAATAGTATAGACAAATACACATCAACAAGAAATCAAAGGACACATTTTCCAGTAACTGGATAGTTTCACGACGACATCCCTTTTCTGACTCTTTTGAGCAGGACCATATCACAACTTCAAAGCAAAAGTACCGAGACCTTCCAATTCATTCAGATCAACAGTTTCTATCACTTTAAATTGACGTGTTTTTTTAAATCTTAAATAATAAGATGATGGATTAGCAATATTGTCTTTTAAGACAGATAACTGCTCGTAAAACCGCAAGCAGACTTACGTCTCAAGTTCTAAATTTGTCTGTTCTTTGTTTTCATTGCTGCCACTTTGAATCATACACTGTAACAGGATGTCATCTTTTGAGCAAGTTCCTGGATCACAGCCTGGAGTGTGCATAGACACTTCCGTTGTCAATGTTTTGCTCCTGGTGTGGCAAAAAAAAGCCTCAATCCTGTAATCTGGGTACATCTAAACTGCAGACCATCTCTCTCATCTGAGCTGGCTTTGAGGCAGCTCAATTGCATACTATTCAGACTGAATTTACTAGCCCAGAGCTCAGAGTAAACTGTCAGATTCAGTTTTTACTTTCCAGGCAGTGGTCTGCACACAAACATGAAGCTTCTGTCAAATATCAGTTTCTCAATGAGAGCACAAACCTGTATAGAAAAAATGATGATGAGTGGCCAGAAACTATAAAAGTATTAATCTGAAAGTAAAAAAAAAAAAAAAAAAAAATCATATTTTTCTGTTTTACAAATGCAGATGAGTTTTTGAATTCAGCACGTAAGCTTTAAATTCCAAAGCTGAAATTTCAAAAGGAGTTTCTTGGGAAATGAGCACTAAACCTCAGAACCTCAATTACTGTTTAGTCACGCAGCTCCCTATGAAACCAACAGAAATCCTACCCTGAAAGCTGTTTTTCTTTCTCACCTTAACAGAAATAGTCTATTTACAATGACACAGATTGAATAATTCTGCAAAGCTACAGAATTTAGAGCTGTTGGCTCTCGCAGATGGGTTACATCACGCACTCGGTCTGTAGGCTGCCTTAGGCAACATACAAAACTTCCTCTTCTATAGTCTGAATAACTAAGTAGTGCAATATCTGGAAGAAATCTGGACTTGCCAGTGTTGTACCTCAATTATTTTCCTTATCGATACAGACTCAAGGCTGCCCCTCTCTGTAATTTTAGTTTACAAAATAAGTGAAATCAGGAATGAGTATACCAGCACTAAGTCTCACAGGCAAAACAAAACTGATTTGTATTGAAGAACAAAAGACATCAAAGAAAAAATTCGAAGCATGGTACCAACTCAGCGGTAGCTTACAGACAAAAACAATGAAGTTCAGTATCTCGCCATTTAAGCGCCAGGATCTCGAAGACACAGACCAGGACTTTGAAGTTTTGGTTGCCCAACCCATCACTCAGGAGAACTGTGAACAAGAGGTAGCACTTGCTGGACAAGTTATGGCAAGGAAACGAGAACCACATCAGCTGATACCAGAATGCCAAAGGGTGCCATATTATGATACCACATAAAGCACTTTTCAGATGAACAGCCACATCACAAACTACACCAATGACAACTCCTGACCAAAAAAATCTTACAAGCTGGCGTATCCACCACTGGACACTTTACACAGTCACTGGCAATACATCAATGCCATAGTGGTACTTCACTTCTTGCTTTTTGTTAACAGTAATAATTTTGAGGATGATGGGGGCTTGATGCATTGCTTTCAAGGCATTATCTGGTACGATTTATTATTTTTATTTTGGAAGCAACTAAGAATTGCAGTCACACGTAGCTCTCTTCCCCATCTAAAGAAAGCCTCACAAAATCTCTTAGAGACAAATATTTTTGTTCCTGTTTTATTCATTCACCAGCACATCAAAGCATACAGGAATCATCCCAGCTGCCTTTAGCCACCTACACAAGCCACTTATTTTTGCCTCCTTAGGTGCCGAGTGGCTAGAGATGGTCATGGGGCAATTCAAATCCTCACTGATCGCAAAAGAACTAGAATAGAACAGCTTCTAGCTCTAGTTAAGTGGTGAAGTTACTAGACAAAAGTTCTTCAAGTTAAGCAAAAGTAGGCTGAAAATTTAAGGGAATTTTCCAGCGTCACAGAGCACCTGAGCTAGGGTGATATAAATGAAGTCCATCTGAATTTGATAGATCAAGCCCATAACTTTGCACTGGTAGAGCTAAGAACAGAGCTATTCTTTTTTACTTGCAAACGTCTCCAGCTTCTGGAAGCCATTGCCCGTTGTACAAAAAACAGTCATACATGGAATCTCTCTGTGTTGTCAGTTTGATTTCTTGGAGAAGCGTATTTTCACTTAAGGAAAGACATAAGAATTGAAGCAGTTTTGCAACCTCTGCAGCAGTCTAGCTACTTAGCTGCCAGCATTCTTTGGTTATGTTCCCTGCTTTATCTCTGGACAAAATCAAACTTATACTAATAAAACACAACACTCATATCTGCAAACTCTTACAGACTATTACAGGTCAACTACAGAGATGGAGCTTTTGGAGTGCTAATGAAGGGCTCTGGGAGGTTAGATTCATTGAATGCAAACTTCCGTTTCTTTCCCAACTTCCCTGAAGAAGAAATGAAACAAACTGCAAACCCCCAAAGTGGGCCTAGAGTCAGATTTTCGTCTCACTTACCTAGATGCACTATCAAGTAACTGCATTGATGTGATGCAGCTACTTCAGAGTCACATCACAGTAAGTAATAGAATCTACCCTCCAATTTTCATTTTAAACCTGGATTAACTACGTAAAGACGACAGAAAAAAAAAAGATCACCTTCTAGTTGTGTATTTTAATGACCGTGATTCAGTTTATTTAGTATGTTTTAATCAGGAAAATGGACTAGGTGCAGCAGGATTTCTGACATCAACAGGCACTGCTCAGTCTGTGCCTACAACCGAGCAGAGTTTGAAATCTCTCTTTATTCTAGTCTCCTGCTCTTTACCCTCCAACAAAAAGGGGTTCACATCAATAAGGATCTTAGCAGCTCTGCTCTCTGAAGAGATTTCAGGACTATTTCCTAGCACACAGGTGGAGTCAGGAAGGGTATTTAAGCATGGCATCTCCTGAAGAGTCTATGTTTGTCACACGTCACCCTGTTAAAAAGACGTTCCTAATGCCTATCTGATGTTCTGCTTGTACCTTCAGAAGACAAGAAGAAACCTCCCAGAGTGACACAACTATTCTTTATCTTTCACTTGGCAAAGTATTGATAAATTGTGAACTTGGCACTTCCGACCGCTCCTCTTTGTAGGCTACAGAATATGCATGAAATACCCTGTGTCTCTTTGTACGTCCTAAAAACCCGTTAGTCACATGTGCAGAAGGTCTGCTTGCAGTTTTCCCACATCCCCTGTGATTGTGATACCACAGTGAAAATCACAGATGTTGCTGAACAGACCAAACGTAACTGCACTAAAGCAGTGAAGCTACTGCTGCTTTTGTACTTCTGGATGCGACTGCCTACTTTTCAGATGACGCTGTACAAAATAAATATTTGTAAGGGTGATTGCAGAGAAAATTAACTAGTAGCCATATCTAGCTGTAAAAAACACAATGGGAGGTAAAGTTACTTAACTAACCTTAACACTGGTTACATGAGGGTGAGGAGGCAAAGACAGACAGACAGAAAGGGTCGATCTGAAGTAGCTTAAAGGAAAAATTTAAAACCAATGACTCATTTGGTAAAATTACAAGAAACTAAAACTAACCTTTAGACAGAAAAGTCCCTAGGATTGTTTGTTTGTTTGGTTTTTTAATATACGCTACAAACCCTGCCCACAATGTCTGTTCAGAGAAACGAAGGCTACCTCAAAGTTATTGTCTTCCATTTAACGTTTTCTTAATTTCTTCCAATTATTAGTATTAACACATTACATAGACCTCAGTGGTTTGAAAGCCTACTTTGGGACTGGGTAAGCTATCTGTCTGGAAACAGACTCTTAAGAGATGTAGCATGATACTATGACAGTCACAGAACTTTGCCATCAGAGCCTGATTTTAGTTTTCAAGGCTATTTTACACATTAGATGATGCATCACCCACTGAATCAATGGCTTAGAAATATCTTTTCAATGTTAGAGACCTAACAATGAACTCTTCTAAGAAGCACAACATCTAAAATTAAAATACCTCAGAGGTTTTGCAGTAAACTGTTGTAGGGTGGGATATGAGGCAGAAAATACATTTTTTTATTTTAAGAGAGGATATTCTGTTTCAACAGCCATGAATATGAATTACAAAATTTGAATTGCTTCTTTCTTACACTATTGGCAAAAAACCCAAACAAAGTAAAACAAAACCAAAACAAAATCCAGGTCCTGTTGTATTTGAACTATACTAACAGCAAACAGGTACCTTTTCCTGCCAGGTTAAAAAAAAAAACAAACAACATTCCCTGGTAATACAAACTGAGCACTACAAATCAATGAGAAGCTCCTTCTGTTAATGTGTTATGAAGACCACACAATCAGAAGCTCTTCAATGATTAACTGAACTCCAACAGAGATGTAATCTAGCAAATACATTTAACAGCGGAGTTATTTACCTGAGTAGTTTCCTGTGTGAGCTTTGCGTGTTTCCACTCACACTTATCTTTGTATTCCACAGTGGGATGCAACAGTAATAAAAAAAATCACCATGAAGGACTGTTTCCTGTGGTTGCTCAATCTGTCCTCAAATCAGTGGGAAGCTAGTGACAGCAAAGGTAGATTTGGGTCTCCTATGCTCCTTAAGGAACAACAACATTTAAAAATAACGAGAATCGACCTGGAAGTCCTTTGTGACAAATGGTAAGACTCCAGCTTCCCAATGCCTACATGTAACGTAGCACCTTGATGACTTCACCAAAACAGTAAATCCTGCTTGTTATCAGCAGCTGAGAATCAGCAACACCATCTACTGCATCCCTTCTTTACTGGAATACAACCAGTAACAGTAGTATCCCGCAGACACAGAGGTCCTCACACGCCAGCCAGCAGTACTGGACTTGGCTTCTGTCCTTTGCCCAGATTCTGCCATTTCTCTAACTAAAAAAAAAAAAGTCACCCCAATCTGATCCTTACCAAATGCTTTTCGGAAGTTAGACCAAACAAGCTTCAAATATATTCTTTCTACAAAGGAGCAAGACCACAGGAAAGGAATACCCTTTTGTTGTTCCTGTGTTCTCTATGTATTTTGCATAGGATCACTTTCAAAATTATTTTAAAAACAACTCAGAGGAAGTTCACAAATGGAAAAAAAAAACATTAAACTTCCAAAGCTCTCTTCACTGCTGTGAGGATATCACAAGGTAGATCTCTCCTGTAGCTCACAGGACCAGCCCCTATCCTAGCTCAGTCACATGCCGTTAAGACTACAAAGAACTCTGATTCTTCTTCTTTTTTTGTGTAGCTACAATAACCTGAGGCACTAAAACCCCAAGTACTGTGAAACCCATAGAGGTATTCCAAGGAAGCAGCAACTGGAGGAGTTACTGAACTTGCACAGTGGTGTTGGATCTTGACCTCTTCTTCCCTTCCCTCGTACTTTATACATATTCCAGGCAGTAAATGCTTCCTGGAATATAAAGAGAGTTTAAAAAAAAAAAAAAGGGAGCAAAAATGAGATGAAAAAAACCCAACATCTAAAGAAATCATGACAAGGAGTTGAAATGAGAAAAACTTTTAGGGCCAAATATAAAGACTGTTAATGCAGTTACACTTACTTATATTAACATTAGAACCATTCTTTGTAGCACTGAGATTCTTTGCACAGTTTACATTCATACAGCTTCTACCTTCAGTTGGAAAAAACAGTTCAGAAGAACATGCTTAACAAGTGTTCTGATTATTAGCTCAATATGTCTTCCCCATACTTCTAATTTCAAGGTTTATGTAAGGTATGTCAGTTAACTTTATTGGAACCTTCAGTCAAACCTGTATTATCCCATGTTAGCAATAGTTACCAGGCAGACGCTACTCACTGCTGCCATCTCATGGTAGCGAGCATATCCGAAGTGCTCAGTAAAACACAAGGGAAATGTCTTAATTTCTCAATTTTACAGGTGCTCATCAGCTGAGAAAGCTGAGTTTCTGACTACATGTAAGCTTCAGTTCTACTGACACGAAAACAAGTGGATAGTGAAGAAATTATAAAGTTACAGGTATCGGCAATACTTCATGAAAGAAAACCACATTAGCCCAATGAATGGATTGAGCCCCAGGTTCACGTAAGAGAGTTTTACCAGATACAGTGTTCAACACCTTCTAAAAACAACAACAAAAAAATCACAACTTTGCTATAGTGAGCAAAACCTACTTGAAACTCCATGCTTTAGAAAAATAAAGTATGGTGTGATGACTATTTGCTGTACAAAATTTGTCCCCTTTCACTTCATGTAAGCCTAATTAAGTGCTTAATCAAAGAAAAATAAAAAAATGGAATTATTTTTCTACAAATGCCTAAGAAAGGAGGGGATCTTCTCTTGAAGGTTCTTCATTGAATTAATTTCTCAATGCAACAAAATATAAAAATAGTAACTAATGAGTTAAATACTACAGCTGCTACTAAGCGCTGGTCAAGACCTAGGCGTTAGGGCTATCCGAGTTCAAGGCAAGTTAGAATTTCAGGGTATGTCTCAATAATTATTTTATTTGTTTTAAAACTTTGAAATAAAGAATAAAGGCACATAAAGATAGTAACAAAAAGATACAAATGAATTTTAGAATTTTTCTACCCATGGAAGGTTTATGTTTGGCAAAACCGAAACAGGAACTGTTGAAAACAACTAAATTCCCACAAAATATCCTGTAGTAGCACTCAGAGTGAAGCTTGCTGTCAGCTCCTACATCTCTGATGACATTAAGGGAATTGCCCCTTCGGTGAGAGGGGTCAGCACATGATGAGAAATTGTAACATGGAAAACGGAAATTCAGTGAGGGAGCCCAGTGAATATAAAAATAAGGGTAAGAGCTCCTTGCATGACAGCATGCCAGGATTTAAATATTGACAGCTTAAATATGTTTCTTTGAAAAATCAAAACAAGACCCAGGAACAGTTTTTGAGGAATGCAAAAGGTTTTCTGCAAAATCCTATTCCGTTTTTGATCATTCTAAACCAGAACTTTGTGAGGTCTAGCCTAGATCCACGTAGAAAAGCAAAATATAGGTACTTGCAAGATGAACTAGAAAACACAAGGATATGATAGAGTTGTTACATTATAAGGTAGACAAATACAAAGAATAGTTTTTACTTTAAATCACCCCACCGTAAAAATTTTAGGAAGCAGTAAAATTTCTTCCATTCAGAAA
Organism: Platalea leucorodia; assembly: GCF_965183815.1. Classification (NCBI taxonomy): domain Eukaryota; kingdom Metazoa; phylum Chordata; class Aves; order Pelecaniformes; family Threskiornithidae; genus Platalea; species Platalea leucorodia. The sequence continues at coordinate 5,537,203 of NC_138828.1, read as the reverse complement.
TCCAAATTGAAGTCACATTGGTCTAAATGTAAAGATTTACCAATCAGTTCACGCAGGCGGTGAAACACACAGGGCGAGAGAAGAAAAGGGGGAGAAAGACCCAAAGGCAGAAAGTAAGCAGCAAAAGAAGTGATTCAACAACAAATAATCTTTGGTGGTTTTCCTTTTAAAAAAGCAGACTGTAAGGTCACAGTACCGGGGATCTGATTAACAGCCTCAAATGTACTGGCAAGATCATCAACGTATTTGAACAGAGACAAAGACAAGGTCTGAGAAAGACTGGCATTAAGTAAAGTATAAAACATTAACATTTTAAAAACTGCAAGGCTGCCAACCTGAACACAACCTGTGCTTTGTAAACAGCCCTAGGAAGACATGGAGACACACAGAATACAAGTGTGGTCCTTCACGCCAGGGAGTCTATTTGCTGATGCACTCTAGGTCAGCTACAGCTATGCACAGATACAAATTAATGCCTTGTTAAGAATTAATATTTGAGTGCTAGCTTTGAGTGCACAGAATGGGCACAGTTCGGCAGATGCCACAGCCTCTATGAACTCTGCAATGATAAAAATGGTGTCATATCTGAGGCTTCCTAAAGTTTTCCGTTGGGTAGGCAGTATCACATGTAACGCCCGGTTTCTGCACATTCAACATAGCCAACAGCATAGCCTTGTATTTATAGGTTACCACTGCAGCTTGCTGCTGTGCACAATTCCATTGCATCATTGATACTATGTGTAAGTACAAACAAGAACTATATTCTTCCAGAATAGAAAAATTAAGGGACTATTATTGTAGAACAGAACTTCACAATACAGACCATACCTCTATAGAAGAATTAATCATTTGCTCTCTGATTTGTGTGATCTAAAACTAGCTGGTAAATAAATAGTTATTTTTATATTACTGTATTGAAGACACCAATTATTTTGTCACTTTTGAAATGAGGAAGTCATACTACTACTCCTTTTGCTCTTCCTTTTACATGATGAACAGCTCCAGAATCTACTGTAAGCCAGGCTCCCCAAGCTACAAGATCTCTCACTGGCTGCTGCTGTCATATCCACGTCCTGGCACCATTAAAGCACAACTATGGCATGATTATCGGGTTCCTGCAGTATAACCTCCCTCTGATTTAGTGAGTTAGGTTGGCAGCTCTGATGTTCAGCTTTCTACATTACTCGAGATGCAATTATGCAACAGATAAAGCCCCCTTTAATGCAAATGTCATCTCTTTATGATGCTATATGTGTGTTCATTAGATCTCTTGGTGTCTGTAATGTTTTATGAGTGTTATGCCTCCAGGTTCTCAAGGAGAAGTGATGAAGTCATAAAAATTCTGATATTTGCTTCCTTCTTCTCACCTTTCATCTTCTATTTACATGAGGTCGCACTAATGCTGTCAATTATCCAAGCATCATTTGGTTTGTGGAAGATGTACTTTTTCTACCCACTGCTTGGGTAAGAGAAATGCTCTGAACTGTATAATTTCAATTCTTTACAGCATGCGTGGAAAGAGAGAGAGGTTATTCCTGAATTTTAGGACAGCCCCAGTTTTATTTATGACTTAAGTATTGCTTTTCATTTTCATTTTTAGCGATAATGACTTGCTGTCTTTGATATGAATTTTCAAGGTCCTTTGTGAACTCTTCCTTGCTATGGTCTCTTGTATAGATTAAAAAAATTCTCAATGCTTTACAAATAAAGCTACCAATTAAAGTCTCATAAAACCTGGGATAAAAGGAAGAGATTTCAAACAATTCACAGAAATATAAACACCAGAGAAAATATAATAAAGCTGTGCTTTTGTCGCTGTAGGAATTTCCATCCTGGCAACATCCTGCTGTGATACACTGTCCTCTAGTCCAGTGAGCAGCTTTTGGTATAGATCAGCACTGATTCAACCGCTGCTACCATAAGAGGAATCAATGCATGCTAACATGCCCGAATTATTTCATAGAAAAGACCCTACTAATACTCTTGATGCAATTTTTAGATTTCCAAGAACATTGCTTCTCTTCAAAGCCATTATTGTCTACATGTAAGTACATACATACTTTGGGTACAGGCTGTGATAGCCTAGTTTTCCAAACATCCAGTAACATATTCACAGTGTCTCAAAACTACACCAATAAATAATGTTTCCATATCATTTTACTGTATTTTACTAACATTAGACACTATTTCAACTTTTATTAAACCTAAGGTTCATTGAAATGCATGAATAGTAGACAATTTATGCTTTACTTGATTATTAAAGAGAGAAACAAGTATCTTTTCCTACTGCAGCTACAATTATTAAAATCCCACAGGGATTAAATTCACTACTGAATAAAATGAGGGGGAAAAAAAAAAAATCTGTAAAGACTGTCTTAACTGGCTCTTGTCAGTGTTGTAAAAAGTTCATGTTCTATTGTTGATGGGACTTAAATGTTCTAGAGAGGCACATTATATTGATGTTTAATCTTGGCTGCCTAGAGAAATGGTAACTTTTTAGTTATTATTGTTGCTGGTTTGTTGGTGTGGTGGGTTTTTTTTGTTTGTTTGTGGTTTTTTTTTTTTTTTTAAATCTCAATACAGCTAGTGCTTTAAGACAACAAAGCCAGAACCAGTAGTAATCTTCCTTAGTATGCAATTGCATGAAATAGTATCATCCTAGATTAAATGAAAGTAGAAACAATAGTTCCAAAAGCTTCTTTCTACTAAGACAATTACCAAGATAGCTGAAATCTGGTACTTATTTATGAAATAGCTAACCTAAATAATAAAACAGGGTAACTTGTTTCCAAGAGAGCCAAAGTTGTGCAGGACTCCAAAGACTACTTTTCAGAAACAACTAGGGATAGAATGCCAGGGAAGCATTCCGATTCCTTGAAGTCTCGTGCCAGCTGACTTAATTTTGGGACCGTTGTCCCCAAAGGGAACATCAGGGGCCTGAATTCAGGGTCTAGGCTCAACATACATGATGTGGGCAGAGGTATGTGTATCTGTGTGGGATTCAAAGCAACCAACAAGCTGGGCAAGGAGCTGTGTAAGTCATGACACTGACCTGTAATAAGGAATAAAGAAGTAAAAAGTATTAATGAAAAAGAGAAAGTGCTCGAGTCAGAGCAGTTCTGAAATCCCACACATCTCTGAGGCAAAGTTACCACACTCCGGCCTAAGAGAATCCATCCCTGTTCACTGCAGGACTGCAGATGCAAATAGTTCCATAGGGAGGCACCTGTGACTTTTCCCCCCAAAAAAGAAATCAAGAGGCAAGTTTTTAAAACACAGTCAACCAAGGGAAGAGGTGTGAAGATACTGGGACTGATCATGTGCCCACCACTTGAATGTTGCCATCAGTCAGTGCTCTCAGCAGCTTGCCTTTCCATCAATGGGGCACAATGACTTTTGCTCTGAGCAGAGCCTGTGCTTCGTAAAGAGCCGGTTCTTGCCCCACAGTATTCAGTGATCTGGCTTGCAAATCCCACTAGGCTCCAGCTGGAGGAACACCTACTTCTTCCTCAGAGATGCCTGAGGGCTGAACTGCTCAGATTTTCCAAGTCAGTAGCAACTCCGGACATTCACACACTTTGAGTATATCCCTGAGTGACAGCTAAGCTGCACACAGACAAAATATAAAAGCAACTCGTGTGTCTAAAAGTACCAATAAACAGTTACCGAGGTTTTCAGAAGTCACCAGAAATGTCAGTCAGGTAATTCCAGAAGCATTAGGAAATCACGATGCCACTTGCTTAGCACTTTTCAAAACCTAGACATTATAAGTTAAATAAAGGTAATAAAACCCTTTATGAAATAGAAATAACTATTGCTTTTACAGTCCTACCTAGAATGAAGCAATTATTAGTGTATGATTTTAGTCGTTTACATTATCACTGTACTGATAAATAAATTCTGTACTTATCTTTTATTAAACCTGACATAGTGAGAAGGTTGCACAGAATTACTACAAAAATTAACAACAAAGCCCCTCCAAGTTACAGCTTGCTAGTTTGTCTTGTCATCTCTACATCTGTCACTTAGATTGAAAAACCCTTTGGGAAATGAACTATCCTCATTTCCTTTTCAGAGCAGTAAGTATCATGTACAAATTTAAATAATAAAATTAATAATGTATTTATGTGCCAAGTTGCACAGAAACATCAAGGAACTTGTGTTATGCTGCTTTCCCCCCTCCCCAACCATCAAGTTTTTTGACACGGAATTTGAACCCTCAGAAAATAGCATAAAATCTGCAAGTTATTATAATAATCCTGGCCTAACTGCAAAGGGAACAATTCTAGCTTCCGAATTTAATTATGTTCTTTTTTAATATAGCCATCATCAGATTCATCATCTTCAGGTTCTCCATGTAAGCAGGCAGCCATGAATAAAAAAGGGGCTGAGAGAAACCAACATATTGTGTTGTGAAGAGTTCGGGGCACCTTCCCTAGAATCTCATACCTTTTTTAACACTGATTCTGGTGTTTCTTTCTCCCCTTTGAGTACGAGTTTTCAGGAAGGAACCGAGTGCCAGCAACTACTGCTGCCAAGGGAGAGCTGAGAGCAACACAGGACCACCTCATAGACAGAAACTGCTCCAGAACAGGCCCTAAAAATCCGTGGGGAATCAAAAGGATACGAGAGCCACCTATGGTTGCTTTTGGTTTGCATGATGGGGTGATCTTGAACAGAGAACTGAAATACAGAAACATCTTCTATGACAAGTGTTTTCCGCAAAGGTAATAAAGTTTTTCATATATTCAATATTCTTGACTTCACAAGTGCACAAAAAAAAGACCACTAATTGTACTCAAGCCTATCAGAATACACACCATTCATATTATATTCTAATTATAGTAGCTCAGGCTGAGTATTTATAGTAATTCCTTTTGCTTATTAAGCATTACTATACCCTTAAGCCAAGTTTGGTAGCAAAGACCAGTCAACATACATTTTTAATGCTGTCTATATTCCCCATGGGACCTCAGTGATCCCCCCCCCCCCTCCCCCCCCCCCCCCCCCAATGATACGCCTTCTGGGTACCAAGGTTTCACGTTTAAACAAGACCAAGCTGATTCTGTAGCTGTATCAGTACAAGTGTGTGCTAGTTTGCTTTCTGGGGGTTGTGAGGTTTGGGGTTTTGTCTTTTTTTTCCTGAAGTACTTTTTAAATTAAATGTCAAATCCAGCTTGGCACTGGAAACACACTGTATGACTCTTATTTGAGGAAAAGCTGTCAGCTTGTCTCTTTCGCTGTCAAACTCCCATCTGCTCTACAGAGATTAGTTTGGGCTATGGGAACACCATTTGGCAGGGTATTATTCTGTATATGGCTCAATAGTATACAATACAAGGCATGAAAACAAGACCACCTATGTTTTCCTGAGTTTCTGAATTACAGTTCCCAAAGCATTTAAGGGTATTTTAAGTATTTTCTATGCTACTAAATTACAAGAAATGTAAAATATTGCTTAGCGTTAGAGCAAAGGCACAAAGAGCATATCCGTTCACATCTGCCAGTCTTCGAACCAATTTTTACTATTAGTTGAGCTATATTTAAACCAAACCCTGTTCTTCCTAGAAGTGACATTTCTATACTCTGGTGGCCTAGTAGATAGAACACGGTTTTAAAAGCTAGTGTCCCTGGCTGTCTTGTAAACTACTGACTTTATTGCACAGCCTCAAGGAAATCATTAAGTCTCCGTTTTCATTCTGCTAAATGGTTATTGTTTTGCACTGATACCCTAACTGTGTTAGGATTCAGCCAGCTCACTACTTAAACCCATTCCTAGCTGCACATATGCATTGAATCTGATTAGTTTTGCTACTAGGTTTCGGTAAGGCCTTAATTAGCTGGTTGAACTGGGGTGCTAGTTACTAGTAGAGATTTTTATGTTCTAGGTAGGAGATGCCAGATATACTGAAAGGCTGCATCTAATAAACATTATTACCAGAGAGTGATGATAATGTCAAAGAATACAAAGACATTTTACACAGTTGATCGGTACAGAGTTATTGCATGTGCAAAGACTCATATGAATTGAATGCCAACCATAACTTTTTCTTTCCTCATAGGACAGAAATAATATTTTGGGGTTTTGACCCTACGGGTAAGAAACAAGGATACTAGCAGGTCAAATAAACAAACAAACAAAAAAATCTAAGAAAATGGTTGGACAATGAAATAAGGAGCAATAACTTGTTAAGATTAGAAGGACATGGCTCGAAATGTTAATCTACTGAAGTTATTTGTTTGCTTTTTTTTTTTTGAAGACAGGACCATAGTTTTTGAACTGTCCTATGCAACCATACTTGCTTATACTATGTGTGTGCAATTAGCAAAACCATGCACAAAACATAGTCATGGTATGTGTGCACAACCAAATTAACCACACAGGTTTAGTGCAGTTTTAGGCCCAAAACCCATAGATTAAAAGTTACATTTTGTAGTGACTTCATAACTATGCTTTACTCTTCACTGTTCCCTTTATCTAGATTATCTGGAATCCATGATATCGTGTGCAAGTCAGTGAATTCTCAAAGATACCAGATGTAAACAGCCAAAAGTCATAGCGATATCCATAAAAAGTGCTTATGACTTTAATTATATCTTTTCCTAATTATGTCTGCGATCATAAAAGAAGTGTGGGAAATACTTCAGTGAATTGGAGCCTGATTAAAAAAAAGGCTCAGACACGAGTACATGGAGGTCAACTTATGCCTGTGAAGCTCTGAAGGAAGCAGAATGAACCACACTGATTGAAGACTACAGCATGCAGTATTTCCAGCGTTAGCCTGCAGCATCTGCAGACTGTTGCATGAAGTAGATGCATACTAAGTCTCTTCAAATATAAAAGGGGATGGTTATGGTTCAGTGGCATGTTTTTGGCAGCACTGATTTTTTTTTTCCCTTTGTCCCAATGTATCTACCGTTCTGATCAGTTCGGCCTTCTCTACCACAGTGCTATGAAGTTACATAAATAGCTGAGACCAGAAGAAAACTTGATCGTGTAGGTCCCAGCTACATGTTGCTTTAATGGGAGCTATCCTGAATAGATTATTGAAATAACTGCATGTCATATCAATACCAGTACAGCTTGTCTCCACTTCGCTATAGATCTTTCTGCCAGAACCTATTAAGGTTTAACACCTCTCTTCGATCCAGTGGCTGTTTTTTCTCCCCAAAGACAGGAAGCCAAAATCAAGTGAAGACCCTTTAATAATCTCACATCACAGCTTGTGGCTCAGAGAAGGAATCTTTGAAGGGTTTAACATGAAAGAGAAACACAACAGGGACACCTTATGTGAGAGAAGAATGGAGTCCAACTCACTGCTAGCCTCTTCGTATGTGCTAAGCTAATTAACATCACTTTAATCACTGTAAATTTAACATAATGAGAAGATTCATGCATTATGCACAGTAGTATGTCATAGCACACTTCATTTTTACATGCAACAGAAGAGCATAGATAACAGAAGATTAGCCTGCTTTAAGATCCAGTTCTAACTAGGTCATACAAATTTGTCTTCTTAAGCTCCAGCTTTGAACAGAGGTATACACCAAAGATCAGGATAAACAGTGATGTAAGTGATACAAAAGTGGATTTTATAGCAATTCTAAGTTGTTCCAGGCACTATCTGCATTCAGATGCGTGTACAGTACCTCAAATGGAACACGCACAAAATTTTCAAAATAATACAGTTTAATACTGCCAATTTTATTGGGAAAGGGAAACAAAATACCTTCGTAGTATTAATATTCAGTAATGCATTATTTGAAAGAATGAAGTATTTTGAGTTATATTTAGCAATTCAAAATAATGTTCAAGAAACAAAACTTCAGACTAATTGGGAGACAGGAAACCTGTTAAGCAAATGTGAAAAGAACTTTTAAAGTGGGCTAAGTATATACAGATGATTGTATTTTATCTCAGTATCAAAAGGTCAGGTAGAGGCAAACATCTCTGCCTCAGGCTGTTTTTCAAAGATTCCACCTGTCTCCCATGTTGCACTATTCAATCAGCTACAAGAGACACAAGAGACTTCTAGAGCTAGAGATTGATTAGCTTGGAAACGGGACAAACAAAATAGCATTAGCTATAGCACACACTTATTAATTCTTAATTTCTTATAGACATCTGCACAAGCTCTAATTAGCTGTTGGAGGCAGGGCTAGAGCAGGTAGGAATGAACTTCAAAAGCCTAATAATTAGAAGTATTTACTATCTCTACACAGTTTTGTAACTGTCTTAACAGACTCGAACTTTTCCAAACTTCATCTTTTGGACTGCAACTGCCCACACCAGAACTTACGCTGAATGGGGATTCATTTAGACCCAGAATAAAATTTCACGCATGGCACAGTAACACTTGTCTTAACATGAGAACTAGTGAACATAGATGTAATTTACACAATACTACAGCTAGCCAGCCCCACCCAAGGAAGTTTACTATGCTCAGTAAGAATGCAAAGGTGAGGATGTTTTCATACCTGTATAGCACTTCATTTGAATATGAAGTCAGATTTGCAAGTGTTACTGTACCTGCTCTGACAAAGGTATCCAAGGCTACACTGAACTTGTGCAGTGCTGGAAAGAAGCTGACAGCCTCTGCTTAACTGCCTGGCAGAGCCCAACGTCTCTCTCACATCTCCTTCTGGGAGACATGCAGATTCTGTCGACACAGCAACTGTGGAGAGGGAGAAGCTGTGCAGAGCTACACAGTTCAGTGTGCCTGGGTACCCTGCCAAGTCAATGAATGGGTTGTCAGTGATATTTGGCAAAAAAAGCCCTGTTTGGGGTGCATATATTACAAAGAGCGCAGTCATGTAACTGAGTGTTGCTATATGCCACAACAATGGACGACAGATAAATCAACAATAGTATATAGTTTGACTGAATGATACATGAAAGCAAGAGAGACTCAAGAGTAAGAAAAATGACTTAATTAGTATTCAAAGTTAAATTCAAAACTTCATTAAAACTTCCCCCAACTTTATTTAAACATCTGACTTCTCTGGAACTGAGTAGACCTAACACCACAATATGCAACATGTCTTACAACAGGCAGCATCCTACTTTGGGTCCAACACTGTAACTGTTGTTTTCAAATATTTACTTAAAATTTGGTTTGTTCTGCAGACCATAAGCCATGTGTTGAAAGAACAGAGGATCTCACATGCTTTTCATTTACATTCACAGTAACTTGTTTTTCTTCCAAGTTTAGTTAGACAATGAAGAAATAAACATAAGACATCTGCTTATTCTTTTGAGTTAGATGTGTACTTTTCTAACCTTCTACCTCTTTGCCCCTCTAGCATACAAACACCAACTTTTGTACCCTGATAAAGTTGACAAATATTAAAATGTAAATGTTGCCAAATTGTATTTTCCCTGCAAATCATCTGCCCTCATACCTGTACAGTTAAGGACATTTAACACATGTACATGTAAAAATGACTCAATTATTTCAGCAAGTGTCCACATTATTTAAAACAGATTTAACATTTTAATACAAAACACACAGCTAGCTAACCACACCAATCATTCCTGTTCATTTACTGAAAAAGAATCAAACTTATGCAAGAATGCAGACACCTATACCCATACTTGGTATTTCTCAAAATATCTAGAGATCTCTGAAGTAATGGAAAACTTCCATGCTGTTTGGCATTAAAAATCATACCTGCAGGACATTTACATATACTGACAGTCTGTGCTCCAAGATACTGAGAATGACAGTTATAGCTTTTAGAAGCTAAAAAAAAAAGCAATGTCATATTGGGCATCGCATTGATTTTGCTAGACATGTTTTTAAAAGAAAAAAAAAAAAAAGAGAGCACAACATCAAAAGCCAAACAAATCATCTGCCATAAACACTGTGCCTCATGTCACAGTCCACATTCAGGTCAAATGTATTCTCTTGTTTGGGCACATCATATCTTAACCATGCCCAGCAGTCGCTCTTAGATCGCATAAATAAAAATACTCAGGCTGCACTTAAGAAACTGAAAATACTGGGCAAGGAGGTGTTCCATCCAATCACAAAACTAGTGCAGCGTGAGGAGGAAACACTATTGTCTTTTAACAAGTACACTGCCTCAGAGCTGTGGATTTAGCACTCGAGCAAGAACCTGATGTTCTCAGGCAACTGCTTTGTTTTCATATGCTATGACATCGTACCCCTCGGGTCTTCTCAGCAGACATGTGAAGTCATACAGTGGGCTGGAGTATTGCACCATGAGCTGGAACGTATTACACAAGCTACCAACTAATTTAAAAAACACCCATCAGATAAATTAAGCTTTTGTGGTGTTGCTTCAGTTTGAATTCAGGGATTTGCCTGCCACCAATCCATAAATCTTTGTGTCCTTACATGTAAGCTTAAAATTAAAGGTTCCTCTCTCATTTTTCAAAGCAAGCAACTGTATTTATTTTCTGTTTCTATTTATTATCAATATGGAAAAAAAGTCAGAAAAGTAGTCTGGCACTGAACCTCTATGCATCCAATCTACAAAACTGACTGGTGTCTATGTAAATTGCTTATTGCTCTCACTTCAAGTTTTGTCTCAATGTAAATGCGTTCCCCTTATTCCCTTAACGTACTGGCTTCCCTCTTCTTTTAAATTTTCCTGTGGAAAAGGTATTCTCCAAGTCCTAATTAGTCCTATTGTATTCTCCCCCCCACCCCCCCGCCTTTGTTATTTGCTTCTTTTTTTGCGCTGGGAATTTTTATTTCCCCCCACCCCCACCCCACTTAAACAGAAAAGGATAATGGGAAAGATTTACAGTAAAATGTAATTATTTTTTTCAGCTTGGGGTTAGAGTTTTTTTAGTGTTGGTTGTTTTGGTGGGTTTTTTTTGTTGTTGTTGTTGTTTTTGTTTTTTTTTGTTTGTTTGTTTTTTTTAATTGCGCTACAGGCTTAACAAAAATTGGTAGACTTCTCAAGGTTAATTTCAGACCTTGGTAATATTAAACCACAGCAGGTTGTTTTTTTTAAAAAATACTGTATAGATGAGTTTTCACATTTGCACGTAAGTGCAAACAGAATTCATTCAGCACACCATAATGAAAATGGTTAGCTATCTATTTTTAAGTGGTTCTTTTGAGTTCAATAAAAATAATTGTACTGAGATAGGAAAGCATGAACCTCCTTGAAGGACTGGGTATAAAGCTTTTATTTCCAGGATTTAAAAAAGAATCTGAAACAAATGCTACACAACTTTTGTAGTTAAGCTGTGATTATCCACCGTTTTTTCAGTCCCTGTAAAATACTGCCTGTTTAATTTCTGTTGTATAAGTGACCTGCAAGTCCCTCTGAGACTTATGGCTGTTAACTAGATGACTCTTGTATTTCGCTTTTTAAATAAACTTTTTCAAGCAATTCCCATGGTAAAGAGAGAATGAGGATCAAGTGTAATACAACAATAATTTGCTTACAGTACATGAGCAGTGGAACAGAACGCTTTCATCCTTGTCGCGACGTATCTTGTGCTTTCAAATGCTGGCCTTATATGTTTTGAAGTATACTGCACATAAATGAGAATACCATGTGTTCTCTGAAACAGAATGTAGACGTTTTCAGTGTCTGAGAGAACATTTCAAACATTAGACAAAAGATGAGAAAAGGAAAGCAAATGCTTCTGGAAGACTTCATGATTCTCCTCCCCCCAGAAACCAACAGTACTTTAAAAAGCATTCCCATTTCAGTGGAGACTTACAAAATGTGTTCTGACTTTTATTCTGAAAACACCACTGTTTTCAGTAGTCTTTTGCATGGTACTGAAGGGCTTTTCCTAAAGGACATATTCTTTCAAAAGGGGAGAATTATTTTCTGTGACCCCTGAGCTTCTGGATCAGGACTCATTACAAGTAGGAGACCGATAGAGCATCTCTAGGATTATTCCAGAGGTGTTATGCTTTGGTGGCAACAGCTCACACAGCAAACATATCAAATGCTTAAACAGAGATGGAGGAAGCAGAAGAAAAATAGAAAAGGAGGCAGGTTTTAAAAATAAAAGAAGGGACACTGTTCAAACTTGCAAACTTCTAAAAACAGAAGAACAAATAATCCTTGGTCTTATTCTCCTTACTCTCTTCCCAGCATAAGCCACCAGAGAGGGAGAATTACCCATGACCTCGCCATTTATTAATGAAAAGCAATTCTATTGAATTCACTTAAACTTTTATAATCCTGGTGACAGTTAATGCCTGTTGAAAAATAGAACTTGAAGACTTTTTTTTTTTTCATTATTGTTTCTTACATCAGGAAAAGTAAAAGCAAATTTTTCAGTGGAATGTGTAACAGAAATGCTACTTCTCCTTTGGATAACACTGCCACATGTTGGGGCTGGGATTTCCATAAGCACACAGGTTTGCTTAACGTGATAAATCATACTGGTTTTAAACATTGTCTAAAAGAAGCTAGCACTTTTACACTAACATTGAAGTTTTACCCTTCTCATTTTATTTCATCTGCTTTTTACATATTAAAAATAAATTTCTGGAGCTCTCTCAAGCTAACAAATGGCCATATAAATCAAATTTTATAAATAATCATTTTTATTTATTGGGCTCTAGTCAGCCTTCATGTTAACTAGCTGGACTACAAGGAGGTTATACAAATGATATATTCTCGTCTTTGTCTAAAACAACTTCCACTGTGAATTTCAGACCATACTGCAAACCACTTAACAAAGGAATCCCTTCATCTGTGCCTGAAGTGAAGAAGCTCCTGTGACGAAATACAGGCCAACAGGACATAGCAATGTTCTGCAGCTGGTTAGAAAACACTGCTGCATCATCTTCAAGTAATCTGAAAGAGCCTGAACGTAATTTTCAAAATAGGATTTTGACCAGAAACCAATAGCATTAGAGAAACAAAGCAAAAATGACAAAAAGATCCCCCAGATCAGCTACACTGAATTCTTCACAAGCACAAATTCTCTCAACTATTTTGTATTTTGTTTAAGAGCCAGAACATGAATCCACAATTGTTTAGGACTGTACCTTCTTATGCTGAATGTTTTCATAGCATTAAGGAACACAGCTTAAAAAAAAAAAAAAAGATTTTGAAAATTGGTTACTAGTATTTCTTTGATTGAGAAAAAAAGAAAAAAGAATGGTTAGGTTACTGTTGTCTGTGCGTTTCTGACAAAATATTTGGTTTTAGTCATCTCAAAATGGAGAGAGAAACCTAGCCCTAGTCAGGCCATTTAGCAAATCCCGACTCAGATTATTTGTACATTTTAACTGCTTGAAGCTCCTCCTCCTCCCTGCTATCAAAATTGTCCTTCATCCACCTACCTGAGTCTCTTCAGGAGGGAGATGCTCCAGCTCTTCCTCCTACAGATGCCCAAAAGCTAAACCAGTGTCTGTGCCTGGAGTTATCAACATCATCAACAACACGAGCCTCTTGTGCTACAGACATTTCTTCTGTAAATTGCCATTGCTTAAGAATACTCTGGGAGTGAAAACGAAAGCAGCACCAGCGTTAGTGAAAATTTCTCAAGATCTGGAGCAAAATAAGACCAATTTTCTAATCCATGGAAAGTCTCTGCAATGAGGAGCACTGTTAATCTATTTTTAAAAAGTTATATATACTCATAGAAGAGTATTTCATTCTATCACCAATGCCATTAAGTTTTTTTTTTAAAAAACATCCATTTTTATTGATGTCAACTGTCAGTAATGCTGCCTATTGTCTGTCTTCACTATTTCAATGTTATCAGCTCAACCATAAAGCAGTGAAATAAGATAATTTTCTTCAGTCCAATCTACTGTCCATTACTGCTAGAAAAGAATATTCACCCTTTCACTTGAGCTTCCAATCAGAGATCAATCATATTTTTGCACTGAGAAGGGAAAAGTGTATAGGATTTCTTTTTCTCATATAAAATCATTCTTACAATTGTAACCATAGTCAAAAACTATAGCAAGAAAGCAAATATTACAGACTGGATTAAGATTCAAAAGAAAGGTGTAATTATACTGTAGATTTCTATCATAAAGAAGTTACTGGTGGTTCTTCACTTTTACTATTCAATATTGCTGAAAATACAATAATACTTATTATGAATCCAGATTTTTCCCCATTAATTCCCATGAAACCTTCATTACAGAGAAGTTAATGGATTTTTTTTTTAATATACAAAACATTGCTGTAAATCAGAGTGCAACTTCAGATACCTTGAGAAGATGTGTTTTTTTTTCTAATGCTCTGATGTCCAGAGAGAAGTAGCAAGCACATACAGTTCTGAAGGTATGCAGAGGTACGTACAAAAGGCAGTGTTGTTAACTGCACACACAAACAGACAAATAAAATTTTATATGCATGACGCTAGCTCTGCTTTACCAAAGTATGGCCTCCCATTGGCTCCAACTTCCGTTATCTCTCTCAACTTTTACAATATTTTTCTATTCCGACTGGCTACGGGAATCACTCCTGCTATACATGAACCTGTATACGTGACTGATACATAGCCAGATTAGAGAGGAAGGTGTCTACAGCTACGGAATATTATTGCGCATGTTGCACATCAAAATACCCTGGTCCAACAGATGAGGGCCATTTACAGCAGAAAAGCTGATGCTGTGGGTGATGGTGATTTTCAGTCACAGACTAGTTTCTGTGCCAACACGAAAGGGGATCCATGTTGCACAATTCCCACACTGTTGCTTTCCTACAAAGTACCTTTCAACATTTTAAGTGCCTAAACACCACTTGTTATCATTTTCCTTAGTCATAAATAATCTTTTTCCTTAACATTTCAAATATACAATGGAAAAGCTTCAGTCAATGATTATTTTAACCTAGCTTTTTGCATTATTTGACATCTCAGCTAGAAAAGATCAATGTACAGACTGAACCTAGAAGCACAACTCCTCAAAACAAAGCAACAGTTTTATTTTGGCAGATGATGCTTAGGGTTTGGGAGGGACTTATTATTTATAGTTGTTGAACGTTGTTCAAAATTGAACTGCTAAAGAGAAACAAATAATGAAAAATGCAGCCTCTACCTTCTAATAGAAATATTGCTTTAATTTTGAAGTGAGGTTTGTCTACTATGGATAACTGATTGGATGTGAACTTGGACATCAGAGGAGGGAATAATTTAAGTTTCAAATTTTAGACAAAGTTTTGAGTTCCTGATGTGTATTTGCAAGGTAGCACTCAAGAGAAATTGTTCTTATTCCCCATTTTGACAGGCTCTGTTCAGCATTTTCTCAAATTATTTATGGACCCAAATCTTAGAGTGCTGTTACTGCCATTAACTTCTTAAAAACATAACTAACACTAGAATTTTCCAAGACAGTCTTTACTAGGCTATCCACACAAAGTATTTAGGTCCCTTGACACTTAGAAACAGATCCTTAGGCAAGACCAATGCATCAGAATAGTCTCCAATTTGATTTATTAGCAAGCTCATTATCTTAAGACTTGGAAGAAAATATGAAATAGTCATCTTTGATTCCATGTGATGCTAATGCACATGAAGGCGAATTGTGCATTCACTCTCCTTTCATGCTATTCTCAGGGCTTCCCAGCGGCTTTAACACATGATCAGATTTAATAGCAAAAAAACTACCAGTCAGCCCCGTTTTAATCAATTAAATGAATAAAAGATTCATTTTAAAAAATATCAACATCACAAAATATGAAGTACAAGGATTATGAAGCCATCCTGCATAAGCAACACTCCTACTGTATACTTTCTTTTATGCTCATCAACTGCACAAGGACTACATTAGCAGTTTTCTTTAAACAAACAATAGAAGAAAACAGCAAGAGTGTGGAAGAAGCATAAGGCTGTGTGTAAGACTAAAAAGCAGTATTAGAGCTTCCTCTGCCACTGGACCCAGTACCATGTATAACGTTTTTGTTTACAAGATAGCCAAGAATATTTAAAGTTGAAATTTGTGCATTTAAAGAGCTATGTATTTTCATTTAAACTGAATGACAATAAACAGCATTGCTAGTACAACGTGCCATTTGATTCATCATATTTTAGGGATGGGAGACTGGTTACTGTCTGCCCACCCAATACAGTTCTGTATCTGGTATTGGAGACTGTCATAAACATTCTCTCAAGTTCAGAGATGATCTAACACTGTGTCTGCCCACACAGAAATAAAATATTGCTCCATATCCATTAGTATAAGCACATATTTGGCAAATGATGGCTAAGCAGAAGGAGTATAAGTCTGAAAACTGTTAGATGGATGAAGATAAGTATTTAGTGTTCTATATGCAGTAATAGCAAAAATAAGAAAAGGAACATATAGTGTCATATCAAAGCAAAATATTTTGACAGACTGCAGAGAAATTTTCTAGGGAGATTTCCAATTGAAATGTCACTGCTTTTTAAATGAACCTGGGAAAGCATTAGGAGGCAGTCTGAGGAAGTAAAAACTCTGACTATGTGAGAAGTGTCATCCATTCCCAACTTCTGAGTTGAGAGGAAAGAACACACACACTCTAAAACAAACCCACAAAGGCAGCTCTGCACCATACACTCCTACTCCTTCCTCAGGCTTGTGACAAAGGAAGGGCAACCTGGCATTCCAACATATCTGAAAACAGATACCCGAGTGGTTGCTTAACATATTCCAATGCCCCGCTGTTAATTCCTTTAAGGATGGAAAATTGATGTAAACAGCAAATAATAGTCCAAAAATACCAAAACATTACCATCTTTCATCTGACATTCTAACAGAAATGCTCCCTTGTGTAAGCGCAATGCACTCCTGTGACTTTTTCCTGTTTAGCTATTTCATCTGCTTTATTTCATTCTACACAAGATAAATATCAAATTGTCCTGAGATATTAAATTCCTTCCTGGTGAAGCTTCCACTGGTAGCATTCTCTCATTACATTCTTGAGCAGTTTTGCTGACCTTGCCTTAAGTAAAAGTATCCTCTTTGCTTAGTAGAAATCCAAAATAACCACTTGCTCTTCCTCCCTAAATATTACTTTATGCAATTTCAATTTTGAGTGCAATATCTTGTTATGGTAGGCACAGAGATAAGCAAAAAAAGTTCATTCCCAAATTTTGGGTGTGCTCTTACACTAAAGTAGGAATTAATTTACAAAATTACATATAGAGATAGGAAAATATACGCTATCAGGTTTCGTTTTATATGCAACTATTTCTACATTTTCATACACTAACGTCTCCCATAATTACACAACCTACAATTTCTATGGGGCTACTTCTGAGCTTTAAAGAGCACTGACATACTGATACACAGTAAGATCAACTGGTTTATATGCTGAAATATTTCATTCCAATCAAAAACAGAACTTAAAGACTGCAAACCAGAAGAAAATAAAAAGGTAATAAATTATGGCTTCTGTACTGTCCACAGTTTTCACAGGAAAGTTTGAATATTTATCATCATTTTATGTAATTACAGGCCAACATCCCAGTATTTTGGTTCTCTACAAAACAGATAACCTGTAATTGAACAGAGAGTTACAGCGAGACCAAGCTTCTCTGACCTTCATTTGCATTGAGTGTCTGTATTCCACAGTCTTGAGAAACAAGGATGTATGATGAGCTGCTACATTTCAAAGTCTCAGCTGCTTGCCACCCCCTCTACAGCTAGCTACATTGGGTCTATCATTACCATCAATGACAGTTTCTTCTCTAGGACTTCTCAGAAGCATCGCACCTGTCACACAGTCTTACCCTGTATTAGATCCACCCTATACAGAACACAATTAAGATGCACAGAGAACAGGAGGAGGGTAGAAGCTTTTCCTAAAGATTTCTAACTATGCTCAAGAAGTCTCACTACCCTTGAGTGGAACAGTGACTCCATGAGAAAGGATAAGATTAAAGGAAGCAACGGAAGCGTTAGCTTCAAAATCTGGGTAGCATAGTTTGATGGAGAATATGTGTATCAGTAAATCTCTATTCAAGCCTGTGATACGGATCTCTCCCTCTTGATCCTTATCAAGAGGTCTTAAGACACATTTTAAGGGCTTGCAAATAACTTCATGAATAAACTTGCTCACACCAGTATGTTCATGCTTTTATGATTATACCAGGACATAGATCCATAAAGACTTAAGGCTCAGGTTTTCAATCTGCATATGCCATGTGCGTTTTCTCTTCAAAAAGTCTTACACATTTGGTTTCAAATATCTCATCTGCAGCAACAAAATTTGTGCAAAAATGGGATGATCTTGTGGGCAAAGTTTTGGGTTTTTTTTGGTTTTGTTGTTGTGTTTTGTTTTTTTAACTCATATAGCTGAATATCTTAAGAAACAAAATCTTATTTCCAGATACTGTAAAGGAATTAAAGTTTCAAGTATTCATAGTGATATGTTGGGAAAGCCTGTCTATTCATTTATTCTTCACATGAAATCATTTAAATTTCTATAGAACAATATGGTTGCTATTACTGCAAATATTTGAAATTACAGAACACAGAACATAGGAGGTTTTCAAAAGCAGCTACAAGAATGAGTCAATAAAATCCCACTGAAGATCAGCTACTCGTGTCAAAAGAAGTACAGAAGCATGTCATGAGAATTTGGAAATTAAGTAACAAAATGAAACCCACGGTATTTTAAGAAACACACTGCTTCCACAATTTTTTTTTAAATATACCGCTGTCTTCTACCACTTTTTACAAATAAAACAACAATACATCAAGACTAATAAGATACACGCTCAAATACATTGTATCCAATGTGCAGTTCATCTGACTAAATCTCATAGTACAATAAAAGCATTAGTGTAGGAAACTTCTGTTGTTCTTTCACTGCTATAACTTCTGTAAGTTTCAAGGCCACACATATGTTTGTAAACTGTAAAGTCAAACCCACAAGTACCTTTAATTTTTAAAAAAGAACACAGATTAAAACAAGATTATACAAGCCTAAAAAAAGCTTATAGGAATAGGAAATGGCAAATCCTCAGTTATAACAGGAGCAAAATCCAGCCCTGAAAACTTTCGTTGAGCATGGGTATTTCTTTTCCCTGAAGCACAGGAATGGCCAGCATAATCTCTTCCCCAAAAATATTATTCTCTTATGGAGTCACTTTATTTTTTTTGAACTTACATCCTCAGGGGTCAGCTAGGTGTAACAGCCATAGAATTTCCTTTATTTATCATGAGGCACGTGCCACACAACTTCTGGAGTAAGTGTTATTAACAGCATGATGTTGTACTGATTCAGAATTCTTGTTATGTGTATTTCCTTAATATCCTACACTGGTTTTGCTTTTTCAGCTGGTTGCCATTAAAATTCTTCCATCCCTTAAAAAAGAAAGCAATCAAAAATACTCTCTGAAGGCACTTAAGAGATTGCATGATGCCAGCTGAGAAGCTCTATTACTGAACGGGATAGGAGACATTAAGAAAGGTAGGAAACTAAGCTTCATTATACTTCATAAATGCTTCTGAAGAAGGACTTAAAACACCATGTTGTTTTCACCTAGTGAACGGAATTTGTCAGAGGGAGACGACAGAGCCACACTCTTCGCAGTGGTACGTGGAGGGAGGACCAGAAGCAACATGTTTAAGCTGAAACAGGAGAGGTTCACAGTGCATGTAAGGAGCAGCTTTTTGCCCGTAAGGACAGGTCACCAGCGGAAGAGGCTGAGGCCGTCCAGCCTCCACCCCTGGAGACTTTGAAGCCCCGACTAGACAAAGCCCAAAGCAACCCAGTCTGATCTCAGAGCTGTCCCCGCTGTGAGCAGGAGGAGAGCAGACTAGGGATCTCCTGAAGCATCTACATATGCCACTGTATTAAGACAGAGAAAGACAGACTTTTCTGAAGTAGAATTAGGCCAAAGCAAATTGCTTCATTAGCCCCTTTCCACATGAACCAACACATGACCTATGGGCAGAATAGATTACTTCACTGCCTGGAAACAACATTAGGTCAACATTCACCTCCATGTCCACACTTCTGTTCCTAGAATGGGTGGCCAAATTGAAGGCGAAGAACACAGCCATCTATTTTTAATTAATTTATTAATTCAGCAACAGTGAGGTATGCACAGGCAGCACACAGGTATACAGAACTATACAAATATTTAGGTTCAAAGGACCACTATGGGTCTTCTGGCCCAATCCCCCTGCTCAAAGCAGGGTGAACATACATTCTGCATGACTAGGTATTAACAAAGTCCCATATTAAAGATGTGTATTCAAGTACTACATTTCCATAAAACATCAGAAACTTTTACTTGGATTAAGTTGAGACTTCACTAGCCACAAAGTCAAATCCACCCCTAAATAAATCTCCCTCACAAAACCAGAAACCAAGCCCAAATGAAATGAAATGATGGACAGCTACAAAGCACAGATCTAGCTCATCCAAATCACTTGATGTTTACTGTAACTGAACTGTCTGTAAGGAATAAACTGCAATCCTTACCTTCTAAATCCACAATGAAGCTCTAATCTCAGTATATAATAAATGAATATATTATGGCATTAAAAATTATATAAAATGCTTGGATAAGCCAGAATAGTCTTTCCAATGTATCCCTTGATACAGCTAAATATTATTGCACAAGCTACAATAATACATGCGTTACTGTCCCCTCAGTTGGCTCCTGAGGCTCATATTGCTATTCCGCCTATGCTACTTTGCATGCTAATAAGATCCCAGAAAATGATAATTACCCTTAGGGACTACATTCAAAAGCTACCCTCTTCATTAGAAAGGCTCATTCATAGCCCAGGTTAGTCCAGATTTGAAAGGAAACCTTATGCCATTTGCTAGGGTCCTAAACTTTCAAAATAGCATTATTTGCTTAACGACCTTTACTTTTTATTGCTGTTAGTTCTTGAATCCAGAGTAAATAAAATTACAAAACGTTGACACTGATATTCTAAAAATACAATTAAAGCAACAATTGTGAATTGTTCGGAAAAGGACCAGAGTGCTAAATTTACTTAAAAAATTCAAACAAATCCAAACACTGGGAAGATGCCAACTTAGTTTCTACAAATATGGCCTAGTTAGGCTAACCTGTGATCCTGCTCTCTCTAATCCAGCCATACACCTTACAAAAACAGCAACACCAACAAAATTATTTAAATCGTCAAACACTAGAGATGATTGCCAAAAGTGCTCTCAAAAAGGTAGGCGCCCAACCCCTATCTACTTTTCACCATTCACAGAATTTAAGAAGTTAGGTTATGCAATCTCATAGTTATAAGTCACTTGCATTTGTGATACAAGTTCCATGTGGGGATTTTTTTTCCAGGAGAAACATTACCTATAAAATTGGAGTCATCTCAAATTAATTATTAATTTTATAAGGTTTTGTTTGAGTTACTTCTCCCACATAATTTTCAGCCTTTTGGTTCTGACATAGGCAAATTGCTAATTGTGCACAGTCAATACAGAAATGGTTACATCATAAATGAACTTTAAAAATTTTTGGAAAAAAAAATGAGTATTTGTGCTTTAATTTAGAAAGCTTTGGAGACTCACTTATTTTCCCCAAATACCTCACATCTATAAAAAAAATTAAATGTAATTAGAAATCAAAGCAGACAGTGAACAGTGCTTTTATTTGAAAAAAGTATTTATAAATCAGGTTTGTATTTCTCATTTGTAGATGATGAAGCACCATGAGCATCACACAGGTGACTAATGATTACTGAGCACATTAGCTTGGTCGAGTGGGTTATTTAGTTCTTGTCATCTATCATCCTTTATCTCCCTCAAAATAGCATTACTTAATCTTTCATCTCTCATAGCCTCCCCTTAAGTTAATCAGATGTAATCAAAATGCAAACCATAAAACACAACAGCCTAAAAATCAAATCAACATTAATATCTCTCTCAAAGTAAAATACGCTGTTAAGAATTCCTTGTCTGCTTCTAATCTGATTTTCTTCTGATGCACAGGCAGAATATACTTAATGACAGATGTTTGAGAAATGGAGATTAAAGCTGCTTTACGCGAAAGGTCTGTAGTTTGATGTCTCAGGAAAACAGGTTGTCACAATAAGATACTAAAAAAATCTGTAAAATAATGTTCAGAAAGCAGTTTATTAAATTTGAGACGAACTGGAAAAATCAATTATTGCAACGGTCTCTTTATGCATCTATAATATTTGCTATTTTCATAAAATCTACAGCTAAACAAACATATGCTACTGCAGATGGGCGTATGAGCGCAATGACCTTCTCTACCAAACCTAGCAATGCCATGCTTAACCTTTTGCAGGATGGAACAATGTCTTGTTCTGTCCTGCAATCTCCCCTTGTTTGGCAAATTCCTCACTCTCCTCTCTTCTGGCCTTAGATCACTTCATCAACTTTCTAGGCCTGTCTTTCTTCCCTTTGAATGGCCATCTCAACCACATCTTTTCTCCCAAACCTGCCCCAACAGCTCCTTACTGCTTTTGGTTTCTGCTCCATCTAAACAATTTCCAAGTCCTCATAATGGGTTAAGCATTTTGCTGCTGTGCTACAAGGCTTTGTTGAACTAAGCTGTTAAACCTCAGAAGCAGGATGCGAGGCTTGGAATTCAATGCTAGTGTTTAAATAAAACTTTATTCCTGTTCTTTTGATAGTATTTAGCTATAAAGCTCCTAATCAGCTATGCCATTACAAGGTTCATTTCCTCCTGGACTGCTGAAGTTTCAAAGTCAAGTCAGCAGGCAGAAGCGCCTTGCTGAACATACCGCAGCACAAACCCCAGAGTTTGTGCTACAAATAAAAACAGAACTACTTATTGAACATGGGCTGAACTTGGGATCAGGGGAACCAAGAGCTAGAGGATCTGAGACACAGAAGCATCATGGATGTACAGCTTTAACGAAGAAGGTACAAGACTAAAACACCTCATAAGACTCTAACATTTTCAAATCTTTTAGCAAGTAAGGGATGAATTTTCACTTGGTACATTACTGGACTGGGACTTCATACTAACTGAGCTGGAAAAAACTAAATGACCCAATAACATCGTCATTGTGAGGACTTTTGTTGGCTCACGCTGAGTATTCTGCAGACAACGCAAAAGGCATGCATAAGGAAAGCAAATGTAAAGCATACCTTGGTTACAATGAATAGATGACTATTGCCAAGCTGACTTTATAAAGGAGTACTGTTTCCTAGTACCTGCCAAAAGTTGAATGCATGGCTTGAGCAAAATATGAACATTAAATGTTAATACGCACATATAGTAATCAAATTTAAAGGTCATTAAGGCAGTAGTCACTGTTCAAAACCATTTAAAGTGCTGTACTTGCTGGTCCAAATATCTCCCGTAGAGAAGGAATCAACAGGAAGGTGCTGATTTACAGAGCAGGTTTTTATAAACAAAGATGACAGCAGACAGAGAGGTCTGCTCAGACGATCAGCATAAAAATCCTGTTTGGAGAATATTTATCCATCTATATCTATGGCATCTTAGTGCCTTATCTGCGAACAAGAAAACTTTATCATATCCATTGAGCAGTATAACATTTACTTTAATAGACAAAAAAAGAGCTTGTGTCTAACAATTAGATGCTCAGAAACATCCGTACCTGCCTGGTAACACGCAGCCACAGTACACCATTTTGCTAACCATCTTCTGAGAAAAGGCAATCAATCAGTGCAAACAGCGAGCACACGCATGACAAACAGTAACATTTTTCTGGTGAGCTGTAGGTGGAACCGGCTGCAAGCCGCTGGTTCTACTCACACACTGTTTGGGGTCCCAGGAAAAGTCTAAGGCCCTATGAAAGGCTTTATACGTGATGCTTCAGTTAGTCTTACCCAGAATAGAATAGTTTAAAATAAAGCATCCATGCTTTAGACTATCAAATACCTATATTAGGTAGACATAACGGGGCTCCAAAAATGAGACCAGATGCATGTACACATACATATAAACACACACCCCCTATTGCTCCCACACTTCCGATAGAACAGCACACCACCAGGCTGTACAAGTCACCGGGAACAATTCGTCCCCCTCCTGACCCAAACACTTCTATTGGCTTTATCTGGGGAAAGGTGTAGCAAGAGATGAGGAAGACAGAAACAGGACAACCTAGACACCCCAGCCTTCTCTCTAGTAAGGGGGGAGAGGGGTGGTTTGTTATTTTGGGTTCTTTTTTTGTCATCTGTTTGGCAGGGGGTTTTGGTTGGTTTCTTTGGGCTTTTTTATCATACCATAAATAAATCACTTAATTTTGGTAAAGACTGACACAAAAAACAACCACACCAAAAAACCCCCACCACCCTAAATTCAGAAGTTCTTTTTCCGTAATTTTTCTTTTGGAATAATCTTTATAAGAAGAAACTGAAATAACCATAATCTTCTCAGCATTTGCTTTACATTTATTTTAGCTTTGCATGTTTATCTCCATACAATTTTGCACGTGTCTATGTAAAAAAAATTACCATGACAATCTGGTTTTAAATCAGAACTTGAATATAGATCATTGACTCACTTCTTCCATTTAACTAATGCTTTATTTTTATTCAAAAATGTTAAGTTTCACTTTGTTGTGCAGATGCCACAAGGCCCATTGCTGTCAGCAAAAGCTCCCATACCAAAGAAACATCTGTCAGGACCGTAGGGATTTTGCCATTATCCACCACTTCCTTATTAATGTATGGTCAATACTATGACAAGAAACCTCTCAATAAATATGCAGTGGGAAGATAAATTGCCAGAAAGTTGGAACTACCAGCTGTCAATACAATTAGAGACAAAAGAGCACTGGAGCTGGCCTTGGAGGATTATATAGCCATTTGGGAATTGATTTCCTCGGGGGTTACTCGCTCAGAGCTTTTTATCCACAAGAAGAGCCCATTTGTTGAGAAGTACCATTTGTCAGCTCTTTACTACATTTACATGCATTATTTCTGCCCTTCCCTGCCCAGACTAATATTCTCTTGAAAGACACTGTTTTGTAAGGTTATCTCTAAGTGTACTTACTGTAGATTTTCTCTACTGATATATGGATTTTTATTTATTCAATTCTAACGGCCTAAACTATCAACTTTTAGATCTAAATTGAAAATAAGAGAATCTTATGCAAGGAATCCTCTACTTCCCTGTTCTCATATCCAGGTCCTTGTAAGAGAAAAGAATACAGCAAAGAGGACACAGAATGGAAATTTATCTCTGGGAAATGAATGGAGATTGCAAAAGAAGGGCAGTGAGAAACAGGTAAAATGAGCGTTTCCCCTCTCTCTCTCCACCTACTTATTATCATGAAGTAAAAATAGTTCTGCTAAACGAAACAGTACAGTTTTCCAGCTTTTCCAGCAGAAAGTCACGGCATACTTTTCTTTCTTGAGGAAAGAAAATGCAAAACTTATTTCAGTCTTCTCCATAGCAGCTTGCTTTCAGGGCCTTCAGGCTATACTCATAAGCAGAATAAATCCTCTTGCAGGAAAAGTTTGCTTTATCCTGCAGATATCGGAGTCAGGCAAAACTCTTCTGACAGAACAGCTTTAGGAGAGCAAATGCCAATCTGAAAGAATCCAAACACTCCAGAGAACCACATTGATTGCGTCAAAATTCTGATGACATTTACTGGAATCCTGCCCAGTTTCATGTCTGCTCATCTTCCCACCTCCTCAGCCAATATTTCCAGGCTTACAATGAAAATAAAATGTAAAAACAAATTTAAAAAAAAAAAAAAAAAGAGGAGAGGATCAAAATTAAGGAGTTGTTAGAAAGCCTATGCAAATTAATTATTTCAGTGTCTTAAGACTGGCATTGTTTCAGAACTGATATTGCAGGGGAACTTACTAAATGTATTTTACTGCCTCAGACCCCTATTTTTCACATTTTAGAATTCTGACTAAAAGGAAAATTCCTCATTCCACCCAGCCACTGCTGTTCAGAAAACAATACCAACACCCTTTACCTCAGCTGTTCTGCTCCCTGGTTGGCACAACTGCAATACTGATATTGTGTCATCGGTTGCATCACAGACAATAGAGCTGTCTGAGCAAAGCTGCCCACGATAACCAGCATGGTGACTTGACCCATGCTTAGTCTTGAAAATTGCAGGAAACGTCATACCAAAACACATTCATCTTGTGACTGCTTCAAGTGGCAGCAAAGAACGGTCATGGGGGTTAATACTGTTCTTGGTTGTGCTAAATGCCAAACTAGCTTTTATCAAACTATGAAACACCAGAATGCAACTGTACAGAGTTATACCAGTGCTTGTGTTCGTAGTTGCAACCTTGGAGGATCCTTACTATAATTACAAACAACATTATTGCCATATCACAAGCAAACTAAGGGAAGTATAAATCAATGTAGGATCCAAAATAAAAGAATAAGTAGTACTATCCTATGCCTGGCCAAATTTCACTGATATTAAATTCTCTGTGTTTGAGCTACAGTGCTCTATGCTTCTTTGAATTTATCTTTTCCAGCTCATTCGTTGCGGACTGGCTGCACAGCATGCCAACCATCATTCCACCGCAGCACTGATCATCTTGTTATCAACTGCCATTAAAGGACTGGTACACAGTGCATAAGGAATCTCTTGATATTTAATTCATCCATGCCTCAGTAGCTCTTCCACTTCTGTTTTAAACCGTATCTTCTGCTAATACACCATACAGCTTCCTGTTTCACTCACTGTAATTGCCATTCATTAAAATATAGTACTATCCTTTTTTTGTTAACCTGACAGCCTTGTGATTCTGCAGCACTATTATGATCCATGCCCTTATTATTTAGTCCATAATCTCAAACCCCGCTTCATTACAAGAAACAAGCGGCTTTAAATGTCAGTAATTTGTAAGGTGAACAAAGTATCAGATCCATCAAATACAATATGTGCCAAACTAGTGCTGGTATTTAGGTGTGGTAACTAAATGCCAGCAACCACTTATAATGGAGAGATGAGGGAGCAGGGCGAAGAAGGACTGCAGTGACCATAAACAATTCCTCCCTTCCAAAAAGGCTACAAGGTTTCTGGCTTTGGGGTGGGGCCTTTTCTTGTCCCTATAAAAAGCCTTATCGGTCATATGTTGGATTTTTTTCCCTGCACAGGTGACTTTTCACCAGGCTACTTTGAAACATGCAGACCACCTAAAGCTAACTCATCTGCGAAGCAGCATCTTTGACCTTAAGAGCCCACTCCTAGAATACAAATATAATTTAATAATCCTTCTCAAAAGTAGCAGTCTAGAACAACATTCCAAAGCCCTCCTCCAACAAATCTCCAGAATTTGGATGGTATTATTCCCTCTGCCCTTTATCTGCCTCAATGTCTTGTTTGCTTTCTTTCCTTAGTGTCTTACCTACACTTAAAAGTTACACCAAAGTAAGCTACAATTTCAAGTTGATTGAATCCTTCCTGAACATCTCGGAACGTAGTGTTTTACTCGAGTTGTGTTTAATACGTTTAAAAGGAATACTGTAAATAACTATTAACTGTAAATAGAGCTCTAAAGGGGCTGGGAAGAGTCTTGGTGAGGTATGCTGCAGTCTTAGAAGCTCCTCCACACTCCCGTCTGTTTCCTGTTGCCCTGTCAGCAGCTCATTTGGAGGAGGATTCTTCTCACCAAAGTTGCAATATCAACTATACAGATGTCCTCTAGCATCAGAGAGAAACATACACTTCTAAGTACAATTTATTTAATCTTAAAGTAGAGAAATAAAATGTTAGACAAATTGTATCCCAGAAGAATCTGGTTCTTCCCAGCGAATACAGAGTTTGCAATTACTACCTCTAATGTAGGCAATTAAATGTTACTAGAGATCTGCAGGTGTCTAAAGTTTGATGAAACTGAATCCCATCCCTGGTTTCTCTTGGTTAAAAAAAGCTAGAAATCTTGGTTAAAAAAAAAAAAACAAACCTAGAAATCTTTGTGTTTCAGTATGAGATTCTCTAGATTCTCTGTTTTGCATGGAACATGCAGACCACCTAGTCTGTGACTGAACAGTTTTCATAAAGATCAACAAAAATACTTAAATTCTGGATAGATGAAGTGTAAAATAAACCTTGGAATGTTTGAAAGCTTTCTTTTAATTGAAGTAGGATAGAAACCAAACAAAAATATGAAACTGAAGGGGGTAAAAAAGGTGAGGAAAATCCTAAGAACTGAATGCACCACACAACAACAAAAACCCAAACCACATATACAACACACCAACCAACAACAACAAACCACCCCAGACACCATCATCCATTAACTTTAGAATTAATGAAGGAGAACTTGCCAGTGGCTCATCCTAGCTAGGGGTACAGCCTCATTTATGCATACAAAAAATCCTAATTTTCAGACTCAAAAGCCAATTCCTCACCTTCAATGGGTCCTGACAGCCAGATAAAATTGTACAGAAGGTCCAGGGCTGAAACTGCTGTGTATAGACTGAACAGATCGATCCATGTTTGCACACTATGTCTGCTGCGCCACATTTAGCGAGCTCACGCATAGGAATTGTCCTTACACACACAGTGACTTTTAACTGCCGGTAGGTGTTCTGACAGCGTAGAAGGCACAAACTAGGGACCAACTAACAGATACAGAGGATTTACGTTAGAGTACTAACACAGACATGTTACGTCCCAACATATTCTTCCTTAATGGTAAATTCTAGATACACTGCCTACACCTTTCAAAGCAGTAACTTCAATTAAGTCTTCCTCAGCTGTTCCAAGAGCACCAGAATTGCCTGGCAACTAGAACCAACAGTTACTGAAAAACCTTTACAATTAAGCAATTGTGTTTACTTTAAATTACAGGGGAAAAAAGGGTATACTTACAGAGATCATTTCCAACAAAATAACTTATTTATATGGATTCAAGAGTAAAGATGAGGAATTTCAATGAAGCTGAAATACTACCAAATGTGTTAGTTGTAAAAACAACGGACAATATTGACATTTTGACAAATGATAAAGAGGTTGCTTTTACACTGTAATATTGAGGAAGTTGAGATGGTTCACTTCCAGCTTCTTCAATCCGATTTAAGACACTGCTATGAAATACCTAGATGTGAATGACATTGCCTCTTTCTCCTGCTCACAGAACACCCTTCCATCTGTTGAATCAGTTCTACCTCGCTCACCAAGACATTCCCCTTCCTCAAGGTCTTTGTAACTACTCTTTTCCATCTTAAATGGAAAAAACAAACAAAGAAACAAACAAACAACCTAGAAGTTTCCATAATTAAGCTATTTATTAAATAAGCAAAAAAGGTTTTGCCCAAAAGATCACTCATAATGTCCTTCTCCAGATCTTTGTCATACTTGTTATGTTTTACCTATTCAGCTTTTGTGTCGGACTTATGAAAAACTGAGTGTAAATTATCTTTTACTTGCACAGTTTTAGCCCTGTTTGTGACAAATAGGTATTTCTTCTGAATTAGAATATATACACTGAAAATGATGGGAATGACTCTAAAACTCTTTGAAGAAATAGTGGCAACTTCTTGACTCTGAAATGACCAGGATATTACTCATTTACAATCTGAAAGACTGAGAATGTTTTCAGATATATAATGCTATTTACAGAAGTTTTGTTACTGTTCATTAGGTTATTAATAATTTTTGTAGTAGCTGATATATCAATTGCCAAATAATTTAACAAACAACAACAGAACTAACTAGCCAATAATTTTACCATTATTTCCTTGGTTTATCCATAGTATTACACACAAGCGGCCCTATACAAATAAGAGCTTTACACTCAATTAAGAACACCAATTTTAGTGGCATTGATGGAACAAAGCAAAGAATTAAGTCTACTGAAATTAGAGAATATCTCCAGAAAATACGGGAGT
This sequence comes from Platalea leucorodia, assembly GCF_965183815.1. Classification (NCBI taxonomy): domain Eukaryota; kingdom Metazoa; phylum Chordata; class Aves; order Pelecaniformes; family Threskiornithidae; genus Platalea; species Platalea leucorodia. The sequence continues at coordinate 5,507,478 of NC_138828.1, read as the reverse complement.
AGCATAAAACAGAACAGCTCAACAGCCCTTGGTCAAAAACGTGTCTTAATACAGACAAATTAAAGACTCCATTAGCAGTAATACTGCATTCTATTGCTTAATAAAGTCTATATGGATGAGAGCTACCACGAGGAAAGAATACGGAGAATTGTAGCAAGTTATGAAACCATGAGATAATTGATGACATTTGGGCAGCAGGGAAACTAATCTACCTAGTGTACAACTAGGTAAGATTATAAGAGAAAAAGTTCATAATGCTGAGAAGTCTGTACAGCGGAAAAAAAAAGACTGCTTTTGGAAAATCAGATCTCCCTTCAAAATAAAATTATTTTAAATCAATCTCAATTAGGTTAAATTACACTTGATGTAATTCCTTTTTCCTAAAGCTCTTGATATTAACTTCTGTATTTTACTAAATTACACACAGATACTGTGCTTTGCATATGAATCACTTTATATGATGAGCTGTCTGCATTAATTTAAATTTGATTTAACCAGGTTAATACTAATAGTCTGTTTTGACAATTAAAAAAAAGGTTTCCCAAAGATAGAAAATACATATGAAAAAAATGACACATTAAAATGTGTTACTTTATCCTGGCATCTAAAAAAAATTAATAGATTAAGGACTAGTGTTCAGACTCTGCATTTAAGGCACAGAAAAAGAAAATTAATTTTTAATTAAACACTTATTCTCAAGAATATAAAGCCACATTATAGCTTATAAGGACCAGTTTTGGTTAGCCTGAACAGCTCAGGTGGACAGCTTTTAACTGTCACAACACCAAGATACCATTAAATACAAAAAAGGAACAAGGGTATCCTTTCTTAATAAAATATTAAGTAGATCACAAGAATAAGAGACATAATTTTGAACAAAATACAAATACAGCTTCCTCAGAATATTTTTCTGTCTCAAAAAAAATTTATAGCTGACAAATTCATACAGTGTTAATGACTTCAGATCAGCTAACCAAATTTGCACCAGCAAGTTTTCTGGCCAAATTTTACTGTTATAATATGATCAAAAGATACTCTCTTGGGAAGACAAGTGACAAATTGGGGAGGGGGAGCACGACAACATGGTATTTCTATGAGACCGCCTATCAAATTTTGCAGGCATAGGAAACTAGATTTTTCCAGAAGTTTAGCATATAACAGTATTTTACAAAATACTGATGTTAGTTTTTAACTTAAAATGCCAAGATTCAGTGGCTGCTAAGCAGAAAATAATTGATTTGGCCTTTGCTTGTGGTTGTTCAAATGTTGCAGGGTACAAATCAAAACTGATATTCATGCTGGTTTGAATTTGCATAAGCAGTTCACATTTTCAAGCTCTCAAAGCCAAACTGGGCATTTTAAATGTTTTGACAGTAATGATTTGAAACATGCTTTCTTAGTGGCTAATCAATGAACTGAGTATCATTTCTGGCGGTATTCTGAAATACAATATGGACCAGTGGTCTCCTCATCCAGAAGCTTCTTAAAAGAACTTACAGGGTAAAGACAGACAGACTGTAGAAAAACAGTCATCTACATGGCGCATATAACTCCAGTTAGCTTCAGCAGCAACTCATTTATTTATTGTTAAAGGATTGTTATTCTATACATTCATTACATTTATATAACCTTTAACTTCACTTAATTAGATTTTAGATTAGATTTTAGAAAGGGCTTTAGGTACTCACAGGATTGTTAATCTTTGAGAATCAAAGGGCCTCTCTCCAAAGATGCTTGGTGATTTTTTTTTTTTTTTAACATAAGCACATGCAAAAGGATTTTTCACACTTATGAACATTAATCAGCTATCACAGAAAAGTATCATAGTTCCATCTACTATGAGAACAGTTGCAATGAATTGGAAGATTTTTAGAACAAAATGCTTTGTTTAAAAATAATGCTGCTATTCTTGGTTAAACTGCATTTAAATTTACTGTAACGTTCTGCTAATCAAAACCTATATGGAAAACTAGTACCGGTTACATGCATACATTAGCTTATTAAACATTAACTTCACAGCCAATACCACAATGAACAATATTAATCAATAATTGATTAACCCCTTATTAGTGTGAGTCAAATTAGGTTCAACCCCACTGAATGTTGGGTTGTTTTGTTTTTTTAAGTGTTGTGGCAAAATAAATGTTCTCCCGTTAAATTTTTTCTTACCTAGTATTCAGTTGTTACAGCAGCGTACTGCATTCAGATCAGACTGCAGCGGAAGAGGCTGAAGTAGTCTGTGCTCACTGCTTCTTTATTACGCTACAGTTACACAACCACAGATACATCTTATTCCTATAAACCAAAACAGCCTTAAAAAAAGGCATAAATTACTGTTGACTTGTTTTTATATTTTGTTTTACAATTTACGTAATAGGGTTATCTTTATCAAGTTAGCCTATTTAACTAGAGTAGCATGGGATGTGGCTCAAACCCTCATTATTTCTTTTCTGATTAGTCTCATCTGGACCTAATTGTTGTGGATTGCAACACAACTGAACAGGAAGCCCCAACATGCAGTCACAGGAGCCAACTTCACACTTAGTAGTAATCCTTTTGAAAAAACCGTGACAGCAAAAGATCCTAAGAAGTCTTTCTAGGAGACTTGGTTTGAACTTTTGTCTTTGGTTTCTGATACCTTAAGGCTGCAGGATATCTTAACAAAGCACAAAAGAAATCCAAATATCATTGTACATTTCAAATTTCAAAGCAGCCATACAGAAGCAAAGTGAAACAATAGTTACATATATGGCAGATTTTAAAAGTCTATTTTACTATTATTAAGTGTTCTAGAGGATATACTGTGGAATAATTTAGTTTGTTTTAATGAGAAAAATCCAAAGTCATTCCTGGCAGCAGGAAACATAAGTTACTCCAGGATAACAAATGCAAGGAAAGCACCAGCAAAGTTCTTACAGTATTTGCACTTTGAATGCACGATAGTCAAACTTAATAGAAGAAATACAAACCTGCTGTGCAGGAGTTCATTCTTCATCAGTTTGTAAAATACCTCAGTTTCATAAATATCTCAAGCCAAAACTTCATCAGGGTATTATAATGGTAAATATCAAAAAACAACTTAAGAATATGACCATGTCTAACCAGAGACACATAAAGAAAATGAAGAAGAGGCAGACAACAGGCGGCTTACTACTTTGAGGGTGAGGGAACTAGTAAGAAACATATTATGTCTGAAAGGAAGGAAAGTGGGATTTGCTAACAGTGAAATTGGACAGTGGGTCAGTGGTGATGGGAATATACAAAGATTTCAGCTGAAAGGAGATGCCAATCCCCTAGAGAACGCAGAAGCACCTGTTTGTACTTAAGCAAGTAAAGTAATCCAGTTGACAGGAGCCATTCTTGTCTGATAAAATATTACCACCTACCTTCTCAAAACAGGGGAAATAGGACAAGAAAAAGCAGCCTGACAATACAGAACCAAAGGAGAATCTGGGAAGACTGTGGCAGGTGCTATGATGGAACTAAATGCAACTGGCAGGAAAATTTCAAGGTGTAGACTGGCAAATTACCAGAACTGCTGAAATTCCACTAGAGTTTATATCCAAGAATGCACATGGTGGAAATATAAGAAAATGCTAGTTTTATGCTTTCAAGAAAAAAAAAAAAAAAAACAAAAAAAACCACACCACACACAACACCTATTGAACAGTGTAATTTTCTGCATTGACTGTAACTATAGCAACTATGATTAAATGTAAGAAAATCATCTGTACCCACAGCAATAATGAAACATCTGTGCATCAAGTCTTCGAATTACAAAGCTGTCAGTTCTGACGACTACTGGATCATTAAAAGACTTTTGCCACAAAGAATACCATCAAAACCTGTAATTTTTTCAAATGGCATCTAAAATCCAGCATGGTGCTTTGAGAACTAACAGCACCTCCCTAGCAGAAGTAATGAGAATCTTCTAGCAACATTAGTAAATGCACCTCAGAAACATATAAATTAGTAGAATTTCATATATAACAATTCTTTCTAATAGCAAAAATACTGTCATTAAGCTAAACAGTAGACACAGCAGCAGAGAAAAGGTCTTGGCAAAGAATCTCTGCAAAAGACAGGCAAAACAGAAATATACCTTTGCTACATAAGGTTCCAAGTACAGAATAAGAGTACTTACCTATCATGCTCTGAAAACCTAACTGTATAGCCAATTGTCAAATGGCTAGAATAAGAAAAGATTAACTGGAGACCCCCACAGAAATTAAACACATGAATCTTTAAGGGACTAGACAGAATTTTAACAATTGAAATAAAATGGTACTATCTTCCCATCTTCCTAGATCTCTTTTTTCTGTATAAGTATTTGTGGATATGGGGTGGGGGTGTTTCAGTCTTTAACGATGTTTTTCTATACTTCTGATGTAGATCTTTGTTGTTGCCAGCCTGATCAGAAGCATTTTCAAATACAGCACTTGTTGGACTGCGAAATGCTACAGCATAAACTTAGGCTATAAAGCTTTAACTCAGACCAAAGAAGAATTAATGTTCAGTTGCATACCCCAATTAATACGCTAGCATGCAATTGGAATTTCTGCCTCCCACACGCCAGTGACATACTCAATATGAAAATTTCCATTTGCCATAGATCTTTCCAAATCTTCCTACAACAGAACATATTTGCATATTTAGTTGTTGTGTCACACCAGTCTGCTATACACTACTGATGTAATTTTTGCTTATATATTTCTTGGCATGAGAATATGCTAATGGCATTCACAACAATACATCTCAAATCTGGAAGAAAAAAAACACAAACAGAAGACTTGCAGCCAGCCTTCAGCAGTAAAAAAGACAGTCTAGATACGAATGCTTTACTAGAAAGTCTGTATCATGAGCAGACATGGTACACTAGCCTCTCTTTGTTTGTTTTTGACAATTTCCTGGCAGAGGCACCAAAATAGTTCACCTAAATGCAGAATACAAGAAATCTAATTAAAAGCTATGCAATTGAGAAATTGCTGAAAATCAAGTGCTAAACGCCTACAATGTCAAAACTTCCTAATGGTAGAAGATTTCTGCAGTCAAAGTCAGAACTGGATTTCTTTTTTCTCCCATGTGTTTCAGTTCTTCCTGATCTCAAATATACAACTGTCACTAGTTCTAAATGCAAAGTCTTCACACATATTTGGGGTGTGTGTGCACACGTTTTGCTACACAATCACGTCTTCTGAAAAGAATGCTGTATTTCTCCTCAAACAGTGGTATTATATAGCCTGTATGTGCTGCACTGATTTTCACTTAGCATATCTTATGACAGAAGATGGTGAAATCCAGACATTCAAACAATCAGAAAGCTAAACAATGACTTGAATATTACATAGAATGATTTCAAAGTAAGTCTGCTCTTGCTGACTATTCCAGCTTAAATATTACTTGCGGGTTTTTTATTATACTGCAAAATTCTCAGAACATGGCAAATATCAGTTGATACACGAAGAAGTCAGAGATCTCTGATAATTCAATATCATATGAAGTCACAACTTTTTTTCCACAGACTGGAATCAAAACGAGTCTTTTATCCTAGAAGAACTCTAGCTTCCAGAACTTAAAATTATATTTCCAAGATATTCTTACACCCTAGACTTACTTTGCAGTTCAAAGGAGAAAGAATATTTGGTAACAGGCATCATAAATATTCAGTGATTAGATGGCAGCACTTTTCAGCAGTTGCTTCTAGCAGACCTGGTCTTTGTCTTTCAAGTGTCCTGTAACTGCCACTCAGAACCTTAAAGATGGCACTCCTCTGCCCAAATGGAGGGACTTGTGCCACAACTGGTTCTCCTAAGTTCCCTTCAGAAATAGGCGCATCAGCTTCTCCTGAGGTAGGCATCCCAAAATCAGAGGCACAGCACCAAAGTTCCTTTGTCTCTACACTCTCAAGGGAGCAGATAGTAGAGACATTTGAAATTAGATACTAATCCTATTCCTGCTCTGCCATTAACTCATTTACTTGGGCAAATTAAATTTTTGCGTCTCAGTTTGCTATCTTTTTCATTGGCAGGTCCATCTCTGCATATTACAGAGGAACACTGGAAGACTTGGCCACAATATTTGGAAAGCACACTGATCGATAAATCAACCGTTCTAATATTATAGCAGAGAAGTAATTCCCTCCTGACAAGCACCACACTTACCATTCTGAAAATACTGTGATTCCTTTTCAAAGCATTAGGAATCAGAAACCACCGCTGTTCTGTTTCAGCCTGCTTGCTTTATTTCTGGGAATCAGTGCATTCCTATATACATGTCACCCTTCAAAAAGGCTCCAGTCTTCTGCAGCTGAGAGTCAATAACAAAGTGTTAGAGAAATCAAAGCTATCCGTATGTTCATAGGCTTTCAAAATCAATGAGTAACTCATGTTTTTAAAAGCATTATCGATACAATTAGAATCCCTTTTCAGAGATTCTAAACAGAGGGTTTTGGTTTGTTTCTTTTCTGATCGCCTGGCAACGTGACCTGTATATTCCCTGGGTGAGTGACATGAAAAACAATTTTTCCAGTGAAATAAAGTACCTGATGTTGGCTCTCCAGGATTCGCATCAAGGGTTGTCAAAACTTGTTTGAAACTGGTGTTTGTTTCCTTGTTAGTAAAATAGATATAGCACTATCCATTTTACTTTACAGACTAAATTTAAAGATTGCATCTGCAGCATAGGGTGTTATCAATATGCTAAACACCACTGTTACCAGATAAGAAAAGTAACAGCTCATTTTGCCTAAAAAATGATCAGGGTTACTCACAATGAAGGAACAACAGGGATTAGCAGTATTACCTTGACTTTTTTTTCCTTCCAATATGTTACAGTTACTAAAAGAAAGGTCAGGCTGGAAAAGTATATCTATTTTTTAAATGGCTAAAACATCATTTTATTCTGGTGAGTAAAACTTGACTGTAACATATGAGTTCCATTAACTAGCAAACACATGGTAAGACATCAGCACTCCCTTATTTTGAAGCAATTCACATTACTATGAAAATTACTGCTTTTTTAAAAAAGTGTAATACAAATCGAGGAACTGGTCTAGCATTACGTAGGAAATTACAAGCGGCACAAGAGAATAAATCAGAGGAATAGTATCTCCTATAAAAACTCTAGCCTCTACCTAACAACAAGGCTATGTCTTATTTAGTCTTTCTAAAACACTCACATTTCCTCCAAGTTGGACTGGGATTGTAACAGATAGTCTCAGTAGATTCATGCCAGTCATCGACCATACGTACTATTATTGAGGACACTGCGTGGTCTTCTCTGTTAAGGTTATCTACCAAGTCTCAAATTTAGAATTTAATCCTATGTAAAAAAAGGACACTTCTTGTCACAACCCACGTAAGTTGAAAGCTGATGCCATTAGAGACTAGATTTAGTTGCTCCTTCCCCTCAAATGAGTTAAAAAAATCAGCAGGATTTTTGCATTTAAGGAGCAGACAGCTTGTTTTAAACAAAGCTAATATAACAAGAAATAAAAAATGGAGCCAGAAAAATGAAACATAGCTTGGTTTAATATAATCCATGTTCATCTCTTAAAAGCTGGCAATGGACAACGCTGCAGTTAAAACTAGCACAATCCAACCAAAGTATTCTCATGTCGAAAATCAGGCAGGAATAACAACTAAATGAGCAGTTCTCCATTTAAAAATTATAATAATAATATGCATAATAATTATATTCCATGACCTTGCCATAAGCAGAAACAATTTAGTTTTGTAGACAATGGCTTCAATTATAGCTTTGGTTACTGTTAAGCTCAAAAAGTTGAGGAAGGAAGCTGAAGTCAGACATATTGGAGGACAAGAGGACAGGTACAGCTGGGATCTGCAAGTGGAAGCCAACATAAAGCCTTCATTTGCTTTTTAAAGAATGTACAAGCTGAGACCTATGAAAAACAGATCATGTCCTTTCAAATGTTCTGCTAGCAGGGATAGATAAGGTAGAAGTTTGCACTGAACTGGCTCTTCATACCTTGCATCAGCTTTTAACAACCCTGAGCAGGAATTTAAGACACAACGTGCAATCTTAAACAGAAAGATTAATCAATACCACTCCAAAAACTCCAAGCTGTAAATAACCAAGAAAAACTGAGATTCCCTAACTCTATCAATTAAAGCAAAATATAGCGAAGATTACATTCAAAATGAGTGAGAAACCACCACAGAATACTAGAGAATGACGGCACAGATCCAGAAAGCAACACATTTCTAACTGTATCCAAGGTTTGTTAACATCCTAAAAAGCAACATTAACAAAAAAAAAAAAAAAAAGGCAGCAAGCAGATACTTTTGCCCACAGAAAATTAACATGCACATAGGACCTGTCTGCTAATAGCATGACTACTACCTTAGCCATGATTAGTTAAGTTACCCAGACAACTAGTAAACAGCACAGACTTCTCTCATTTGAGTGAGAGGATCTAAAATCATGTAGTCAAAATCTGCAACAGCCATGCATTCCACAACTGCAGGACACAGGTGGGCCTCTAATGCACCGTGCTGCTCTGAGTCAGTAATAGGCACTGCAATGTGTCACCAGCAGCTTGCATGAGAATTTTAGTCTCTTTGGTGCCAGATGCTTGCTTAATGACTTACTATAAGTTTCTCTCTCATAGATGGGCAGGGAAGCTACATTTGTTAAGGTTACAATTCCAGAGCAACGTGTGGCATTGGAACAAACTGTCTCCAATGAATCTGCCCAAAAAACTTCCTTGACAATGTAGACCTCAGGTTAGTTTTATGGACTAATACTGAGTAACCTCAATTTAAAATATTATGGGTATAAAGTGCTTTGCTAGATCATTATTGCCCAGCTCTTTCTTTTTTATATGCAGTATTTTATATCTATGTGTCTAAATACTATTAGCTTATAGTATACTATATTAGTCATAGTACATCAGTATAGGATATAATATACATTATATACACAGTGTGCAGTGTGTGTGTATATCTATGCAGAGAATGCACTTCTCTTACAGAAATTCTAAAAGCAAACAGAAGATGCTTGTAAAAGTAGAGATATAAGATTAGGTGGCTGGCTGTAAAAATACTCTCTGCTGTTCTGATCATTTCCTTTGGGTCACCTCACCATCTGTTTTTGGAACAGATGCATCGCTGCCTGGTGCTCTCACGAATACCAGCTGACTGCCTGACCTTACTTTGGTGTTATGCTAGAATAGCAAGTGGCTATACGTGCTATACTTTTTGCCAACAGTCAAACAAGACTCATACCACCTTGAATTTGAATGATTTTCTACAGATTTCCACTGAACTGTTTTCAGACTTTGATGTCATTCTTTTTAAAAATTAATGCATTAATGCTCTGAGCAAAAAGACCTTGACAGGGAATAAAACCAGTTCCAAGGTTCTCTTGTGCTTGGTGGCTTCTTTCTAAATATTTTTCCATTACCTTATGATTTTGGTAAGTACAAATCATAATACTAGACAGAATTACTTTACATCATCCCTTTCCTATTTATAGGATTATAATTCCTATGACAAACTAAACCACGGAGTACCGTAGTTACACAATGGCCAAGAGAAACAAAAAAAGTTTCTTCTTTCTCTTATACCCAACAGGACACAATCACCATGGACAACGTAAGTGATTAAAGGCTTTAAAAGATTCCATGTACCAGGGCCAGATACCCCATGAAAACCCCAGATTGTTTAGCAACACTGTTATACAGACCATACAGTTGTTCTGGCCAGAAATGCGCAAACCTCCATTAGTCAAACAACTAAAACTCACACAAGCTTCAGTACAAGGCTTACATGCATTGAAAGCAAAAGCAGGACAGATAGTCTGCTATCGTCTAACTATATAATAACATAAACTATTCAGTAAATTACAAGCCTGCATTTAGGAGTATGTGACATTGAGGACTGATGCAATTTGACATGCTCAATAGTACCATCCTGTTGCCTGTAAAATGCTGCTTTGATTTCTCAAACAGCAGCTGTCGATATTTCAATATTTTGTCATTTATACTTTGTTCCATCAAAGAGAAAAACAGAACTTTGAATTATTAGCTGTTTTCTGGAAGAAACTGACAATTTTAAAGACTTGATACCATTGAAATTCAGAAAGTATTTTCTGTTTACCTGTCAGGTCTGTTCACTTCATTCTCTCGGAAACGATGTAGTCTGTGTTACACAACAATCCTACTGTCCCAAAATAACTTAATATAATACAGTATAATTAAGAGCCTCTGTTCACCTGAGATACTGTTCAGGAGAAGTATAAAGACAAAATGGTAAAAATCATTCTTTGCTTAAGGGCAGTGATGGCAGCGCACGGTTAAAAAATTGGCAGATACCACTCTCAAGCATCTTTGGCAAACTTAATTCCTCCGCTGATTTGTCCAATACCATAGAAAATTAGGTAACAATCATAACAATAACGAATGAATGACTTGCAGCCTTTTCCAAATATCTTCTGTGCTGTATCTGAATAGTTACTTAAATGTTAGAATCTGGTATCACATGGCCCCAAAAAAGCAACGAGTAAAGATGCTTAGCAGCTTAAAGATCAGGTATACATTTTGCTGTCTTCACTCTGGTCAAGAACATCCAAGATGATGCAGTGAGGACTCACCTGCACACTATAGATCGGTACCAGTCAGCCTTCCTTTCTACAGTGTACTAGCACCTACTAACAGCAAGTCATTTGCACAGTGAAATGCAACACACTACAAAACAGTTACTGTTGTTGGACTGATTTCTGAACCAAATTATGCTTGGTACCGAGAGCGCTCTAAAACCCAGACGTTTTGAAATCATCATCATAACTCATGATGCTGAAAGAACAGTATATGAATTCTAGCCAGCCAGAATAACCCAGGGAAGCTTGCTTTCTACCTACATGGCCTCTCTGCCCCCCCCCCAATAATGGGCCTGCAGATACACTTCAATTTAGCTTCAGTTTCCAAAACCAAAATTTGCTCTGGTTCTAAGCAGCTTGGCACCCAGTGTTTTCTGCTATCTCATTTGAAATGAGAAGCTTGTCAAGGTATAGAACAACATTGAGATAATGGCCCTGCTGCTAATGGCTGTTAACTCCACCACAGTGCCCTGAACCTCGTGGTTATTAGCACAGCAGATGGTTGAGATTTTTGACACCTGTCCCAGCAGTTTTGTTTTTGCTACAGCTTGCAGAAATTCATGCACAAAAGCCATTTGTCAAAAACTAACTGACAAAAGCCAAGTTGGGTGAAATTATATTTGCTGAGAATAAATTTATTGCTAATAATAGCTGGGTTTGAGTATGGAAATATTTCTCTCTGGTACAGATAATCACTTCTCCACAGATACACTAAAAGGAAAAACTGACAAATACACTCCAAGGCAGCAAGTTTATTATTTTGCATAAATAAAACAATAGGTGGCTTATAGCACATTACTTTGTGCCAAAACTAACTAGCTAAGATTATTCACAGGTAACGGTCACTGATAGTATTTTCAGGCCGGTGCTTTCATCATAGTTTTGCTTCTCCATTTATGCAAAAAACATGTGATTTGATTCAACTTTATTTCTACATACAGTGCTAAAACCACAGAGGTGGGGGTTTTTGCGCCCCCCCCCCCCCCCCCCCCCCCAATAGTTAGCGCACTCTCCAAGCGATCCAGAGGTACCTCTAGGGTAACACATTAATCTTGAGATTCATTTTAAGAGAAATTAGTTGTAGCACACAAACATTCCAAATTACATTAGTTGTATTTGTTCTTTTCTGATATTCCTTTTACAGTGTCACTTTAACCATTACTCTGATTACTTCAGGATTAAGTACTCTTAAACATTAAAGGCTAAACTAATACAAATAAATTGATAATTGGGTAGGTGCAAGAGCTAAACCTCAAAAGGATGGCAGAAAGGCAGCCTAATGGAAAGGAAAGTTAAAAAAGGGGTGAGGGACTTAGCCCAGAATGAGAGAAGGTGGCTTTCTTACTGAGAAACTGATACTTAAAGGCCTTTCTTAATACTTCTGTTTCCTCTGTAGAAACACAGGTTTTAGAGTAAAAGATGATACTGCTGCTCTCAGTCACCACAGCTTCCAGTTTCCATAATGAAAAACTCAATCAGGCCAATCATAAAACAACGTGTGAAGTCAGCATTAGGTTATGAGCTGACCATTCCCACTCGGGGACCAAAACCTTGAGGTAGCTTCATGCATACTTCAGGTTCGTCCTCCATAGATGACAAGCAACAAATCAACTGCCACGGCTGAATAAAACCAGAGATGATTATTATGCCATTGCATGAATCCCCGATTTAGCCATTCCTGGAATACTGGATAGAGTCCCACGTATCTCCTTTCAAAAAGGACATAGTAGAAATGAAGTGGTTTCTCAAAGAATAGCAGTGAGATGAAAGGTAAACAGCTAAAAAGCATTCTGGGAAAGACCTGTAGTCCAATAAGCATGGTACCTGCCACAGGCTCTGTGCTCACCTGACAGCACAGGATCTCAGGACTTGTCAGGAGTTTGTTTTGGCTTGAGCTGGTTTCAGCTTCTTTCATAATACATACCTAGAGGGCAAGTGACTACTTCCTCCCATGGAGGTGCTTTGGTCTGACAGTGCTGTGGGGAGAAGCCTGGCACCTCTGGATCATCCCTTTGTAATGAAAACCTGCCCTTTGGGTGCCCTGAGACCAGGGAGGATAGTGTGTTGTGGTCTCCCTTCAACTGGGAGCCACTGAGAAGGAAGCAAACTGTGATTAAGAAAAGATGTGAAAATAAGTCAAGGTGGACCTAAGACAGAAGAGGAACAGGCTTTCATCGCGATCATAATACTCCTCCTGGCAAGGACCCCAGGATGGTGGCAACACATTGTAAAACCCAATCTCTTTCGAAGAGGAGCGAAACTGTCAAGCTTAGGCTCCAGAAGGACATTGAAAGGGTGAGCATAACTGCAAAAAACCAAGGCAGATACCAGCAGGGGTGTTTTTCTCATAATACCATTTTAACAGTATTTTCCTATAAAAAGCTTTTTAGTGCAACACATCTAATCAGGAAAAGACCATGTGGGCAATATTAAGTTAAGAGCAAAAGTTTTTTTTTCAGTTCTACCATGATGCCTTATGGGACTCAGTACAGAAGTCCACTCCCTTCTCACTGCAAATCAGAGAAGGTACTGCACCATGCAACTAAAGAGACAGTAATGCGTCAAGAAAGGCAAAGTCCAGCCACAAAGGCTGTCCTGCTGAGGCTAAGACCTCAGGCACCAGATCTGGATCCAGTTTTCCAACCTCAAAGATTCATTTAAAAAACAAAAAAAACACCCCAAGATCCCCCACACTCTTACGGAAAACAGACACTTACTCTGAAAATTTAGTTTTAAAAAAAAAACAAAACAAAACCAAAAAACTAACCAAACCCCAGTCTGGCAAAGCAACACAGTCTGATGGAAAATATTAAGCCAGTCAGTCTTCAGTTATCAAGCAGATACATGACCCTCTGTTATTTATGTGCACACTTATAACCATTAACTATAAGGATATACACTTTGAAATACAGCATGAAGCACAAGCAATCTCACACACAAAGGATCCGTGTAAAGGAGATGACTAAGCCTACTACAGACACACAGTAAGTGCCATCTGGCTAACATGTAACACCTGAAATCCTATTCAGAAAGTTTAAGCTTTTCTAAGTGTCTTTAATTGACCAGATGGACCACAGACAGAAATTACTAGTTTCTTGCATCAGCTCACTGAACTTCTAATAGTTGTGAGGGTAGCTGGAGGTATGCTTCACTCTTAATATACAGACTTTCCACCTTTGTGGTTGCCTGATGAATTTAAGAAGGCATGAAAACTTGCCCTCAGCATGCTTACCTGTGCCTGAAAGTGCACCTAAGGGTGCAGATACTTTAATGTCTTAAAGAACAGTAGGATTATGGGAATATTCCTATTTGTCATACAGTAATTATTTTTTGCTTTTATATTGTTACCCAGATTAGTATTGTACTACATGACAAGCCAATGTGTTAGAGATACTTTTTGTTGTTTGAGGGAGAGTTTTCTTTGGTTTTAATGAAACTAACTCCCTCATTACATTTTCAGTCTGGCTGGAATGGAATGTGTAACTTGTCTCTAAGACCAAGAATCCTGAAAAAGGGGGGGGGGGGGGAACCTCTCTACATCTCTCAGGGTTCATCTCTGATCGGAATACGACATGCGAGTGTAAACCATCCTTAAATAAACTGACTCTGCTAGGTCCACTGCTTACTGGAAAAGGACAGCTTTATCAATTAATATAATCTAAATCCCATACTTGAAGGAGCAACTGTTCAAGAAAAAGACAACATGAGCTTTCACCTGCTATCTTTGTGCTGCCTTCTGTATGTTCATGGTTATCAAACTTCCACAGCTGTTAAGGATGTTTGCATAGACATGCTGTCTTCATCACATCTGCAGAAATCTAATATATACTATGATATATAATCCACTATAAACTCTTCTGCACAGCTACAAGGAAAGTTAAATTCTCTTGGTTATAACAAGTGCCATTGAGAGGAAGGAGTAGTAAAAACTTCTTTCTCTTGGCTTCACATATGCAGATACAGCTACTACCACATTCTTTCATGGAGAATAACGAGGTGTTCAGCTAGGAGCTTATCACTATGATGAGACCTTAACAACAAGTAAACTAACAAATATTTGAGTAAAGGGATTGTGAAGGAGAGAAAGGGAGCTATGTTAATCTCTATCAACTGCTAACACCAATCCCCAAACAATCTGCTTGCGTTCCACAGAAAAACACTGCAATTTACTGCAAGCTGCTTAAAGGGCCAGTTTCACTACCCACATACTGAACAGAACTTGGGCAGACTTGTGCAGTAAGAAAATGCAGAACCATACTTCAGAAGAAATACAAAATATATTATGTATATGCATTTATGTATTTAGTAGAACTATATTTTAAGCCAGAGTTTGCCCTTGGTCTTTAGGTCAGGCCTCTGACGCATTATGCTGCCAGTATATTACACTATATATCGCTGTCCTGTAACTCACATCACTTCAAACCAATTTCACGCCCACTCTCTTACTGCGGCTACAAAAAACGATTTTAAGAGAATAATATAAAATGATCTCACTCACCAGTGTTCTCACTAGTTGAGGAGAACTTGAAGTCACTTTACTGTAATGCACAGAATATACTCTGCTGTAATTGCTGGGCTGTTCATTTTAGTCCCCTGGTGGCATTTACTGAAATGCTATCAATTTAAATTAGTTTTCAGAAACTCTACAGTCTGGAACTTTGAAACAGCATCCTCTCCCTGGTATTCTTTCTCTAATAAATGGCAAATTAATTAACTAACATCTGTTAAATAGAAAAACTAAAATAAACATAATTTATATATTCTGTTTGTTCTGAGGTGGATGACACCATTACAAAAACATAAATGGTATCTGCCCCTGTTAAGTTTTGCAAATATACATGAACCTGATACAAAGTAATGTATTTGCTTAAAGCACCCATACAGTCACAATGCTGTAAAAACAGACAGACCAGTTTACAAATGGTATCTATCAAACAACCTCATTTTGGGGAAAAACACACCCCCTTTAATCCTCTAAAACAAACAAACAAACAACAAACACCACCAAGAAACCACCCCACAACAAAAAACCACCCCAAACTCCTCCTCCCTTTTAGTTGGACCAAGACAAACAAACCAAAAGCCACAGATACCTATTTCCATCAAGAAACAGTAAGATCAACAGTAATTGCTGTAAAAATTTTAGCCTCCTGAATTTGAGTATCGCAATATTGCTTTGTTTTCTATCTTACTATTGCCCCTTGTATTTAAGCAGCAGAGAAATTTGGTTCATGGTAGTTTCTTATTTCCCCACATTTCATATCACTACGAATTCCATTTTTGTGTGCCTACATCAGTGAAACAAAAGACAACTGGTTTGATTACAAGAACAAGAGACTGCAGAACACTGGGAAGGGCACAGAAGACCATGCAGCATTTACTTCTGACAAGAAGAACGACTTTAATGTTCCTATGCCACCCTCCTCACAAATTTCTTTCTACTGAGGGCATTAATCAGTGTGCATTACTGACATGGCAGTAGTTGCCAACCCTCTTTGTTGTTATATTGCGGTAGAAAGCACCTAGTGCAGCTTCACCCCGAACTGACCCCCGGAGCTGAACTCTGAGAACACTCTGTATCAGTTGTCAGTGGATAGGTGATTGAGACCTGCCTGCTTTGCTGCAACACCTTCCCTTTTAGGCTGGTTAAGTAACTTTAGGGATCCAATACAAATATAGAAGATTTTTTTTTATTTTTCTTTCACTCAAAGACATTTTCAATTACTTAAAAAAATATTTTTTTCTTTTTGAAGAATGATGTGGTGACTCAGAAAAGATGCCTGAAGATCGCTCATAAACTATTTGTTGTGACTATGTCTTACAGCATTCGGCATACAAAATTTCAGCTTTGTTTACTGAAACCGCATCTCCACAGGTGCTTGTACGACACCATTTCTTCTCCTGGGTTGTAAAAGCAATTTGACATCACTATCATCTTCCTCTTTGGGAAACCGAGGAAAAGGACAGATACCAAGCAACTTGCTACAATTACATCAGAGAATTATGGCACTGTCTGCAATAACAACTGAATTTAACGAATTCCAAACTAGTGTCTTCAATACCAAGCCAGCCTCCCTCATCTTCTATTTTTATTTCCTAGCTCAATAACCCAAATTTAACAAGCAAGAAGTGATCTCAAACCACACGTCCTGAAACTTGGATTTACACATGGGCAGGCAGGCCAAAACCACCATCGGGGGAGACAGTGCATCTACAGAGTATAATTAGGATACTTTAAAACTGCAGAACAGACTATTGTTATGAATTCAAACCTAATTTACATAGAAGGCAAAGATAAAATAGCAGTAGGAAGCTTCAGAAATGCCTAATACCTAAAGAAAAGATTTATTAACAAAAGAAGTAAATTCAAGAATGAGAAGACATTAACTTCAACTACAATTAAAACTTGCCAGGTTAAGGTAACAGTTTACTTGTTATGTATTACTTTGTTTGCTATCACTATTATCACTCATCTCAGATGGAGCATTTCACAGCTTGTATTTTTTTTTTTTAACTGTTTTCACTGAGCTAACAAACTGCATTTTATATATGTGCATACAGAAACATTTCAGTACCACAGTTGATAGAACTATAATCTTGCTCTAGCAGACTACCTTAAACATTTTGAGACGTTCAAAGTAACTCTACAAACATCATGGGATTACTTGCATATTGCCCCTAGGGGCACTGCTTAATCAGGGTGCATGCACTGACACACGCTGCTGCTAAACACAATACTTCAGCCTCTAGATTATCCTGCTCTAAGGGCTCACATACGAAGCACACTCATTTCTCACAGAAAGGTGACTTTTCCCAAGCAACCCCTGCTGGTGGCATTGATGAGGTCTAGAGGTTGCCCTCTGAAGCAGAAAGGAGAAATTGGCTCAACTGATAGGCATTAAGTGGACCACTTGGCTGCAACAAAGAAATTCACAGCCAAATGAAAAAAACATCAAGAAGAGTTAAACTGTTCTGATGTGTTGAATTTTTTATTTTTTTTTAAACTCAGAGTAATTATTATTTCCTTTTAAAACAAAACACACAGCACTTACAGTAGAAGGAATTGTTATACTGCATTTCCACATGCATAACTCTTACAATCCAAGTCTACGTTCCTGGATGTACAGTCCCCATGTCAATAAATTATCCAAACCAGACTACTGAGTTACCACCCTAATGCCTTGAAAACAACTTAATCCTGCAACAGGGTGGGGTACACCCCCACCCCCCCAAACTTCTAGGGTAAAATCCAGTGACATTCCAGTCCTTACTCCCTCTCATAGTGCACCAAGACAGCTGAGCAAGAAAGCTTCAAGAGTAAAGAACATCAGCAGTATATAAATATTTTTTTAAAATCAAACACAGGGCACACATTACAACACAGGCCTGTCAACAAGAAGTGAGCTGTAAGCTATAGAGGGAAAGAAGAGTAGATGATAGCAACTGATAATTTATGAAGACAGCCCCTAGTAAGCTTGTCATCCATAATCAACTTTAATAAAGTTTCCTTAGCAAGTTTGAAGATTTTTTTGGTACTCCCCTGCACTCTGTCTTGCAAAATAAATACACCTCTCTTCTTGCAAAATTCATCTGTTGGAAATAGGTGGTGTGTTTTCCGAGTGCCAATTTAGAAGCCTATCAACCACACAGCACAGCAGGCAGACAACTGAATCCTGCTTCTTTTTTCCTAGAGGAACACTTTACAAGTAACTAGGGTATTGCTTTGACTCTGACACCCAATAAACTCCAAATGGTAAGGATCCCATTTCAAACATTATTCAAAAGGATGCTATAAGCGAAAGAACTCACAGGTTGTAGCGGGGAGTGACAAATGAAAGTCCTTTACATTCATCACTATAGGCCCTTCCCCTGTTTGCTGCTTACATGTGGAAAAACACAAAGCTATTCCCTGGCAGTAGGTCTGGAAGAATACACATGATAATTTGAACCTACCTGACGCTCAATTAAAGCAGAAGTTAGAGAAACTCCATTAAAGCAAATATTACTACACTGATATAAAGCAAGTCTTAGCTCAATTCGACAGCACAGAGCTTTAGAAAGACAGAGGAGCCTGGTCAAATAATGATCAGCAAAATTTCTTCTGGTAGCTGACAGCTGGAGAACTTGAATTTGGGAGTAGAAAAGTGTATCTGCATTTTATTAAGGGACTGGCATCATGGAAGTTTTTACACATTGCTGCAGCATGAAGCGGTATGTAAGAGAAAGGTGGACGGTGAGAGCCACTAGGTCTGTGAAGTGAAAACCTTAGTGGAAATACCTAATTAAAATGTGTACAAGACAGGATTTTCTAGTCCATCAATGAAGGGCAAGATCAGAACTCAGCATGCTACTGTGAGATGTGGCCACAAAAATAGTCCTACAGCAATACGGGGGGGGGGGGAATAATATACACACACACACAGACACACAGACAGAGGTAGTTTTGTCCCTTTGGAGCTCCACAACAGGCTAGAACATTTTAAGCCCTGTCTTTGACATTACTGTACATACTCCAGCCCTAACATTGTGCATGTTATTATTTGACATAACTTCTAAGACAAAAAACCCCACAAATATTTCCTATGCTTGTAAAAATTTACATAAATTCTTAGTCTATAAGCTTCCACTATTTGTTAACACCAAAACACCCAAAGGTGTTCAGGGCTTTGCTTTTCAGCACGGATACTACTTCCATTGCTTGCTCATAATTGCATTAAACTGTAAAACATCTGGGAAGAGTAAAGTAAGAGGATAGGTCTGAAATTCAAGCAACTAGAGATTTAAATAGAGAAAAAGATGCAGACATGGGAGGATTTCCCCTACACTATCCTCTAGTGCTTTTCTTTTTATATAGTTATTGTTTCCCTCCCTGCCTCAGCCTATATAATTAATATTGACCAGGTGCTTGCTCTATCTTTGCTTCTTCCACACACCTGGGGCTATGGCCTGAATTCCAGAGTCCAGAGAACTGCTCCGATTTAACACTGGCACCCAGGCGGCACTCAGCCCTGTTCCTCCATGGGTGGCAGACCTACTATCAACACAAACTATTCCCCCCCTCGGTGACAGCAGGGGTTGCAGTCCAAGTTATATAGCCCGAATTAGTTCTGGAGTCTTGTCCTTACCAACAGTGCTACAGAATCACTGCATATCCTAAATTGCTGTTTCTAAGCTACCTTTCACCACAGTTTGCAAGGTTAAATTCATCTTGGAAACTGTTTTCAATACTTACTAAAAGGCACTATGTGAAAACTTTAAAAAAATCATCATCCAGCTGCTACTCTTGTAATACTTGCCTACGTTTATTACACAGTAGATATCAGGAATGCTTGATTAACAACATCTTCACCCAAGTACATGTCAAAAAGCTTGTTAACACTATTTAAACATAATACTCACTTCATAAATGGGTTTTCTAAATAGGAACAAGATAATTTTCCCCTGCTTGTTCCCTCTAAATGGGGCAGATGCAGATCTCTTCAATAAGCAGCAATCCTTACACCCACAGTTTATCTAAAACATACGAAGTTACAGTTGTGCATGCAAAACTTAGGAATTATATGCATGAATCTGTACAAGTCATATTAAAGTATTTAAAGATTAATTTCAATATTGATTTCCACAGTATACTTATTTTGGCTCTCTGCTTTATGTGGATTTGGCAGACATGAAGCCTGTATCACTACTTTACAATTTTTTAATGAAACTTTAGAAGATTTTTAGCATGTAAAAACAAAAAAGTCCCACCCCCCCCGTCTCCCCTGAAACACCCTGTGTAAGTGAACTCAAACCTGCTTAAATATTATGTATACATGAAACAGCAAGTACAGGTTTCTGAAACAGAAATTAAAGTCCTCCTTAAAAAAAAAACAAACCTTTCCTAGTCATTAAATGCAAAGTGGTTTTGTTAGTTGTGTGTTTTTTTTTTTTTGTCTCAGATGACTATAAACAGAAAAACTGTGATCACCTGTGAAGACACTGTTACTCAGTTGGTGTCTTCTCAGAAGCATATTACTTGGCACAGAAATCCTCTTTATATGTCATAACTGGTTTAACTTGCAATTATTTAAACAAGACCCTTCTGTGAGCCCATTTCCTAAACTGTTCAAGTAGATCATTTTATAGAAGCTAAGTTCATATTGAAAAACCAAGAAGGGACAGATTTTCACAACTACCTTCCTATATTCAGATATCTGTTTTAAAAACAGCTATCTTTCAGCACTGTTTCCCTCAGTCACAAGTCTCGCTGATGAACTACCACGATTTGGTATCTCAGACTCCTCTTGTATTTGAGATCAGCTCTTTATCGTAGGGTTTTGGTGCTGCAATTCAACTGTGTCCTAGTTCTCTTTCCCTCTTATTTTGAAATGGGTTATTAGGCCTGTCTCTTAGACAACAAGATAAATAATAGCTGTTGAGCTTATTGTATTTGAAGGTCATTTTTCACTCCACTTTCAGCAATGTCTATTCACAAGCTGACCAACATCTGTTGTGTAGAAACTATAAATTCTTTATGGGAAAATAATTGAATCACTAGACAGAGGAACACCAATATGAAATACATTGCCATTAATTCCCTTCCCCGCTTCCAAAGTTCACAATCTGCTGGGAGAGGTTTGTTAGAATGATGTATGTATTTAATTTAATCCAAATGGGAAATACAAGAGGTTCCAAAATGTTACGCATACCATGGCCATCATTACCACATATTAGCTGTGATCCACAATATGACCCCACATTTCCCCAATAATATAGGGATTTCTATTTCTCCACAGTTTATTATTTTTCTTCTTCCATCTTAATTCACACATAGCTACATATATCTTCATTATACAACAGGCAGAATAGAACACCTTGTTCTCTGTCCTCCTGGCAGCTGCCATGACTGCTTTCAGACAGGCAAAGACTGGAGATCAATGTAGGAAACACGGTTCTATTACTGCTGTAGAACTTTACCCCTCGAGTCCCTGAGTTGCTTTTATCTCTTGAGCTGCTGGATAGGATGTGTGACAAGAAATTTAAGAACAACATTGGTGTCCTTTTATAATTAAATAAGCTGGGGAGATACAATCCATTAGGCTCCCAGGCACACTATACAAGCAATGATCTCCTAAGACTCCTCTTAGCTATGGATAAACATTCCAACTTTCACATAGCACGTACCTAAATACGAGCCAAATCGCAACCATTAGCTCCATGACTTTTCACAACTGTTTGGTTCCAACTGGTACTCATCCTCATTAGTAATGAGGTGCGCTCAATTTCTGGTTTGGATTAGCCAACGTTCAGTTTCACGACATCATTTCTCATTACATTTTGCTCCATAGAGCAAAGCACCTAGAAGTCGCTACATAAATATAGTGATACAACCACGTCTCATTATTACTTTTCAGGAGTTAAATTCAGAACTCCAGGAATCTCACTGCAGGACATGGGCATTTTTTTATGTCATTTTTGCCCCAGCAGTGATCAAACGTTCATTATCCAATATAATTACACTCATCCTTTTCACGCCCTTCATTCTAGACAGAAGCTCACCCTATTTTAAGTATCAGAAAAGATACTTAAAGATACTTAAAAGATTCTTAAGAAAAAGAGATGTTGCATTTGGTAAAATTAATCTATTTGACATGAATCAATCTAACAATATATTCTTACAAAATTGCACTGCTAAGGGCAATGCACTCATCTCACAGTGCATGATCAGTTATTGCTATGCAACTCAAGGATAGAATATATCAAGAAAATGAAAAGGAAATGCAATTCCAGGGGTATCCAATACACTTATTCTCACCCTACAATTCACACAGCTGTTGACAAAAATAAGACAGGAACCACTACAATCTAACCAGAGAATAAACTAAATAATCATAGTTCATCCCCAATTTAGTCCTCAAAAGCCTTTTATGTAGTTTTTAGGAGTCAGATCTGGTCCAGTAGATGCAACTGGGCTACAAGACATGCTTGAAGATGAAATTACAATACTGTGTGAGTTGTACTACAGAAATCCAATAAAGAACTTGTGAGAGCCTGTCCAGTAATAGAAAAAGATTTAAAAAGAAAAACAATCAGTACCTACCCTTATCTCCTGTCTATCCAGGATTGCTGGTGTGATGCTGGTGACCATTCGCACAGAATCATATTCCACTGTGAACATACCAAATGAGTCAATTCTCATTATCTCAGAGAGACACAGAGATACTCAAATTGGCTTGGGAAGGCTGTTTGGCAAGAGGTTGGGCATTATAACCCCAGTATAGTTTACTGGTTGGGAGCTAGCATGGTTCAGTGCTAGCCTTGGTTTTTCTGTATGGTGCTGAGCTGTTGCATGTGAGTATTCTACTACTTTATGCAAGTCTCCCAGTGTCATCTTTCAGATCTCATCAAGGCTGCCCACATTCCAACAGAATAAGGAAAAAAGCAGGTAACTGCAACTTTTCTCGTTGTTCGGGACTGGAATATATGCTCCATTATGAAAAGGAAGTAATTATCACACTAGCTGTCCACAAACTTCAGTTTTCTCTAGTTTCTTTAACTGCTCTGCACACTTACATTAATACATCTAACCAAGTTTCAAGCCTATTTACAGTAGGTACACATACCTATCATCTATTTATTTCTAGTGTCTGCCTCCTAAGGTCCACTTTGTCTTCCGGCTGCACAGTAACCGAAAACCTCATCACAAAATGATCTATAAAATACAACCTGTAAATACTCTTATTTAGAGGAAGATAAAGGAACATTCCATTTTCTCTTCCATCTTCTTGGATGGCACATTCTTTTTCTTAGACTACAAGCTATATCTTAAAGACTACCCTTCATCAGGTTATGTGAACGAAGTTTTTTGTGGACTGCTACATACTGACAATTTATTTCTGCGAACAGATACTACTTTTCCTTCATGAAATAGGGAGAGAACACTGCACTTAAGTTTGGGGTTTCTTTCCTCCCCTCCCCCAAACACACTATGCTTTAGTAGAGATTCCATTTTAACATTAATACCTTTAAAGATACAGCTTTGCACTTGCAGATTCCTACACAGAAACTGTCAAATAAAAAAAAAAGGGGGGGGGGGGAGGGCAGAATTTAGCCGTCACTAGCATCTCTCCCCCTAAACCATTCTATGGTAGCTACTGAAATAAAGCTGCAGTAAAACAATTTGGGGATTTAAGTTTAAGCCTGTGCCTTAAAGCCATTTTAATTAGTTAATTAACACTGTCCATTTCTCTTCTAAGCACAGCAGGAAAATAAGGGATTCTTTTCTAAATCCAAAAGCCATCATTAAAATTTTTTCCCAAAGGTCTTTGCCTGAACAAGACTCCCAGACAGCTTCTTCATGGACAGATGTACATTAGTGCTTCGTAGCATGTTTGTAAGTGTATCTGTCCTCAAGTGATGTATTCCTGACTCAGCCATTCATAATTTAAAACTGCTATTCTCACACAAATCATGTCAACATACAAATAAATACACGAAGTATATTGCCCAAACTAACAGTAGTGGGGATTGCTCTTAATTTTTTTTCCTAAAAGAGAGCAGCTTCAAGACAAGGTAAACTGAAAATGTTATCAGCTGCTAATAGACATGACAGTCTGCAAGTGAATACAAGTCAAAGAACAAGTTACACTTGGCTAGCTTTGGTAAGGTTTGATCACAAACATATTAGAGGAAGACTTTTATTTATACACACGGGCACACACAAAACACCATTTAACTTGCTTTGAAAGCACATGAACAGATTGACAGCTTAGCTCCATATTAAAAAAATTGCAATATTTTGTTCTACGAAGAAATATTTTTGGAAACAAGTTCTAACACGAAGTTTGTCACTAATTATGCTAGTGATGTACCATTTGGAGATGGGAAGGGTCAGGTACAGTAGTAAACTCTCAGAAGTACAGAACTCTGCTCCTACTATGCCAATAAGCCCAGTTCAAGGGCCCCCATTAGGTCACCTGTGCCTTTTTTGTTATCTATATACCTGAGATATGCATTAGATTTTTACTTTTCCACTCTTAAGAGTGTAATAAGAGAGTTGGACTGAAAATAACTACATGAAAAGCTGATATACAAAATTTTATGTCATGTTTCCATTTAAAGCATATGCTTGTATTCCAGAGTTAAACAACAGAAAATCCAAACACCAGTCAGTAATTATTTTTTTTTTAAACATACAAGGAAAAAACCTTAAATTTCAGCTATTTGTCTCCCTTTCCTAACCTGCCTTTCCCTCCAAGCCTAACTTAGATTTTGCAGCATTTGTGTGAACATGAAAAAAATTAAAACAAAAAAGTAATAAAATATAAGTAAAGAAAGCAAAATCAAGGTGTCTAACTTAACAGCAGCATAGAGAGGATTTGGCTCAGGATATAATTGTTCCTTTAAATAACAGTTCTTCTAAGACTCATTCAGAGTAGCCCTGACAATACCACCCTTTGCTGTACATAGTTGTGAACAGTACCAAATCTCTCTCTCTCCCCCCCCCCCCCCTTTTGTCCCTCCCTTAGCAAGACAAGGAACTACCCACCAAAGGATTGTTCATGATCTTGAAGGTTGGGTTATTCCAAGTTTGGATCAGACTTTCTGGAACTCTGTTAAAATAAGTTTCCAGACTGCTGGCACACTGCTACAAAACCACTTCTACATAGAACAACACAGAAGACAAGGCAGGAGCAGCTCCAAACTCAGTTATTAAGTTTTTGAAAACCAACAAAAAAAAACCCAAAACAATAAAGGCAAGTCTACATACACCAAGTTTACTGTTCCCTGCCAGCATTTGAGCCAGTTAGTGAAGTTCCAAACATAAAATTTATGTACTACAGTTTTCTTCACAAGATTTGTTTCTCACCCCACCACTAGTGTTACTACATAGAGATTTGATGGGGTGGGGCTTGAGGGATTCTCCACCTTCCATCTGAATTAACTGCAGATATTAATTAACACAAGATCTCCTCTAGCTTTGTTTGAAATACTGCTTTAGTTTTGTATGCTTTGTAATTCCTGTTAGTTATATGTTTATATAGCTCTACTTCTATTTTATCAAAGACAAAACTATTACACACCATATACGCACAAAGTTAAAGGCAAAATCACAAAGATGAAGCAAGGCAAAATGAATGAGAACTGGAGAAAGCAGGTATCTTTAGAGAAACTTTATCCTGCAATACATTTAGCTTGCTACTCCAATAAAAATGGTAGGCTACTCACACAGCTTTCCATTCATGTACAATAGCAGCACAAGGAGACTTTCTGTCTGACAAACAGCAAGTCTTTATGAAAAAAAATTCAGAAATAAAAAAATCAGAGATGGGCCCCATGATAGATGCAGACTTTTTAAAAAGACCTCACCACATAAAGGACAGTGGTAAGACACAGGCAACTGAGTTACTTTTGCAGAAGTCTCACTTCTTCAAAATTAAGGAAATTAAGTGCTTAACTTTAAGCATTGTCTTGATATAGATGTTCCTCCAATGGTAACTGAAGAATGTGCCTTGCTCTAGTTTGCAATGTGGAATTTTATTAACGTGAAGCAAAGAAACTCCACAGTATCTGTGCTCAATTTAAACAGTCAAATAATATATTTTGTGTGCAAGTCAAACATTGACAGACAAATGATTCGTAGTGAATACATGTTAACAATGGATGAAGAAAGTTATAGATAGCATTTGATACTTAGAAAAAGTAAAATCCTCTATCTGAAAACTTGGTCCTTTTTCGTGGCAGGTACCTATCACATTCCACATGTCAGAAATATAGAAACAGAAGAGTTAAACCATGAAAAGCCTGAGTGAAGTGTTATTTAGGATCCACTTACCATATGTGTGCCAGCAAATCTTTCTCCTTTAATATTAAAAGAAAACATTTTCTGTAAGACCAGTGAAATACTTACAGCTTCAGAAGTGTGAAAGTTGGGGGGGAAAAGAAGAATTCAAAGGAGTTAAAAGAACATACTATCACAGTTGAACAGCAAAGCCTCAAGCATATCCTTAAAGTCTCATGTAATCCTACTGATTTCAAGAGGCCTGTGTTTGTTTTACTTGCTGTACTGGAAAATGAAGGGAAGACAACTCACAGGGCTTAACAGCTGCAGCTGGACTGCTTGAAATCATAGAAAGAGGTCAGTAAACCTCAAAAGTGTCTGTATAGTTAGCTGCTATATTTTAAAAAACAACCCAAAACAACCAACAGGAAACAGCAGGTTTTAACGTGAACACCACTGTAAATCATGAAGGAAAAAGCATAGGAAGCATGACCAGTTGATTATATTTAATATGCTTCTTTCTAATGAATCTGGTAATCCATAATACGGGATTAGACAAGAAAGCAAGGCCTGTCTTAAAAAGTCAATAAGCAATGTAAACGTATCAGGCCATATTGTACTGATTAGAATGACAACAGGAATGCAAATGATTATTTTTTAATGAACTTGCACAGATCCTTTAGATCCAGATAACCATACTTTCTAAAATGAGCTTTAGAGCCCAGAGGGACCGATACACATCGGCTGCATCAGGATCTTGTGAAACACTTCTGGGTTGCATGGTATGAAAAAGCAAAGTGCCCAAAACATTGATGGCTCGGTATCTCTCGGAATTCTGGCAAAGATGCCCATCAGGTAAGTACACCGACTGAGGACACAGCAAGGTTAGCAGGCCATCTGGCAGTCCCTGAAAATACTCGAAGGAGACAGGATATCAAGCCTTTTATGCTGTAGAGTGGGGGGGCGCAGAAATAGAAAAAAGAAATATTTACAAAAATTAAACCATGATAAGCTCAGAAATAGTATTCACCTCATGCCTAACAGAACTAATCAATAAATGGTATCCCATGGATAAAACGCTGAACAGATGTAACAAAAAATGTAAAGTTGCTTTGGGCAAATACTGCTGAAAGATGAAATAAGCCACCTAGCCAGAGGAGATTTCAACAAAAAAAGCACCGAAACGAGTATTGGACACCACTGAAGATACTGAAAATGCTCTGGGCTAAACTGTTCCATGCTTGCAGGGATGAACACAGCACAACTACCACTCCCTTCATATGCGTAGCCAGTACATAAATCAGTGACATCTTTCTTTCCTGGGGAATTTATCCAGTTGAAAGGCAGCCAGCACAAGGAACAAATAGCTTCCATATGAACACTGTGCCTTCCTCTGCTCAATTCTGCAGGGATTCAAAGGCACAGCATTTCAGACCCGACAGCGCCCCACATAAACACTGAAGAAATTTGCTGTGCCAGAAGGAAATCGGATAACATTATTTTGGCCTGTTCCTATGATGACATAATACAATCATTGAAAAAGATAGTTTCATCCATTGTGTTTGCTCGTTGAAAACATTACAACTGTTTTACAGTCACATATTTTGATTTTCTGGAGACCTAATCTGGCATACCTGGCTCAGCCTCAAAACACAGTGCTTGTTCACTGAGAAGGCAAAAACCTCTGGAGAGAGCTCTGAAAAATGTCTGTGCTCTCTATATAATTAATTTTTTAACCATTATACTCTCTTTGATATAGTATTACTGTCTCAGTAACTTTCAAGTAAAAAAATTATAATATTTAAAAAGACTGAAACTCATGCTCGAACTGTCCTGTACCATGAGTTTCTGGTCATTTTCCTCTGAAAACAAACAAAAGAACGAAAACTTTGTCTTTTTCATTCTACATCTTGTATTTACCCAGAAACATTATTACAATGGACAATAACTTCTTAAAATATGACAAATAGAAGTATTTATTTCAAAGTTGTGTTTGACATTAACTTTTTCCTAAAGTTTTAAAGTTAACTATTCAATCAGAGGAATTTTTTTGGTATTTATATAAATTCTTTCTGGATTAAGAGTTACAGATCTCTAAATAAAACAAGCCATATGTGAAGATAGACCATTATTATTAAATTTACTAAGGAATTAGAGCATGTTGTGATTTAGCGTTAGAAGTACAATAAATCTACGATTGTTCTTGCAGTGTTTTTTTTCATTTCACAATACATTTTGTTCACATTTTAAAGATTTTTCACCAACTAATAGAATAATGAAGCCTCCAAACCTACCTGAGCAGCTTTTCAAGCAACCAGCCATGACACTAAATGATATATAGGTCAACTCACTACAGCACCAAGCATTTTGTCCCTCATCCTGCAAAGTACTTCAGCACATCGTGCTCAACTTCGAATTTAATGCAATTTCTTACCTGTTCCATCAGGACCATTCATGTTCCAGAGAACTGACAGCAGCCTGTAGAACTACAGATTCTGTAACATTCATATTTAATTCTGCTAAATGCTACTTGTGCTCTAGAGAGCTTGAAGACGGATCTTATACATAACAGTGAAGCTGCAGGCCTACAACAGTAGCTACATCAAATATCTTTGTTGAAATGATTTGGATTACGATTTCTTTTGGTCACATTGATTTACTGATGAACACTTGTTTTAATGCAAAGCAACACTAGTGCCTATAAATGCATTTGATTGAGTAATACACTATCTGAAGGAAGTCACAATCATCTGGCTGTAGAGGTAAGAGGCAGATGCCTCTCATCTCTAAAGCAGGCACCCCTTAACACACGCTAGATTCAACAGCAACCCACTTCTGCCTACCATCAGCCAAGATTATGCACGTGAAGGTTAGAAGTGTCCTCCCTGCTGATCAGTTCTCTCCATTTTGTGACACTTATTGTGCAGATAGAAGAGGCATAAAAATCCAAAGCAGATTTTACTTTTTCCCCCCGAGTCGCACACACACAAGACTCAGGAAAAATTGGCATGGAGACTTGAGTATGGGCGAGTGTGTTTCTGAAGCTACTTTCAACAACAACCTAACACGTAACAGGTGCATCAGCATAAATCAAGAACTGATTTATTATGGACAACAAATGGTCCTTCCACAACAACATTCTCAATTTATCATATTATAATTGAAGTGTGGCTTCTCTATAGCCAACCAATATGCCAAGCCAGATGGCATATACTTCTCAGAGCTCCAGACATCAGAAATCCACAGTGCAACCTCTGAAGCTAACCAGATTGCTCTTAAACATATCAGATTTAAAGAAAGAGTATGCATGCTTTTACAAACCCGGAGAACATAACTGAACTTCAGTTAAAATCAGCTAGGCTTAACCATGCACACAATACATACTTGTGATTTACTGGCAGTGAAAAGTTATTAGATTTTAAAAACTGTTCTTGCACTCAATTGAACTTTCTAGTGTTGGACCCATCTTAGTTTAACATTCATTCAATCTATTTGCTCCTGCACAGTTACATGTTAGCCATAGTATCGTGCATTTTCCTCTCACTGAATGGATGTCAAAAATACAGAGCTACAAATAAAAGTCACAATATTTAAAAACAGACAGATATGCCTAACTCCAGGCAGCATTACAATTTTTTTCTCCCCCAAGGTTTTGAATCATTGTCCATCTGTACTTTAAACTGCATCTCTATTTTCAGCCGCTCCATCACTCCTCCACATGGGAGAAATGAGAAGTGTCAAGAGCCACTGAACACAGAATTTCCAGTTGCTCAGCACATCACTACTCAAAACAGATGTTCTTGTAATCATGGTGCACTGGGAAAACATCAGTACATTCAATAGCTTCTCTCTCTTACTCTTTTATGCCATTCTCATGCTAGAGATAGCTCAAATACCCAAAATTTGGAGGTTTGATTTCTTACAAGAAATGTATCAGGTGAGCCAGAACATTTCCAAGGAGAACTGAACCTTAACACGGTTTACACTGTCAAAGAGTTAGATAACTTCATAATTTATAAAAACAAGTTATAATATTTATGAGAAATTAGATGCAGGAACAAGACGACTCCTGAAAAAAACCACACAGATCACATCTACTCTAAGACTTCCTAAGGCACCAGGCTACTATAATTTTTCCTATCACCCTTCATTCTTCACTACTTATATAATAATCATTTTATTATTATTATTATTATATTATTATCATTATATATATACACACACACACCCCTTTCATACTATCACAAGCAAGAACATTCCCTTTTCAGTGTGTATCCAGAATGTAAGAAATATCATTAGCGAAGAAAAAAGATTCCAATATAATAAGGGGGGAGAGGGGGAGTCTAAACTCTTAACTCCAATTACTCAAAACACAAAGACCTTCGGGTGATTTAGTCCCAGATAAAATTCCAATTATATTTAAGAGGGAAATAGTGAAAACAAATATTAAGAGTATACAAACGAAGAAGAAACATGCCTGACAGATACCTCTTATTGACATCTACCCTGAGAGGCTGATGACCAACTTTTCCTCTACTCCCACAGGGTGACACCCACCAAATTGGCCGTCTCTGGCATTCTATTCCCCTACAGCAGCTCCTGCAGGAGCATATGCTATGAGCTCATTTTGTGTGTACTGGTCATAAAAAAAAAAATACCAGATGTTTCAAAAAGGAGAAAGAATGATTTAGAGAAAATGTATTTAAGCAAGGACAGTGTTTGAGGCAGGGAGCATTAAGCGGGTACCAAAATATTGTTTTAGTCTCAGCTGGTGAAAGGAGGAGGTGTGACATTTAATCCTGCTGCAAGGTTAGTACTACACGCAGCGGCTGGCTGATACATCCTGTAGGACAGCGTGCCAGCACTTCGCTTGAAGATTCCCCTTTGCTCTAATATCAGTCACAGAAAGCAAACACCAGCCAAGTATGTTTCTATTTTGTGCTCTGCTCTGTGCACTGGTATCAGTACTGATGTGTCATGTTTGGTTGGTTTTTTTTTTTTTTTTTTTTAAGGAAAAAAAGACACGGGGCAGTATCCTAAGCAATTACTCTAGGTCACAATTCACAAGTTATGACAGTCAGATGACACAATGCAGTACCAGCTGAAGGATGATCAACAACTGCAAGAGAACCAGGTTAGACACTTAAGTGGCCAGACTGCAGCAGGGATGCCACTAATTAGACATGGAAGGAAAGGATGCACTGCTCACTGTTTTGAAAATATGCCAGAATGTAACATACTACTTGGATGCCAGACTGAGGTTGGTATTTCTTCTAGCCACAGCAACAAGGTATTAATTTAGAATTGAAGTAAAATGCTGCTTATAACGTTTAAAACATTAGAATAAAATTTCCATATCCTCTTATCCTAGTAAGCAGCACAAAAGGCTCTTGACTGACAGATTTGGCCCAGCCTTCTAACCTTCGGCAAGAGTGAAAGCTCTACAGTGTTGAAAAAAATAAAACATGCTGATTTGATAACAGACAACAGTTGCACACACTGTTCCAGCTCCACTCAGAAGAATTTAGAGAAGCTCTGCTTTTATCTGACCAAAGTAAAGCAGAAGGACCAACACTGCACTTCATGTATTTTGCAGTATCAGCTCAATCTCTTTTAAAGCTCTCAACCTCTGTGTGTCTCACAAATCCCACAGGCTGATGATACAATGCATTCACCCAACATTGACTGTTTTATGACAGAAAAGGAAAGAATCTGGCTCGTCTTCATAGTTTCTTGATAATATTCAAAAGAGTTCAGTTCCATCACCATGTTTCACCTGTTCTTTAGGATTCAGTTTATTCTATAATAAACCCCAGCAGTATAACAAGAACCTCAATATTACCCATAATTTCTTTTTTAAAGTTTAAAAGCTAAAATTTTCAATTCAGATTGTGATTAGAAACCAGTAAGTGAGTATGAAAAAATTTGCAGAGATTAACATTACCTCAAATATTGTAGAAACATGGGAAAATAAAGCAGAAAGAA
Source organism: Platalea leucorodia (assembly GCF_965183815.1). Lineage (NCBI taxonomy): Eukaryota > Metazoa > Chordata > Aves > Pelecaniformes > Threskiornithidae > Platalea > Platalea leucorodia. Next base: position 5,475,113 of record NC_138828.1, on the reverse strand, counting down.
AAAAGAAAACTTTCAGACATCACTCATAAAGACAAGCGTTCTTGCCATCCTGTTATCTTTCCACTGTTTACTAAATAGAAAAAGCACTGCAGCTCAAATCATCAGTTTACCAGGGGGAGAGGGGTGGGTGTGTGTGTGCATTTTGGGGTTTGTTGGGGGGGGAGCACATTAGGATTATTTTTGTTTCATTCTAGTCACTACAGATACTACCTAAGCAGAAAAAAAATAATGATTAACTGAAAGTTGGTGACATACTAAAGAGCATTAAGGAACCACTCAAGCTATTTCCAAGAAGCATTTGTACAAGTTCATCAGATGTCCTGAGCCCACACTGCTTGCTGGAAGAATACACTATCTTTGTCAGTAGTTACTGAAAATATTTAAAATATTCACAAAATATCAGTTTTGTTAATAATTATTGTATTCATAGGAGACATTTGCTCATTAGTCTAATAAGCATTTCATTCTTGGGGGGGGCGCGGACAAAGTTCTCCCCTGCATACAACATTTTAGTGCAAGTTCCAAAACCTACTGAATTTAAAATAAACTTTACTGACATGTGTCACCTCTCATGTAACTGAGACGACCCAAGTGACTCAGCCTTCTTTAGCACTGCGTATGAGATAGTGAAAAATACCTCAACATTTTTTATATCCAGCCAGACATATAAATATTCAACTAAAAAGAAACTATAAGCTGTTAAGTTAGTATCCACAGAAAGAGTGATTAATTATTTAATTTCAGTAAAGTATTAATACTTTTCAGTAAAGTATTAATATTTTAAGTCTACCTTCTAAAGACGACTGTAAGGATATGGTAAGATCACGAATCAATTGGTTATGAATCTAATTAAAATAATTTTTACCAAAATCAACACTACGCACCTCTTTAATGGCTAAGCCTCCCAATGCTAAATATCAAATTAGATACCAGTTCTCATGTCCAAATTATTTTTACTCCTTTGCAACAAAGATGTATTAGTAGCAGCTTTAGCAAATTTCTCTCTGAAGCCTTAACAGCTCCTCTTTACCCTAAAATTACCAGTGATAGTCTTGGTCCTCTTTCTCCCCTCTCCTTGAGAGGCGACCACAGACTACTCTGCAGTGTACGTCTTTATGAACCAGTATTTAAATCTTTTTCTCTGAGGGAATTAATTTTTTTGCATGCCAACATTTTGACAGAAACAGGACCATATCTTTGCTTTCCTCAGCTAAAAACAAGGAGACTAAAATGGACTGACCCATCCAAAAAAAAAACCACAACCCCAAGGAGTCCCATTACAAATAGAGACTATGCGAACTTTCAACAGGACCCTCAGATGTAAGCCAATGAGTCAAATTTTACATTTGACAGCAGAACTATTCTTCCACTTTCGGGCTTTCATCCAGTGGAAGGACAGACTGGTAGAAAGCTGAAGTGGTATGAAAGCTGGTATCAGGATTCATTCTTACAAACTGGTGGTGCTACAAAGAAAGTAGAATTTTGAAGCAAATACCTTTTAAAATTCAAGCACTTGTTCACACTGTGAGCTGTAATCCCTGAGGAGTTTTGAAATCTTCTCCCATGCTTTTAAGCACAGGAAAAGTAGATCTAAAGTTTCTTCATCCTCAGCAGCAGCTATAAACAAAATTTTAAGTCCATTTCCTCTGCTCCTCTTGTAGAACCTGAATCCTTTCTGAATCTGCAGACATTTTTCTGGGCAGAAGCAAGAGCAAAACCACTGTAAAACGGCAGAATCATTCTGTTGCTTTCCTGTTTGTTATTTAATCCTAGCAAATAAACCCACTTAGCAAGTGCACTGACTCTCAATACTAGATAGAATTAACTGGTATTAAATACAAATTTTGAAAAAGTCTCCCTGTATTTTCACGTCAACTAAACTTTATTACTTCTAAGTTCATGAACTAAGAATCCACTTGATTCCTCATTTTCAGATTTGGTGGTAACACTTTCCAGAATCTGCAAAACACGGGCAAATTGATGAAGAATCCCTGTTTTGGGTAATAATTACATTATCCTTATCAGCACTATAGTATAAACATATACGTTATATATGTATAACATAATTTTTAAAGGGAGGTATATAAAAATGAGAAAATACATGAGGGGAATATGAACAGGAACACAAAAAAACCCCAACCATATTTAGAAGCGATGTGAAGGTTCTTAAAAGAAACGGGAACAAACCGAAGGCATTACACCTCTCAACAAGCACATGAGCAAAATGGAAGGAAAAGCTGCATCATGGCTAAGCAGGTGAACACAAAAAAAAAAAAAAAGATAGAAAGCATCCTCTAAAAAAGCTGACAAGTATCCCACGATGAAAACCAGAAAGGATTGTGAACTTTGGCAGATTAAATATTAACACGATGAAAAGTAGGTTTAAGAAATAACTTACAAGCAGCATAAAAAATAATAATGAATCATTTTTTGGAAGATATCAGAGTGGGAAAACTTCTGAGGAGTCTCTGTGGGAAATAAAGACAAAAAAGGAGTATTCAGAAGATAAGGCTGCAGTATAAAACCTTGTGAAATCTTTATATGAGTTTATGGTGAAGGAGTGTGAGAACTTGCCATACTGGAGCCCTTCTTTAATGGATGTGTTGGTAGATGTCCTAGAAAAAAAAAAAACACCTGACAAATTAAACAGCAACAGATCACCCAAGTGCTCTTCAGGAACTTAAAGCTGAAATAATTGAGATGCTAATTGTGGAGTGTAACCTCTCACTTCAAAAACCACTGCAGCATTTCAGAACCAGAAGGTAGCACAGGAGGCATTTTTCAAGAAGGGCTCTATGGGAAGTCCAAGGAATTACACACTAACAGCCTCATGCCCACACTGGGTATGGCACTACACACGAGAAATAATCTACTCAGGGAGACCCAACACAACTCTCATTAGGAGAAGTCACATCTTGTAGATCTTTATTCTTACATAGATCGAGTCCTTTGAAGCAGGTGAGCATGTGATATCTGCCTGGCACAGTCTACCTCATTTTATAAAAGGTGCTGCACAAAATTCCTTTTCAAAAAGCTGTTACAGAAATCAAGCAGCCATGAATTAGGAAAAAGGCTCCTCACACAAATAAGCAAGTGACTTTAAAAGAGAAAGTAAAAAGGAAATAGGTAGTCTTCACGCTGGAGGCAAATAATTTTTGGAGTTCTGCAGGAGACTCTGCTCCACATTCCTCAGTTCAACAAGCTTCATAAATTGCCCAAGGGAAAGTGTATCTAGTTTGACAAAGTGTCTGCTTATGATACTTGATTATTTAGGGTACTAAACTCAAGGGATATTTGTGAAGAACTGTAGAAAGAACCTTGTGACACCAACTGACAGGAAAAGATGTGGCAGATTAAAGTCAGTGCAGACAAAATGGAAGAGACAAAAAAAATATAATCCCAAAGTCTGAACCAACCACTACTGAATGGAAATGAGGTGTTCATACCATAACAGATAACTCCACTGAACACTAAGCTGTCATTTCATTAGCAGTCAAGAGATATAATGAGTGAACATTAAAAATTATTCAGAAGGAAAAAAAAAAAACCGAAAACTATCATTATGCTACTGCATAAATCCATAATGTTCCTGCATATTAAACGCTTTTTGCAGTTCTAGCTCCCAATCCACTCTCTGTCAAAAATGATGTAACAGAACTTGAAAGAGAAACGGAGAAGAGCAATTAACTCTATCAAACAACTTTTAGAGCTGGACAGATCAGGACTTTTTAGTGTAGAGAAATCATATGACATATAGTATGACAACAGTTTATAAGCAGCAAAACAAAGCCAGTGACCACTGTTCATTGTTTATTTGCTTGCTGATATCATTGGATGGTCCCTAGCTCTTGTATTGGAGGAAACAAAGACGATGCTTCCATCCACCACGGCATACTTACACTAGAACAAACAAATGCCTCCAGAAGCTCCTCGTCCAAATTTAGCACACTAAACTTGCATTAAGATTTCCTGGGCCCTCATTGAAGGGCTAGGAAAATATTCTGGGAAATATCAAAGTATATTTCTGAAGTTCTTTAACTCTTTTTTTTCCTAGACATCTGCCAGTGGCACTGTTCCTGCTCATTGCAAGTCCTACTATTCATCACCATTGCAGATGAAGTTCTAACTGGACCTGGAAAAGTTGTTTCTGTATCCTAATGTAGGATTAATTATTTGTCTCACAGCAGCTAAAAATGAAAAACATACAGCCCATTACGACAAATTTTCTATCATTCTTTATATGTCCCCAGCATCTAGTTTCTGAATCACTGCTTACGATTCCAGACATACACATCTTTATTACCTCATTTTACACTTAAAAACCTTCAGAGAGAATACCCATTATTCTGAAAGGTTACAACTGTTTGAAGAAAGCTCAAAAACTGAGGTTCTCCTACCTAAAGCATTACTTTAGCACCCCTACACCCTTTTACATTCTTAAACTGCAAGATTTAATGTAACTATTTTAGAGATGCGTATCATTTCATGATTTTTTTCTCTTAACTATTTTCTTTACTATTATCTTTATTCTTGCCATCTGCCGACACAATCCATAAAGCTAACATAATTCCACATTCTATTTATAAAATACAAACCTTGATCTTACCTAAGTTATAACAGAACACCTTTTATTTTGTACTTACGTGAAAGCAGGTTCATAGCAGTTTAAAAATTGTAAAGTCAGCTTTATTCAACCTACATAAACAAAGAACTCCCTAATGAGAAGTTCATGAACACATTGGATTTTATTTATGGTGCTGTATCAGTGGGTAGTTATATACTCCAGGAATTAAGCTTACCAAATTCTCACACTGGAGCTGTGAAGAGACACCCAATAACATTCTCTTTAAATGCTTTACAAGTTCACATCCCAACCCGTAGTGAAGTTACTTTAAGTAACATTGATGAAAAAGCAAAGATAAAAGACTCATGCAGCTAACACAGAGCTAGAGTAACTTATCTTCGACAAAACACCTATTTCAAAAAAGCAACTAGAATCTACCCTTGTAACGCTAAGTTAAAAAAAAAAAAAACAAACACCAAAAAACAAACAAACAAAAAAAAAACCCAACCCACAACAAACCATACCAAACCCAAAGCACGAACACTGAGCATGGGCATTTTCAGTACCTAGCAGATGCTTAAGTCTCTGCTTCCAACAATACAAATAGCTATTCAACATAAACTACTGATCATTTGGTTGTCATATTTTATATCTTACAATACAACACTAGAAGATATCTCTGCCACTGGGTTCATAACAGAAACACCAGATAATTTTATTTTCTGTTAAACTGAAAGTCTAAGAAATTAACTGGGATGTAGTGAACAGTACCTGCATTTCTGGAAAACATTATAATTTTTAAAAGAAATTTAAACTCCTCCAGGTTGTTATGAAGTATTTCTTTTCAACATGAATACTGACAGCAAATCTTATGCTTCTATTGATAAAAAAAAAAGTTTTCTATCTATAACTTTTCAAAACAAACAACAAATAAATATTTCTAGAAATGAAAGATGGTAGCCTTCGCTCCGTGAGCACAGAAAAAAGGAAGGAAATAATTCAGACTGTTTGTGCAACCCACAAATACCATACCATGTGTTTGGTTAAATCTCTCCTGAACTCCCCAACAGCCTCTCACTGAGATACAATTGATAATTTCTCCAATAGCTGCTCTTTTCTTGATGTTTCATCTATTATTGTCCTTAAATCCTTTGTTCCTTCCTTTGTAAGATATTCTTACTACCCTAAGCATGTTACTGTGCACTGAGCGAGAAAGCCTGCTGCATAAGTAGTGCTCAGGGATTGTGAGTTGAAGGACAACCAATTGAAATGTGCGACTGCTCACTAAAATCACAACAGGCGGCAAGTATGCTGTCAGAAAGGGTAAAGGGAACACCTCATTTAAAAATCATAATCATGGTGCACAACTCACCAAACTTTACAAATTGCAAAAAATAACACCAAGATTTTAGACTGGGTCTAGGTAAAAGTTCTTTCCGCCCACTTGCTCTGTGACAGTCAACTGCTTTGACAGAACTGACACATCAGTTTTCTTAACAAATAAATAAAAGTGCTTTCAAATGAATACTTGTGTGACAAAATGGATTTTTAAACTGTCCTCTAAGTCATGCTGCTTGACCAATAATTACATAAATACGGAAGAGAGACATTGAAGATTCACGTTACCCATTGTAACAAATACTAGCCTGTCAAAGGCACTGGCAACATACATAGCAAGAAATCAGGCAGTAAACACAGCAATACTGCATAACAGCCATCTTCACATTCCATGGTGAAACCCTATTTAAATTACCACACATGACATTATTAATGCAGACTCCAGTCTCAAAAAAAAAAAAAATATAGGAAGTCTGAACCTTTGTAATATCTGTCCCTCTTTGCTTAGAAGAGATACAGCTTGACTTCCACACACAAGAAATATTTTTTCTTCACTGTTCTGGAAGCCAAATACTCTGCTGCCATGCTGTCATGAGAAAACAGCAGTTTGTAAACACATTTCAAGGGAACTGGAAGTCTTATTATTCAGTCTTTTTGCAATGGAATAGAAGACACGAGTCCTGTAATTTTTTTAAAGTAATTATGTTTATGAACACAACACCAAATAATAAATCATGACAGACACAATAAATATGTAAATAACAGGCTGTAATTCAAAAAGGTCTTGAGCTGTTGCTGCTTTAGGTGTCATTAGGACTATGGTCAGAGTTAACATGTATGCTAAACACCCTCCAGCTGAACTTTGCTGATATTTGAAGGTTTCACAGACCACCTTTGAAATGTAGCTTGCTGTAGCAGTTTCAAGTGCAGCAGCACTTATGTATGCATGACTCAAGATGGAGGCCACAGGGACATTTATCCTAATCTGCTTAACACGCCAATAAAGAATAAAACCATTATTCCCCAAGTTGGGAATTAAAAAAAAAAAAAAAAAAAAGTCAGGGTTGCACGTTTTTTCTCCATAATGTTTCAATGGAAGCAATCCTGAATCACTGAAAGACTTTTCATTCTCAAGCACACTGTACTCTTGATCCTCCCATCCTGTAAGGAAAGAGCTTCGACACTAAAATTTAAGAGATTAGTGCCCAGCAGGTGATGATTACAGTGGCATGAAATGTAAAAACCACAATACTAAATTGTGAGCAGTGTTGGATCAAATGAAAAACAAAAAAAGCAAAAAAAATCCCACACAAGCTATACAACTCAACCCACAACACATACACATGAAAGTTTTTGTTTGGGCACAAGAAACATTCTCAATACCAAGTTCTTTCCAACTAAACATCTAAGACCCACTGCAAGAAAACTGCCTGCTCCCACTCCCTGACAGGGCAATTCAGACATCAGCTGTGCATGACAAACATCTAGTGATGACCAATCTTGGTTTAAAAAAATAAACACATAAAAAAACCCCACAATTTGGATAAATGATTGTAAATAAGTTTGATACAGTCAGGCCCTTGGAGTAAGAGGTTTGAGCACCCATAACGTGCTTCCTGCTCTCCTCACCTGATACTCACCAGCCGCAGCACTAACCATTATAGAAATAAACAAGTTTCATTAAGTAAAATACTACTACCCAGTAATTCAACAAAGGATTTTATAATCACAGCTGCATAAATTCAAAAGTTCCCCAACTTCTATGGAACATTATTTGTCTTTAAAAAACTTCCATTGCTAAATTTCAGTGTCTGGACCACAGGCTAGCAAGGTTTGCTCGGGTTAAAATGTTTATCCTCCGACTTAGAGTCAGTGGCAAAGGCAATTATTTACTGTTTAACATTTTCCTGTAGAGAACCACATCGCGTGTGACACTGCCTTTAGGATTCTGCAGTAAAGATTAATTAAGTACTTTCAATTCCAATGTATCAAGCTTCTTGAAATTTGTTTCATTTCCATTCTTCCCTTTGCATAAACCTATCAAATTTTGCCCAAGCCACAAAGCACTGAACACTAAAAAATGCAATTCATTTATTTTTGGACAGCATGAGATGCATTCAATTTTTACCTCATTCTACAGCACACACTGACCCCGCTTTTTTTTTTTAATGTGATTTTTTTTTTTTAAGCTTCTTTTTTTAATTCACCTTTTTTTCCCCTCTTGTTTATAGGTTCCATGCCTACTCTTGTAATTATTTTTAAGTATTCCTGAATGGTGGCAAACTTTATAGCATCTCTCAGTGTTTAAACAAGAGCCATTAAAAATAGTAGCAACTGCACGTGGTGTGCCTCATGGGTTGCCCAAGAAAATGTTGGTAGTTCATATCTTGGCAGGGATTGTCACACACACTCAAGAAGAAAACCCCATTAAAATTCACGTTATTTGCTCTTCTTTAAGATGTTTCACATTTATGTTCTTCCAATATTTTGTCTGAATAATGACAAGAGCACTTAGCTTGCAGTAAATATTTCTGCTACCCAGTATTAAATATTTGGGCCACACAGTGCAGTATTCTAATGCATCTACAGAGCAACAGCAAGGTTGGTTAGGAATTTAGCTGTATTCACCATTAAAATTAGAAGAATAAATATGTTGCAAGTTAGAACAAAATTCTTTGTCGTTGTTGTTGCTATTCTAGAGAGAAAGTGTAGTTTCTGACTTTAATTCTAACTTGAACTACTAAGAAGGATATTCATGCTTTATGATCCTACAGAGCAGGAGCATACACAAAAAATAAACAGTACCTGATACTTCAAAGGAAAACTAAAATAAAACAGAGTCTCACTAAGAAAAAATCCAACAGGTTGAGTTTTGCAAGTTTCCACAGAGTTACAGACAAGAAGGTATTTTTCTCCCGGACATTTTCTATATTCTTATAAACTAGCCACAAGCCTCAAGTAGTTTCCTGCTTTTCCTTAACTTAAGCAGCTATAAGTATTCAAAATTGTAGAATTAACCAGACATGTTAATAATTCAGCCGTGGTGACATGAAACAACAAATCCTGCTACACAACCACTCTGTAAAGTCCTCGTCACCAACCTCCAAGCACTCCACAGCAAAGTGTTCAGGATCAGCCCGCTCCACCGCTGCCTTCACCCTCCATGCTCTGTCCCGTCCTTCCACAGCACACGAAATGGGAGAAGCCGCTCCACCTTCTCACCCTCAGAAGGCAGCACTAATAAGGCCAAGGCATGCTTGCTTTATTGCCCTTCCTTGATTAAGTACTCCCCAGCACCTGCTTTTCCCTCTGGGGTCCTCATATCGTTCATGCCCCTTTCCTGATCGATCGTCCCTCAGGAGCATTATCTATTATATAAACGGGCATCTTGTCTTTGCCACTTCCCAACAACATTTGCACTGGGTCCGGTCAGGAAAAGTAGTGACCAGTCATGCCTTTTCAAAGAAGCAATGGCCAAAAGGCATCTTGTTGCTGCACGTTCTCCTCACAGGCCAGGTGCTGAGAATTAAGACTCATCAGCTTCTCTCAGCTCACCTCTCTCTCCAACCAGGACCCACGTCCCATCTATTTTTGCCCTCTTTATAAATGTCAAGATAACATTTTCATCATCCCCACAGCTCGAGCGACCATCTTATTCCCTCTCCCAGTGCAGGAAGGGGTCTGCTCCCCCGCCCTCACCTCAGCGGACTAACCCGCCTCCGCAAGCGGCCGTCGGGCGCAGCTGTGGTGCCGCCCCAAGATGGCGCCGGCAGCGCTGAGGTGAGGCAACGGGGAGCGCCGGCCAAGGCCTCGCGCCACTCCCGCCCCCCTCCGCTATTTGGGAAAATCGGCTCTCATAAAACGTGCCCCAACCCCCCCCAAGGGCTTGAGGCACAGGTTTGGGTTTTTTCCCCCCTCTCCCAGCTGTGACAGACGAGCAGTTCACTCTGGGAGGCCTAGGACTTCTCTCCCTGTGCCCTGAGTCGCTGTGGTACAGATCCATGTATCCCCCGCGCCGAATTTTAAAGCCAGAAGGCGGCCCAGCGTGGTGGTATAAAGCAAGCCTGACGTTTATGCTAGAGGCAGGATACAAATACCTCCTCCCCGTCTCTTATTAATTACAATTTTTATATTAGGGATGCAGGTTTTTAAGAGTTTCTTATATGAGAGTTCATACTTCAGGAAAAGCCTTTTTGGGCATGCAATTTCTGGGCTTTATTGCATCTTAACTTACGGAAGGTACTTGAAACAAGAAACATCTACAGCAAAGAATGGAGAGAAATACTTCCTCATCATTTGTAATGTAAAATCTACATATCAAAACCAGTAATGGCTTTGATGTCCCATAAATTCTCACAAATTATATTTTATGGAGGCATCAATAAACAGTCTGCTAAATATTAAACAGAATACCCTAATGCTGGTTGTTATAATAATGTAAAACTAGAGTGGTGTAACCAGAGATGGATAGATGTTTTGCTTTTCTTAATAACCCATCTACAAGAGACTTAATGACAAGAAGAGAGCAACAAATCAAAGAAGTCCAATCCATAGCTACAGGCAAATGAGTCATCCCTGGTGCCTAACAGATAGCCAGCCGAATCAGCTTTGACACCATTCACCATATTAATCATGAAAAAAAGATGATTATGGAACAGCAACACCGCAGAGCCACACATACATTGTGTGACTAATACAGCAAAGCCACAGCATCTTAACATTTAACTGAGGCTGAAAAAGAGCACTGCATTTTTTTTTCATTAGCAGAGGGCAGGTTGTACAATGCTTAGTCATTATTAAGGAGGCACCTTCTTGTTCATGATGTGCATTTTATGATCTAAGTTGCATCAAAAGATGTAAGCAGATTGTTTTTAGATGAAAAGCATTTCCATCTGAATAAATCAGAACCGTGCCTCTGACAATAAATACCCTTCAATAAAGCTTCTGTGTAGCCAGGCAAAACAATGTTATAATAATAAACAGTGAAGAAAAGTCCTAAGATTAGTCTTTTTCCATGGAGTGAAAGTCAATGCAAAAAGAAGCTAGGAAAAATGTGGACTACAAATTAATCTAAGTGACTAGCGATGCTGATTCTTTACTTCCTCAGGAGTCTGCTATGTAACAAAAAGGAAGAAAACAAAAGGCATTTGGGACTTTTTAAACAGCGTTTTGGCTACAAGATAAACTAATTGACTTAGCGGGAAGAGACTACTATTTCTGTGAGACTGGACTGTACTTGCAGCTCTGCTGGACGCAGTGGGAATTGTAACCATGGTAGTAACACAGCTCTTCTCTCAGTGTACTAGATCACATCAATTGCCTTTTCAAAGCACTGAAAAAACCCCGCAAGGCAAGTCTCCTTTCTCGCTGAAATAGCTGGACCAGCCTGGGGAGGTAGACAACATGTTGACAGTACAGTATTAATCTCAGCACCGAGGGAGAAGGACAGATGTACTCGCTTTTCCTCTGAAGAGTAAGTGTGAAGTTGTATTGGGCAGCTGAAGTAAGAGAAAGGGAAAAGCAACAGAGATGAGGGAAAGAGAGGAAGCAAGACTGACAAGGTATTTTACTATATATTCTTTCTGTTTCACATAATAGACCTCATCACTCTGTAATAAAGCTTTCAAAGTTGCCCAGATGCTCTCGAATGCAATCCTGGCATAAAGTGATTTTTGTGCATGGATGCATTATTTCTTCTTTATCTGCTCTTTATTAAGAACAAACTGGAACGTGCTCTAACAAAGTTCCAACCTACTCTCCTAGGCATAGATGAAACAAATAAAATAACACTTTCCAACATCAACAGCTTTGAATAGAAAAGAAGTAACGGAGCAATACTAAAAACACTCAGTTTATTTTTCCCTGGATTAGGCAGATTTTTCTGCAGGCTGAGCTACTGTTTCATGTAGCCATGCCACATTCTGTTTTGACCTTTCCATTTTCAGTCCTACCAGGACAGTTAGTCTTGCTCAGCATGTGGATAAGAGATCAAAAAGGAAGGAAAACTGGACTCTCTACTTCAGCAGATGGCACTCTTCCCTCCTGAGTCAGGGCCTGAACCAAGGCTCCCAGGCTGCGGTCTGGGGCATTTGGGCGGCAGGACTTGCCAGCTCTCAGACAGCCTGCACAAGGACAAACTGTTCCAGCCACTTGTGTCCTTGAAAATGTCCATGTTTTGTTTGTACAAGACAAGCAAGAGAAAGATTGCCTCAGCTTGGGAGTCACCCAAATCAGGCAGATGGAATCATGTCACTTAGCTTACAAAGTTATTCACATCCCCCCTCGGATTCAGCTAATCTTCCTTTTAACCACAGACTGCAAAGTTGTGTTCTTCAACAGATTGATCTTACAGAGTTAGACCCATTCATTTAGCTTTATGTTAACGCTTTGTCCAACTCTTTGTGGGCATAAGAAAAGATCTTGTCAATATTTCTTTAGTATAAATACTGGTTTCTAACCATAAATCTTAAAGTGATATCAAAGGAACATAACAACATTTCCTTTTGATAAAAGCACGTTACTCCAGGGAGATTTATCTGCAGAAGAGGTGGCACATGTAATATGCGCAAATTCAAAAGTTTTGCGTGCAATTTCCTTTTCCAAGCGCCACAGCAAAAATTGGTACCCCAAGTAATTTCTAATTTGAAAGCATATTGACTGAGATAAAAACTGTTTACAGAACAAAAGATGCAACATATTTCATGTGACTGACTGCATTTCAGGAAAAGATCACAAATAGAAGAAAACAGAACGCAACATGGGGAGGACTAACCACAGAAGCCCGCACTGTTCACTGAAGACTGCCGTAAGATTTCCCCAAAGGCACAGGAAAACTCTAACACAGTGACCTGACTTTTTTCAGGTGCTGCCACAAAGCCAATGGACACATAGCTTTTTGTGCTCAAAATTTTCTACCAGTATTTAAGTTGCAGGAACATTTGGGCACCTCAGTAAATAGAGGGAGACTATACATGTGTCTCCTGATACTGAGCCAGCTACCAGCGAGGCAAGTGAAATGGAGAAGGAACAGCAAGAAGATGGCTTGAACACTTTAGATCATTCTAAGAGTCGTAAGTCTCAGATTCTGCCTTTCTTACTCTATCACCTGTTAAAGGAGAGATTTAAGAAACTAAAACCTAAGGCAGATTTCATTAGGAGCCTTCTGGCATGTCCTGGCAGAAGACAGCACTTGGAATTGATGCAAATCTCTGAGAAGACAGTCCTTTTAAAAAAAATCTGCAACATTTTAAAGGGGAAAAAATACTCTAAGTAGAGCCAAATTTTAAAATTTTCAGTCTTCATCCCTGATCAGAAAGAGGCTTTCATGTAAAGTGGCAGTATTTCTGCAAAGATCAAAACTAGAAGCTACAGTGACTTCAAATGCTCTGCCCGCAAAGAACCTTTTCATTTTTTGCTTTATTGTTTGCGATTATGAAATGAGTCGAAAAAATGTATTAAGCATTCAATTTGAAGCTCTGCTTGGAAATAATCATACATTATAGCACTTCTGATGGATTAATTATCGGATAAATATTAATGTACTGAGTTAGATATGTCAACAAAAGTTCAACACAAAATTGTTAAGAATATAGGTCTTAGCGTACCCTATTAATTTTCACCAAATACAGATAAAGCTCTACCTTTGTTATAACTTAAGCTTTTATGGTTGTTACAGTAAGTTTAACTTCTTGATCAAATTTCAGATGGGTGCATTGCAATTTCTTTCTCCTGGCTTTTTTGCTGATAGATCTCAGAATCTTTGTGGAGATGAAACCTTATTTTAAAAACTAAGCCACCTACTGGGATTTGTTCTTAAATGTCTTGCCTTCTGCCAACCAACAGGTCACACTTCACACATGACTGTGATCTCATTAAACACCACTGTACTGCCTCACTTCATCCAGGAAAGCACTGAAAGGATAAACATGATTGAAATCTGTCAAAAAAAGCATGTATTTCAGAAAGTATCCATCAATAGTTAATATTAATTGCAAGTCCCTGCTGGCAGCAGCATCTGAAAACGCCAATGCAGTTGAGATAGGCCTGAAATAAAAACCTGAAATAAGTAAGTTTGAACAGGACAAACAGCCTAAACATGTATGTGTGTTTGGGAGGGCAGAGGCAGCGAGGGACTTTGCTGGGGAGAAAGTAGTTAAATCTGGAAATGAGCTCCAATCCAAAAGGTACGATGATCTATTTCAGTCATGGACAGAAAAAAATGGAAATCTCTCCAACACACATAGAGCAGAGGGGGGTGACTTCAAACCCTAGTTCCAAAATTCATGGTTCCGTACCATGTCTGTCACTCAGAGCTTAATACAGCTAACAAACAGATAATTGGCAGTTAGTCTTTTCTCCTCCCGCAGCATAATGGAATGGGTTACATGGTAACCTTCAATTATGGGATATTAATCAGAAGATCATTTAAAATTTCCTGCAGAAAGCACTTTTAGCTACCTTTGGGCCTAATAATAAATTTTATTCTGCATTTGGAGAAACTGACTGAAGCTTCAGTGCCATTTAGCGTCTTGTTTCACAGACAAGCGATTGTCCTAGGCAATTAAGCACCTGCAATACACAGCCTGGTGAGAGTCGCTTCATTGCCAAATGTCTCTTTCACTGAGCAAACAACATGGTGAAATATGAAAAACAGAAGACTCTCTTTGCTCAGAAGTGGCTTCCAATTCTTTCTTTTTGTGTGTGTGTGTGGTATTTTTTTGTTGTGAATGGCCTTTTCTTTCACAACATGTTACTGCTATGAATGAAGTATTGACAGGTGTCTCAATAAAAATGCCAGTTTCCTAATCAGTGGTATGAATTATTTTATGTTTTTACCTGCAACATAGTTGCTCTAAATTCTGTCGGATAGCTTCATATGGGAGAGAAAATGATGTTCCCCCTGCAGAAGACAGACCCTAGAAAGAGGTGGAGAAAGATAACAGCACTAAAAATGAGAGTAGGGAGGTGGTCTGGCAAGGGTATCATCCCCAAAATATTTTTCCATGGGTGGCATGACATTTGGAGGAACTTTCCAGAAACTTTGTGCTAGATGATGGGTATGAACGCTCACTGCAATGCTGGGAAATTCCAGAGGGATTTAGTATATTCCCAGTGGTGCTACAGATCCTTGGTTGGGTGATTAGTAGCAACATAACCATACTACTTCCAAAAACTCAGAGCTAGGAATATAAATGCTTCTAGTCTAAAAGGGGGGTAGGCAGGAGACTGGAGAAGAATTAGGGATGGAATGGCCTTGTCTGAAAGCCTTCTCAAAATGAGACATTATACGGGAATGTGAGTAAGTATCGACCCAGTCCTCAGTGCTTCTGCACTAGCCTGGTAACCCGCCGTATGCTCAGGATGTGTGGCTGTCCTTGATTACAGTCCACGGATTCAAGTTTTGACTTCAAGTCAGAACTTAGACTCCCTCGGTTTGTAGAGGAAAGTTGTCCTAGTTCTTTTCTTCGCAGATCTGCGTTCCTAGGATGGAGTCCAGGCTCTGCCAGTTTTCTACCTGTGCTCATTTTGTCGCAAAAGGGACACTTGCAATTTCATAACCACCTATGGATAACTTCCACAGGGGAATTGAGAGGCTCCTCAGTCCTCTTCACTCCTATTGCTGCATATGGAGCCCCACTGATGGAGCCTATTCTTTATCCATGTCGAATATATACACCTATTCTTTATGAACCCATGAGAATAAAACATGTATTTGCCTAACTACTGGCTTGTTAATCAAAGTATTTTGACCTGTGTAGTTTTTACTTTGCATACGACCTAAAAAAGCCAAGGTTACTAACCAAGACAACCCTATTCCAAAATTTTATTTCTCTGGCCGTGCATTTGGGAAAAATATCCCCTATTAGGTACCTAGTGAAAGCTCTTATAGTTATTCCCTTACCTAGCAAAATGCTGAGTATCATTTTGTTGTTCATACCCCACTGATGTTACTATCTAATAATTTAATGAACCATTTCCCTCACTGTTTTTGGTTTTGATGTGAGATACCGGATTAAAAACTTTCCTGACCTCAATGACTTTATGATGGCTCAACAGGACTCTCTTTTCATGAATGAAGGGCTCACCCAGTTCAGACACAGACAGGAACAGCCATAAGCCATAGATTTTTATGCAGACCTGAAACTTTCCCTCAAAACTGAGCAGTAAGAATACATGCCCATTTCTGCAAAAAGTGACAAAGAAATCCTGTCGTTTGCCCCAAACCAAAAATTGAGTTTCCATGACTTTTTTTTATGCTTGGGATTTTAATGAGACAGTTTTAAAAAGATTATTAACATTGAGGACTACTACTCTAATTATAATAACCTTTCCGATTCTTTCGGAATAAATTTTGTTAAACACTTTTCATGCGATTTGCTTCATTATCTTTTCATTTAAATCATCTTCAATGACACACCATTTAATTAGGTTTGTTGTGCAGGTACCGATCGTTAAACTTGTGCATTCAGCACATGCACTTTCATTTGACTAACGTAATAAATCTTATTCATGCCAATGTCACCATCCATTACAAAAATTAACGAGGCATCGTCCAGTTAAACTAAGTTTGCGAAATGTTGTTTATAAAGAATTTTTCTTTCACACCATTATAGGATCCTTTGTTGCCGAGCTTCCTGGATGCTCTACGATCCTAGTCATAAATAAAGATTTACTTGTCAACAGTAGAATGTTACCTGCCAGGAAGTTAGCCGGTGTTCTCCTCTAGTCATAAATATGATTCCCTTTGTTGTAGTATTATTAATGTTGCATTTTTTCCTGTTATGAGATTTTACAGCCAAGAAAAGAAAGAAAATTGCCTAGTAGTTAATACCAAACATTTTACACACAGAGAAAAAAACCTCACATTATAACTTATAAATTTACTTTGCCCTGCGGCAAGAGGTATGTATTCACATCTTGTTAAATTTGCAGATAAATATGTATTCCTGTGCACAATATTTTTATTGTCAAAATGTATTGTTCAATAGCTGAAAAAAATCAGCAGAATACTTCAGAAAGAATTCTGGCTACGATGATAAAGGGTCCCACAAAATCCGCTCTGTGCTTCCATTACTTTTTTTAACAGCTTCTTTTTCAAATGAAACAAGATTTGCAGGGAAAAGTAATATACTTTCCTAGCTCAGCTGATATAATTGGGAAAAAGGACAAGCTTGTAGCCTGCAAGCCCCTCTGTAGGTCTGATTCCGATGGTGCTGTCTTTTAGGTATTTAGCTACTGCAAATCAACCGAGGCATGAATGTCGGCATTAGTAAGCATCAGTCACGAAAAGTCTATGGTCAATTTAGCTAAGACTAGACTAATTAGAGCTGAAGCAATACCTTCCTTACAGGTCACTGACCGAGTGGAGATCTGGTTTGTTACCTGAAACTGAAAATCCATGACTTGAATTTCATCAGACACGGAATATAGACAAATGTGGTAGTAAATTCCACTAATTTATTGCGTACCATTAAATTAATATAAGGCCTGCTGATGGATCCTGTTCTAGGACTATGTGTTGAGAGATGGCACAAGTCAGGTAACATTGAAGAGCATGACAGCATAAAACCCCCCTTGGTTGACAGCCAAACTATATTACTTAAAAGCAGCGACAGTTACATCTGGAAGCGTGCTTGCTGGATTTCTAACAGGTTCCCCCCCCCAGTGAAGGAGCTGCTGTGCCCCGCTCCCAGTAGAGGTGAGGTACAGGATTGTGAGACGGCTCCGGTGGTTTCCCAGAACTGATGACTAACTAGTCATTAGTTTAAATCATTTTAGCCTAAAAGGCTTCAGAAAATAGAGTGGAAGAAGGAGTGCTCATTTTCATTCAAAACACAGCTGCCAGAGGAGAATGAGGCACTCTGCGCTTCTCTCTGCTTCCATCCCCTTTCTCGACAGCATGCTGATGAGCAGTCTCATCACAGAGTCAGGAGACCTGGTTCAGGACTACAGTACCTCTTTTCCAGAAAAGCGCTTCCACCACTGGGCTATGCTTCACTGTAAAATAGCTTTACTTTCAGCTTTTTTCCTATAAGCTGCTCCACTTTACAATAAAAAGCAAAATTGCTAGGACCACAGCAAAAAAGAACGACCCTGTTCATGGTGGGTCTCTTCTCCAAGGACTATGCATTCGGTGACTGTTTTATGAATGAGTATCAGGCAAGTGCGCTTAGATAGGCTCAGAAAAGAACAAAACCAGACATAGAAGAAGATCTTTTAAACTCCTGTAGAACATCTGAGGAAAAATAAATGAGAATGGCTAAGGGCTCTATGCTCCTGCAGTATAACAGAGATACTTTGTAGGGCAAGCTCACTGCAATGCTGTAAAAAATGCTTAGGGGATCAGATGTTCTAAATTAAAGACTGCAATGAACAGACATAGCTGGTATGCATCTACCCTTCCTGCATGAAAAAGGCAAAAAATATATTTTTATTCCAACTATAAACCACAAGAAAAGTTTGAGATCTGTTCTCCTCTGGTTTTCAGGCTTTGTGACAGCAGGCATGACTGCAGTGCTGGGGCATCAGCAAATGAGAAGGTCCAAATACTTAGTTTGAAGACAGGTTTTAAAGAGGTTGTCAGTCATAGACAATGACAATAAAGCCAAAGCAGCCCAAAATGAAGACAGAAACAGCCACCACTACATCTAAAAGTCATAGGAAGATTTCAGAAAAGAAGTGATGATGGTTAGAGCAGAACAAGTAGATGAGCTGGGCATTCCATCCATAAAATTGTTAATGCCAATATTTACAGAGTGCTCTGTTTTGTACAGTTAATTGAATGAATCTGTGGTTAAAATCTATAAATTTATATTTAAAATAAACAGAAAAGGTGCTTTGTACTCAAACCCTTTTTTTCTCTTTTGCTTTGCTGCTCTGACAATAGTTTGATCTACAAAGTCTATACGTGTACATGCAGCAAAAATTCCAATTAAAACTTGCGCATTTTTAACATTTAAAATTGTATAATTAAAGACTTAACAGTAACAGATACCTAAAGAAGAAAGAATATTGTCTGAAATGTTGAATTTCATAGTTCATGACTTTTCAGCACTTAATTATGCAAATCATGTAATCTTAACACAGCTTTCTCAATGGAATATGTCTTTCTGCTATTAAATTAATTTTCTATGCCTGCTTCTTTTACATTCTCTTTGTGCTCCCTGTCCTCAGTATAAAATATTAAAATGTAGGGTCAAAACTAGAATTCAGTGTATATTAGCCTTAAAAAATGCAATGCTCAGCGAAAGAAAAAAAATAACGTGCAATGCAAAGTTTATGTTCAATGTAAACAAGCAGCTATTATCTGTACTCATGAAAGTTTTCAAGGACAAAAGCAAGACTTGTATTTTTTTAACCTGTGTATTTTACTGCAGGTCGAGAAAAGATAAAAATCTGTTATGCTGTAGTAAAAACAAACATTTGGGGGTTATATTTTATAGATGGAAATAAAATGGCTAACCTTAAGGTTTTTGAGTTTTTTTCCCCTTTATCTAGATTTTAATCCAGTGCTATTCTCCCTCAGGGTAACTATTTTTTTCTTGGCTGGTCTCTCTCACTCCAATATATTTGGTTACGTCATGAAGATTGTACTTAACCCAGCTTTTTCTGTATTGTCAGCAGCAATAGCAAAGCATCGCTGTCTTACTTCATTTTCTTCTTTTTAAACTGAAAATGATAATCAGTACCTAGAAAAATTGTTTTATTTGCAGGAGAATCTGGGCTGTAAAAGGAAGGTGATAGACTTTCTGTTTACCCTCGCATTATGTGAAATACTTACAGTTTTAGTAAAGAAAATTAAGCTTGTATATGGTTGGACCAAAAGAGAGAACTTTAGTACTGCTGCTCCCGTACATTCCAGAACAGGCATTTGAGATAAAATTAAAGTTTTGTTCAGCTAGGCAAACAACCAGCAATAGCTACAATGCTTAATTTCATCTTTATTTTAACAAGTATGAGAAAAGATAGCAGACAGTAGTGGAGCAAACAAGAAATAACTAAAATGCAGAAAAAATATGATATTCCATGTTTACCTATACAGTGAAAGAGTAAATGCTGTTGGTATTCAAAAATCCCTCACAGTTCAGATTTAAGTCCCTCCAATGTGTTTTTTCCAAATGTCACCCGTGTGCCTTTTATAATAAATATTTGAAAATATCTTTTTGAAAGGTTTTTGGTATATTTAAAATATTTGATTTTTTTATATTTAAATTTTTAGAACATTTTTCTGGTTCTCAGGAAGTTTTTTTTTTTTCCATTCACCCATTTGTGCAAAAATAATTGTTATGAAAAAGGAACACAACAAAACACAGAATATTTAGATAAAGCAGTTAATGTTATTAATAAAAAAGGCGCAGACCCATAAAACCAACATGAACACACAAATCCGCCATGTCCTTAATCCTGGTCTGACTTAATATAATGAAGAACACTGACTTCCAGACCAATGAAAAGAAGCCTGACCCTGATATTAGCTGCATTCTTTTTATTATTCCTATTTTGTTCACCTTCATTGGAAATACGTTTTATACACTCCCATACAACTCTTCCTGACTCTCCCACTTTTATCTCATAGAGAGGGTCTTTCCCATTTTTTCTCATTCACATCACCCCTCATGTCTTTGGTTCTGAGAGCAGGTCAATCAGTGGCAATCCACTTAAAACTCCCTTCCCTCCTTAAAAAAATCCACTTAAAAATCCCTTCTCTGTTGCTTAATCTGATATTTTTGGTGAGGGGCATACCGCAGAGTACCTAAGCTATCAAAGTACTGCAGAAGGACCAAGTAAAAATGAAAAAAATAGATATGTACATGAATGAACAACTTCCCGTTAGGATACACATTAAAAAGGGATTTTTGTGTTACTTCTGATTGGGAGCAGGAATTAAATAACACTCAAAGAATACAAACCTTAAGCATCAACATCTGCAGAGTTAATCTATATGCTTTGCTAGAACACAGCAGTACAGTTTTCTTACTAAGGAACACTAAAAATGGTATGTAAGTAGCATTCAAGTGTAAGGAGAAACCTGAAATACAAGACCAACACCAATTTGAGATGTGAACTAGAAGTGCTCCTGTTAATGCAAAATGGTTAAACTGAATGCTCTGGAAAATGAGGTAAATCAAGGGGAGTATAGTCTTTTTTTCTGCTCTCCTAAAGCTCCATAGAGTAGCAATGAATAGCAATTAAGAAAACGTACAGACAAGTGTCTCCTCTAACACTTACTATGCCTCAATTACTTTCAGTCACTGTTAAAAGAATCCCAGGTGGCTATACAGGAATATAAGAGAAATCAACCACTAGTTAACCACAGAGAAACACTTGGAGATTGTACACTTGTACACGGGATTCTTTAAAATGGATTACTGTAGTTAGTTCGGTGCTTAAATAATTGCATAGAACTGAATAACAGAGAAGGAGTACAAGGAGAGCTCTCCAAATTAATCATACATTGCAAGTACTTGAAGCAAGAGCTTTCAACTTTAGTTTTCCCATCCTTGATTTTTGTCACAGCAACGGTTGAGTACTATTGTAACAAGATTTCTCAAAGGCTGATGAGATGAATTCAGACAGTAACAGGATCAAAGAAAGGCTGCCATGGTAAGTAGAAGGACAAAGTGTCTAAGATACAAGAAGAACCTAGGTTTATTTACTCTCATGAAGAGCAATGAGATGCGGCTACTGTTTATCAATACTTATGGACAGTAAGCAAAAGAACAGTAAAAGAACTGCTTAAGGTAACAGATGATACAATCACATGAAAAAAAAAAAAAACACCAACAGATTTCGCATTGGTCAAGTATAGACTTTAAAGCCTTTCTCTTTCCGGGAAAAAAAAAAAAAAAAATCAGAGCTTTGCCAGAAATACAGCCAAGGTCTTCCCATCGCGCCGTTGTGGCTGTCATTCCCGGAGCGAGTTGTGTGCTACGGGCTTTTCAGCAGCCAAACGCCTTAGTGGTCCCATCAACTTTTCCCAACTCAGCGCCTCCAAGATAAGGAAGGCAGAGGACACAATTTTATGCTCTTCAGTTCTCAGCCTTCTAGCTCAGCATTGTACAAAGTCAACAAGTTAGCCCTTCTGTACTACTGTAATTTCTATGGCTTTTCACTCTTCATCAGGAACACTTCCTTAATACTTAGTTATTCACAAGGAAATCTCATCAGATTTCAGCCACTTGCCTCCTCGCTACCGTAACATATAATTTGCTAACCTCCCTCTTTTTCCACAGTATGTTCCTCTCAGTTATGAGCCCATCCTCCAAATGATTTCAGCTGAAATAGATACACTGCCTTGTCAGAGGCAACTGTACCTAGTTTAGTGAGGTATCACCAACCTCACTCAATGTCTTTCTCTTTATTTACCTACGAGGACACAGAAGATAAGTCCTTAGATAGGAAATGAGATGTCAGACTTCCATCCATTGCGCTACTGGATGTTTAAAGTGGAGGAGCAGGAGAAAAAAATGAAAATCTCATAATTCATTTCTCAGCACTCTGGGCTAAGTACCTTTTAGGCTGGTGATGATAAAAGGTGAAAAAAAGTAGGAATAAATTTCTTCAGGCACGGGAGGGTGCTGAAGCTGGGCTTGTGTACGGCCCTGAAAACGAGCCATTTAATAAATGGATGTTTTCACCACTTCCTCCTATGGAACACTCCCAAGCACCCAGAAATTTATCCTGATAAAGAATTGTGCTTTACTACACTAATATTTGGCTATATTTTCCATATTCTTCCCCTTGGAAAAGTTAAGAATAAGTCAGAGCTGTCCCTGTGTTGCTTTAATGCAGTGCATCAGGGTTTACGTGGCTTTTCTACTCTCTGTGCGATGTAGCTGCACCGCGGGGTCTATCCTTATGCATTTAAAATAATACTCCAGCCTTTGATGCCACCGCAGGGGGCAGACTGTTTGCTAGCGCCATGTTCAAACAGCCACAAAAATACAAAATAACCTTCACAGTCAGGCTCAGTCATTTAATCATAAAGTTTATAATCAAGCAGGCTACTCAACTGAGAATGCACATGAAGCTAGCTGGGAACAGAGGAGAAAAACAAGCTCAGTCTCATTCAAGACTGTAAAGATATATACAGTGCAACCCTCGGTTCTATCCCCCCTCCCAGAATCTCTTACCATTAAGCTACAGCTGAAATTAATTTAGAAAATAGTTTAAAATCTCATAGATACCATAAAGCTTGTGAAAAGGAATGATTATTTCACCAGCATGCTTCATAGGCATCGCTGAATGCCCCTTTCACAGTCTTTCACTTGTCATCTCATAAACCAAATTCTGTTAGACTGCAGGGGCAGGCTACAGCATTCAAATAATTTCTAGCAGTTGAGGCTCTTTCCCTTTGTACCTCAACTGACCCTCTCCTTTCTCACCTTCCTCTTGAAACACTTGTTTAAATGTAGTTAAGTAAAATTTAATGGATGCCTCTCACACTACTCATCTACTAACCCGCTAGAAGCTGCAGATTTCAAATGGCGTCTTGCTGGACTTTTCCAGAGGCTGCAGCTCCTAGTGCCTGCGTTTCCAGGACACGAGAAGTGCGTGTATCGCCAGCTGTTTTCAGGTGGCCAGCCCATTCTGACTGCCTGAACTTCAGATGATGGCATTTAGGCAAACAGATGGATGCTTGACTGCCTTGTCTTCCAGGGATTTGGAAATAATAATCCTAAGCAATGTAGAAGATGAGAGCGTGCTACCGTGTGAGGTAAAGATTCAATACATTTGATTTGAAGGAAAGATGAGCACTGATACATCATTTCTTTGAGAGTCCAAAATATTGAGAGGACAAGAAAGGACTACACGGACCATAAAAGTCTCACATGCAACACAAATTTCTGTTCAACAAATATGTCGGCTTACTTCTTTCTACTTCCATGACTTAAGGGCCAGATTTGCCCATCACAACAAAACACCACAACCCTTACAGCTATTTTATACTAATACGAATATGGGTCTATTAAAAATGAGTAAACACGAATCCTAAGAACACAGTAGCTCTTGCCACTGACGCAGGGAGAAATTCAGCGTACCTGAGTTACCAGTACTTTTGCAAAGTTTCTTTCTATACTACTTACTTTCAGTAAATACATTTAATACATAACAGATTTATGCCTCTGACCCTCATGGATGGTGATTTAGAGCTTTGAACTAGTTCTGCTCTCAGGTGGCTGACAGGGGCAAGTTTTTCCCTATTAACACTGGTGTTATTCCGCCTAAGCTTCACACAGTTAATCTTGCTACTCCTGTGTTATCCCTTACAACTTTCAAAACGTCTCCTGGAATACCCGAAGTAGGTTAAACACAGGACACATCTTCTCATGAGGGGCCAAACAGCTCCAGAGCTGGCAGAGATTCAGAGCTGTTCTGTGGCCTTTTTAATGCTTTCTTCCATTTTCTTATGAGACTAATTTTTTTCCAAAGGGAAATAAAATACTGCTGCTCTTCTCTCTGTGATATGTATATTTAGGAGAATGGTGGGGTTTTTGTGGTTTTTTTTCAAGAAAGCTGCATCACTTCAAACATCTCAACAAAGTAAAAGGATGTATGTCCAAAA
Source organism: Platalea leucorodia (assembly GCF_965183815.1). Classification (NCBI taxonomy): domain Eukaryota; kingdom Metazoa; phylum Chordata; class Aves; order Pelecaniformes; family Threskiornithidae; genus Platalea; species Platalea leucorodia. The sequence goes on along the minus strand of NC_138828.1, from coordinate 5,450,646 downwards.
GGACAGGAATCAGCTACTTAGTAAGACCTCGGGAGTGATCTTCTCTTAGTTCTTGAAATCCACCCTAAAAAGCCTTACAGAAACACTTTAAAATATACAAAATATGTACTTTTTCAAGCTACAACATTTGTATCCTGATACAGACAAAAATTTTCTGCAAGGTTTGTCATTCAAAACTTTTTCCTTTTTTTTTTTCCTCTGTAGACCCAGCTATTCTTCCAATGTTTTATCATACTATTTCTAACTTGATGTTTGCCTCCCCTTTTTAAACACCTGTTTGGTGTTTTTACTTGTGGGCCAAGTGCATAACCGCATATTTTTCCTCATATTTCAGCCTGTGAGAGAATGCTGCCTTTATAAGCAATTAAAAAAATCTTCATGAATATCAGCCTGTAAAATCAATTTTAGTATGATGCTGATGAAGTTTGCACTTTTCAACAGCTGTGAAGGTGGCTTCAAGGGTGAATGGTGATTTCATATTTAAAAACCAAAACAAGACAGATAAATAGCATAAAATGCTGAATTTAAAAAAAGCAACTCAAACCCAAGGCAAACTACTGCTCGGAGACAATCCATGCACCACCATTTAAGATGAAGATACATTTATGTACTTACTTTGTGGTCATGTGCAGTTTGAATTAACTTGAATACTCATCATATAAGGTAACTTGAAAACCAAGAAAAAGCAGACGGACAATCCGAGTCATTATGGGCATGATGTGTATTGCACACAGAGCGCGGAATATCACAAACATATTGATCTAAAAAATTTCTGTACTGGTAGAGGTGACCTGAATATGCAGAAATTTAAAATCAATATAAATGAGTGAAATAAGCAGCATTTGGTATTCTAGGCAGATAATGCCCATGAAAACTCTCCTGCAGTTGTTTGAGTTACAATCTAACTTGGCTGTAGTACAGAATGGAAAGCTTAGATTGAAATTTTTCTTCTATTTTGCATGTAAAAGTGGGCTGAATCATCCTGTATTTCAACAAATACAAAATAAAGTGTATTAGATGGTAGTTATAGAGCTAGACTGACTCACTAATAAGAGAAAACTAAGAACTTGACATTAATCTTCTAATAAACATTACAGCATTTGTAGTCTTAGCCAGTATTTTAGACTGTTACCTAAATACTATAAAAAAAACTTTTGGAGAATGGCTTTCTTGAGAGTCAGCTTGCACTACATTTGTCACATCAAGATCAATCACCCCAAACTTTAGAAGATTTCTCCTTCGTGTAAAGGAGAAGCAGCTTATATTCAATTTGATGAATTTGTTCATAATTGTCAGCTCTGGATTTTTTTTTAATCCATTATGCCCATGTAGAAATTCAGCACACAGTTATATTCACTCTTTAAGTTCTGTTTGTGGATTAGTTTAAAGGGCTCATAGCTATGAGGAAATTGAATGGTAACAGACAAATTGGTCGTACCCTAAGGACTCACACTTGGTTTCGGACAAATTAATAACCAGGATAACATCCAGATTTTTGTCAGGCACAGTATCTACACAGCCATATACCTGTAAAACATCTTGGGTAATATCATTTGGGTAAATTTTGTTTCTCAGGGGAAAAAATTCTCACTCAATTCAAATAATAAATGATCACTAATTTCACTACGACACAGAAAATTGAAGGCATCTGTAATCTAAAACGTCTCTTTGTAGATAATGTTTTTCATATAATTAGATCGATATATCCTGCATTATTGGGTGAGGTTACCAGCTGAGATGACCCAAGCTTACTTTCTGTGTCACTAAAAGCAGCTAGACAAAGAAAGCTCTATTACCCACTAAAGGAACAAATCTTGTTCAATTTGTTCTAAGTGCAGTCTATTATATAAAACACATAAAATGTCAATATGACTTTCTCACAAAACAAGGAGTGCGTCACTTTATATTTGGAGTGATCGATGCAGTACTTCTTGAAGCACGAACATAATATTAGGCATCCAGATCGATATTTATGATATTTAAGATATTAACTTCTTGTACATCACTAAGGATGATGGCAGGATGGTGAGTGTTAACTAAGACAATAACAATTAGTTGAGTGAATATTTCTCTTATAAGTCAGATATACCCCAGAAAATTCTCACTCCGTTAAGTCTCTGTCATTAGAATAATTTTTGAATGGAATGATTATTCAGGTTTGTAAAAAAGGTTTCACTCAAGGCAGAAAAAAGGGAAGGATATGAATGACGGCTCCATATTGCCTGCAGCCATCCAGTGGCGTCCATGTACTGAAGGAAAGGAAAGGCAAAGTAGCAAAGTGAATTATAATGTACAGGCATCTGGAGAAAATGCCACAGGTGTCGACTGAGACAGCTATGTCGTGGGAAAACTGACATGACTGCTCAGGTCAGAAAGTAATAGGAAAAAATAAGGATGCTTCACATTTCAACTAATGGCTGAACATTTAGGGATTACTAGAAATACAGTGTTTACTATAATGCTAAGTGAATTTTGTGATGATAACACCTGTATCCACTTAATGACAGCACTGTGTTTCAGGCCATGATTTGAAACCTCCACCGAAAGTAAGGTACAGACTGTTTTCTTCCAAACAAACTCGGCTTCCAGTTCCTTCCACCCAAGGAATTCATTAGGCTGTATTGATTTACTCATAGAAGAGCCTGATCTAATTTGCATGTGTAAATTATCAGGAAGAACATTTCCCACTACTTAGCTATATGGCTGGAGTGACTGTTTACTTAATTTCCTCCTGCACAGCTCTGGTTTTTGCAAGACGCATTTGCAACCAAGGATGTCATCGCAGGTTTACTTACATGTTGCATATGCTTTAGAAAAAAGTAAAGTTGTACAAACTTAAATGTCTGGGAATTACAATTTGCTACCAGTCATAAGGCTCTCAAAACAGAATGCATCCATTGTTCGGAGCACTTGAGTTCTTCCTCCATAGAAGTACTAGAAAAAGCTTATTTGAATCTTAAATTTCTCTTAAGAAGAAAGTATTTTCTGTCATCTTTAATACGATTTTCTTAGAATTATCCTATACACATCTTAGTTTCAGTACTTCACCTTTGTGGGAGCGGGCAATAAAACTCGCTTGAATATGAGATAATGCATCTGGTTTACTCCCATTTTTTATAAGGAAATGGACATTTGGACACTTTCTTAATTCAACCTGAATGGGGTAAATCAAGAAACAGAGTCCAAATGAAATTTTATAATCTCATACCTCATTATTTTATCAACTGCAGAGGATCAGATAGTTGAACAAATCTAGTTACACTACTAGTTTCTTTTCAGAACTCCAGAAAGAAGAAAACAAGGGAAGCCCATCACCTGAGGATTCATGAGCAGTCGTCGTCTTATCTTTTTGTTCACTAGAGGATTTAAAACCCTTTTCAGAGCCCACTCTCACCTCCCCAAAATGGAGATGACAGAGAATATACAAATTCAGTGTAGACGGCTTCCAGTACCGTGCAGCGGGAGCTGAACCGAAGAGCGTGTCCTGCTCCAAAGGGTTTGCTCCTTCAAAAAGTGTGACAAGGTAAAGTAGGGCAACAAGCTTCCATCAGAAGTTAACTGCCAAGAAGTGACTCAGTTATTTACTCTGAGACGTGTAACTGGGCAACTTTTATTTATTGGTTAGTAACTTGGGAAAGGATAAATAAGAAAGTGAGATAATTCTAAGGCTATGACCTTATATTTTAACTCACCAGCAAGCTGTTGTGAAAACAGTTTAAATGACTGAAAACAGTGTGGCTGCTTACTGATCTGTTGGAAACCCAGCAAGGTCACAGCTGCTCTGAAGTGGAAATTGAAGAGTATTCTTATTCTTTTGCCGTACTAGGAAGCAATTCTTGGAAAGCTTCGTTTTCTTTTAAGCAAAGTTTGCTAGGTAGCTCTAACAGAGAAGAAACACTCACAGAAATAAAGCTCCCACAGCAGAAAAAGTACTATAACCCCTTCTACGGGCAGTGCATCAGAGGACTTGTATCAAACGGATGTGTCAAATCAAAAGTTTATGGCAGCATGAACAACAATATCAAGACACCAAATTCAGGTGGTTTGCATTTATGGATTAAAAAATGAAATAACTGAGTTATTTAGAACCGTGGTATGCAATGCCATGCAAAACCACCTTGTTGGCAGAAGACTGGAAGGTGAGTAGAAAAACTAGTTTTTAAAAGTTTCTGGAAAATTTCTCCCAAATTGCCAACTAATAATTCTGAAATCTGCTCCAGGGAAATTGTTGGGAACTATAAAAAAACAGAATTAGCAAAGCCACAATAAATAGGATCTATTACAGAAGAATCAACACAGCTTATATAAAGGCAAGGCATGTATCAAAAATACATTGTAAACATTTATAGTCAATAATAACGGAGTCAGTAAGAATATGGGTAAGAGAGATCAGGTTAATACAGCGTACGTGGGTTTCCAAAAGGCCTTCTACAAGAATCTTTTTAAAAGGTTTTCAAATAGGCTGAGCAGTCATTAAAAGGAAGGTCCTCGCATGAATAAAATAGCTGATTAAAAAGAAAGATATTGAAGGTTAGCGTAACAGTCATTTCTCTCTCTGAAGAGAGATACTCAGCAGTCTTACAGGATTTATTGGAGACCCTGGTGTTCAGCATGTTTTTAAGTTATCTGAAAAAAGAAGTGAAGAGTGCGATGACAAACTTCCAGGATGCTACTGTTTTTCATGGTGGTAAAGATAGGAATTGACGGTGAAGAACTGCAGAAAAACCTTGCAACCAAGCAACTGAGTGAGATAATGGCAGATGAAATTCAGGAAGGATAGTTGTAAAATGATGCACAAGGGAAAAAATAATTTTACCTACACAGTGATAAGCCAACCACTAATACGTAGGAATAGGATGTTAAGGTCACTCTAGATAGTGCTGTGAAAACATAAATCCAATACCCAGGAGTGCGAAAACAGAGAAGTGAACATTAGCAATTACTAAGAAAGGAACAGAAGAGCAAACAAAAATATCATTAGCTCATTGTGCAAATCCACTGTACTGTTGCATCTTTAAAACTGTATGCGGTTTTGGTCCTCCCTTGCAGTGAGAATAATTCAGGATATAAAATGGCTCCCATGAAAGGACCCACTGGCTGCACTAGCTCTTCCTAAACTTCAAGCAGAAGTGATTGTTTATTAACAGCTCTACTTTCACTGCTACTGTAAAATAGGGGGGAAAATGGAAATTTTAGAACATCTTTCAGTTTTCTGGATGGCTGTTTGCTGCAGTGTGGAGTCTTCTGATTTTGATAAGGAAAAAAAAAAGCTTTTAAGCCTAAGGATTTCATGTGTAAAACTTGTATGTGGAGTTCATAATTGGTAACAAACAAGGGAGAAGTACTGTGAGTAACGACTGTATTTCACTACAGAGATATTGAAAAAAAGCCAAACCAACCACTCTGTATCATTTTTTTAATGTAGTTAAAACAACAGCATATTGAATTTATGGGAAATCTCATTTAGAAATTACTAGTAATCTAACATTTTATTTCTCTCTTCGCTTATATTGGTTAACCTTTGAAGCTGGAGGAGAAATTATTCTTTTGGCCTGCAGGGAATAACTATAAAGAACTTAAATAGGAAATCACAAGGCTAGAAATCAGGAACTACCTGGATTTAGTACTGCTGGGAATGAATCAATACAGTATGGCAGTACAAAGGTATTCAATCTCAAGAAACCAAATTTTAGGGAATTAACAAAGTGAGCGATCAGCTTGCAATGGGAATTTTTTTTTTTTAATAGGAACCAGTAAACTGGAACGGAACAATGCAGATTACAATGTAATCCCATTTAAAGTGGTATCACTCAGGAGCAGAAGTAACTGAGTTGTACCAGAAAATACATTATTAAAGAAGAAATTATACAAAAAGTAAGCAAATTATATGGGCAAGTTAAGTTAGACCCAAAGGCTTTAAGATCACAGCAGGAAAGGTACAGTAATCTATCTGGTGCTTTAGAGAAAAGAACAATCTTAATTGCAGGGAAAAGGATTATGCTTTTACCACTTGAGGGTTTGGAGTTTAAATGAATACTGCACAGCATTTTCATTCTTGTCCCACTGGCCTTCATCGGCCTGGTTCAGCGCAGTGCACAGAGCAAAGATGATTCTTCGACATTGTTGCCAGGAATATAGACCTATTTGAATAACATTAGCCCCCAGGAGTAAATTAAATTCATTTTCCCCCCAAACTGTACTACGTATTTGCACATAATTATTTGTACATAGTACAGAATTGTACGAATGCTGGCAGCTGAGCTACTGTAAATTATTTCCGTTTGAAAAATTAAGCTGAAACTTCAGTGCTTTGTGAAAGGTTGCAAAGCTTTTTTAAGTCTAAGAGGAAACTTATACTAATAATACTAGTCTTGAGAAGCCAGCATTGGTAATTCAAACGTGGAGGAGACTGACAGGGACAAAAAAGTACAATGCAGTGATCTGGAAAGAAGTATTCATAATTTCCACCACAGGCACAGCTGCAAACTGCAATTTTTCCTCTGCTTTTAGTTCTCACGTTTGATCTACACAACATGGAAACACTGCCTACAAATATTTTGTATATGTGAACAAGGAAATCGTCAGGTCTCTGTGGTTTCTAGGAAATCATATTTTTACTCAGCACAAATGGAAGATTTTAAAAACTATGCAGGAGGCACTTAGCACGTCACATAGAAAGGATTTAAATCCTTAGGTAACCATGTTATTGGTATCATTGAGGAAGGCTGGATTTGCTTGTGAGAGGGGGAAAGGCAGTTTGTTCTGTACAAATTTGTTACCACTTACCGGTTACCAGTCAGAGCCAAGACAGTTTTTTTCCTCCTCCTCCTGATGCTCAGCTTCCCTTTTGGGCTTCTATTCTCAGTGCCTCTGAAGCATCAGACATTTTCTTCATGGAAGTCCCATGACAAATGGGGAGGTATTTGGGCACTCCTAAAGGCAGTATTGTATCTCCCCTGTGTTGGATTTGTATTCCTTGCTCATGACTAAGCCAGCTGCTGACACTGGGATCAAGAGGAAAACCTCCTTTCCGGTTCCCCTCTTCTCCCTGACTCCAGACAGGTCACGGGCTGATTCTTTTGTTTTGATTTGTGATCTAGGACACTAATACCCTTGATCTTTTCTGCTCTGATCTTGTGGTGTACGGCAGTCATGCCTTTTGGTTTTTTCTCCCAAGTTTCGCGTTTTGCGTATGTTTTTGAAGAGTGTGCTGCGGCCAGGGCTGGGGGAAAGTAATGAGGAGAAAATGTTCTGGGGCTCTCACAGACTAGCAGTTTATTCCATGGTTGCCTACATTTGGATCAACAACTTCAGATCCTTCCATTATTTTATTCTCCTATTTTCTTTCCAATAAAACAATGTCAGAAATTATCATGCCACATCCCACAAGTATCAAACACAAAATGGTTATGAGGTCCTTGTTATCACAACTTGACCTCCCTTTAAGCAAAGGAAATGTTCATCTCTCAATGTCCTACTTAAGGGAAACATACCCAAGGAAGCTGGCTAACGTAACTTTTGAGAAAGAATAAATATGGCACTGTAAATATTAGTTCACTGAAGTACGTTAGTAGTAATATAGTATCCAGTTTACAGTTGGGGAAAATAGAGTATAGCATGAATAAGGAAACAGCAGGGAAAGAGAAAAGAAAAGAACTCTTAAATATGCAAGAAAATGGTGTTAAGGACTGCTTAAACTCATTTTCTGAAATCAATGGAGACTTTCCTCCTGAGGAACATTGTTCAGTCACTGACTAACATAACCTAACTTTTTGCTATGCTAATTATCTCTTCTTTCCATTCTGCCTTTCCATTGCTTTTCCACACAGGCATCTTAAGAGTAGCAAGTGGTGTCATGTGAACAAAGCATTACTGAGGATTCTGAGAAAATTAGGATTCTTTTTCCTTTTCACCTAAACAGCTACTTGTTTATGAAATAAAAGTATGCAGATATATTATAGAGATACCCTACAGTTCAAGAAAACAAATTAAAGTGTTAGCATAAAACAATTATTTTAATAAAAGCAAATAGATACAGTAGCGATTTGTTACAAAAAGACCTAATAAATTGAAATCCATGTATAGTAACGTTTCTTCAATAGGACATTATAGTAGCAAAAGTAATAAATAAGCTGAGGAAAACAAAAGATTTAAATCAGCATGAGAACAGAGTAAAGGCACACTATGAAAAAGGTGAAAAGGAAGCAAAACGTCACTCAACTAACTGAAGTTTGATGTTTTAAGCTTCAACAATCAATGTCACCTGTCACCCACTAATCAAATATATATACATAGAAGCACTCTAGTAAATTATACATGTATTTTTCATTGACCTACTTCTGTTCCAGCTCATTAAAGTGACTACTTTCCCCTCTAGTCCCCTCTGGCTAGGTGTAATAGTGTCTCTGCCTTCTGGCTAGGTGATAATTAAATCCACTAAATACGTGGCAAGTAGGTGGGAAAGAAACTATTTATGCTTATTCAGATGGGAGTGGCTCAATTAACACTTTGTTTAGGAACTTGGCTTTTAAAATTTTATCATAACTTGAAAGTCATTCTGAACTCTCAATTCCTCCCATCCGTACCCTGGTTGCTTTGGTTCTTCCTTTCAGGTCATACGTCTCAAACAGGAACGTATACTCAGAAACAGGAAAGTCAAACAGAGAAAAGCTCAAAGGAAAGATCTGAATAAAGGTCAATTAGCACCCAAAGAAGAGGACTGTTTAATGGGGGAGGGAAGCAGCAGTGGAAGTTCAGTTCTGAGCCTGCATCTGGCTGAATGAGAGATCTTGGACAAACCAAAACACATGCCTCTATTTACCCATTCCCGAAGTAAGAGCAATTGTCTTATCCTTGGATAAAAATGCCAACAATTTGATCCAAAGCCCAGCATCCTTTGATTGACCTGTTTGATTCAGACCTAAAAAAAATGTCAAAGTCATGACACTAAAATATCTTGGATAAAAGAGATGCAAAGGCTCCCAGACAGCAGTGTCTGTATCCAGGTACCTGTGATTATTAATAGGGATGGAAATACAAATGCTATTGATATGACCCTACCAAGTATGATGCACCGTGAGCATTTGAGGTTGTTCTGCAGTATAGTAGAAGTTTTACAGAAGATAGCTCTAGACCTCATTTAGTCTTCACTGGTTTTCCACAACCACTAGCCCAAAAGCTGGGTTCAAAATTGCGGAATCATTTTACAGATCTTAGTGGTTAAGAGAAGCTGGAAATAGGGACTAATACAGGATGCATGCTTGTGGGTGAATCATCATCTGTGTTTCTGTAAATCAAGGACAGAGAAGACCATAGCAGAATGCTGTCTGCGATTGTTCTTTACAAACTTAGTGACGGTAGGCTAAAGTCTGGTGCAAAGTAGCACTGATTTGGCCCACCCACAATGGAAATAAACTGATGAAATAGGATTTTGTAACTAAAATGGTTCTTGCTGCTCTCTCTTACCCTTGGAATAATTTTAGAAAATCCTGTAGGCAGATCGTTTTGTGAGTACTGTATTCTTTTTGTAGTTTTCACTTGGTTTCTTCTATTCTCATCTCTCTATTTTACAAAAGTAATGTGGCTCGAGAGAAGATGAGTAGACCTTTATGATGACAGAATATGATATAATAACTTAATGAGACAGTAATACACAACTGCATCCAACTATGTAAGTTGCGTACAAAAACTCTGGAAACAGCAGTCTGTATTGTATGCATATTATATACATACATCTCCACAAAATATATGCAAGTGGGTTTCATCAGAGATGCAACATGACAGATTTTGAGATTATATTGCCAGACAAGGCTAAATGCTTCATTAATAAGGTACCATCATCGTATTTCTTGCTAATACTGGAGTCTTGTTTTGGATCTAAACTGAATTTTACAAGCATCCACCGGCATAAAGGTACACAGGAAGACTGGAGACCAGGCTTAGGAGTTTGTCATTTTGTTTTTAAGTGTGGTCTTCTTCCTCCCAAAAGCACAGCTTTCTAATAAAGATAAAGGCCCCAGTTTTGTGAAGGAGATAAGTGCATATTTCACTGAATTAAATATTCTGTATACAAGAGGGGAAAAAAAAAACAAAAAACAAACAGGCTTCTGTACGAAAGATAAAGTAATTAAATTAAAAAAAAAAAAAAAGCAGTTTCCAGGAGCATCATCAGGGATTTACATGCATTACCACTGAGCAAGTATAGAAACACAGAGGCAGAAATGGACGTTTATTGGTCTAGTCTGTTCTGGTCTCATTTGAGCAGCAAGAAATTACTCTGCTATTGATAAGAAGCAGGTATTAACCAAACAGCAATACAGTTCTTCAGACCCTTAAATTATTCTGACCTAGCAACTTCAAAAGATCATGAACAGCAAAGAATTATTATTCAAATCTTAGTCATTAGAATTTACAGGGAACAGCTGATTATTTCTATCCAAAATGCTGAAAATATGGATAGCATGCAATTTTTAATCTCGTTCGGTTTATTTCCTCTGCTGAAGTTGTTGAATAACAGACAATACAAAAGTGGATAAAATCTTTTCAAGAATATCTCTATTCCAAGTTGGAATGGTTGTAGCTAATCCTCCCATGAGTAAGACTAAAGATCCAAGACTGTTAACACAAACCTAAAATGTCAGAAGTCCTAATGGCATTTTTCATAAAGGAGCTCTTTCAGTCAGCAAAAGTTGTCAAAAATTAATATTTTTCCCCTGCTATCCTCAGTCAGAAAGAGAGTTTACCAGATGGGGTGGGGAAACAAAAAACAAACAAACAAAACCCCAACAAACAAACAAACAAACAAAGGAAGAATAAGGGAGAGAGGAAGAGCGAGCGAAAGCGAGAGGGAGAGAGAAAAAGCAAGTGACGTTTTTCTGCTCTTTGCTTGCGATTTGGAAACCAAAGTCTCTGGCTAAATCTGAGTAGTTTGGAAAGCCGAATGTAGCTAATTGAACTTGGGTAAGAATTGCCCTTTCCCTAAAGGACTGCCCAGATTCCCAGTCTATCTCAGGCCAAGCTTTTCTTTCCTCCAGTGCTTTGAACAGTAAGTCCCATCTGCTCTCAGGGATGCATTCTGACCAGAAGCTGAGTCTCCCACGGAACTGTCAAAAATTCCCAATAAGAACGTATTCTGAAACACTGAATTTCTAACAAAATGTGCATTTCTTCTTCGCAGGGGTATATTTAAACTTGTTCCTAGCTGTATTGTCTCATGGAGGGCAAATAAAGAATTACTATAGAAATGAACAATAGTTTCATTTCCCTGCATCCACCCATTTAGAGAGCTAAAAGCAGCTCTGTCATTTGCAGCACAGTTCCGATTCTGCCACACAGCAATGACTGAGTGACTTTCACATTATTAATAAGAATGAATTGCAATAACTTTTGAAGTTCATCGCATTCCAATTTCTTGGCATTTATTATAGTATTTTTTACATAAGGACAATATTAATACATATCTAAGAGCAATGTCTAGTAATTATAAGGCCTGTGGCTATGATGTTAAGAATTTATACTGTCATTATTGGGGAGAAAATTTCATATGGTAAATTTACACGTTAAATTTTGTAGCACTCGTCATTTTTTGCTTGCTTATTCATGGACATACTGCAACTCTCTGCAACTTTCATCTGTTTACACTTTGTCACTGTCTAGGACATCTTGATTATTGAGATTTTATTTCTAGATGTGATAAGGCTAAAAGATCTGTATGCACTTCAACTTTTACCCTTGCTTTCTCCAAAGAATTATGGGTCAAATTTCTAGTAGAATGGGCACAGACTGTTGTTTGGAATTACAAAAATGAAAGGGCAGCCAGCATGGAGAGAGCTATTTGTTTCACAGATGTGGCAGTGATCTTTAATCAAATATTAGAGCACCATTTTCAGATCAGTAAATAGGTCTGGAAGAAGTCTCTGACCCAATAAAGCTTATCTGTATTAACAGCAAGTAACACATCAGTGGAGTACTGTGTTTCCTTAACTATTAGTCCTTGCAGTTCTTCAGATATTATCTGAAAATTAAAAAGCAAGGCATTTTTCAGGTTTTCGTACACTTAATTTATTTTTAAATATAGCAAAGTAGTCTAATTTAGACTACAGAACTTTTGATAACACTTTTCAGTATCACATTCACTAGTTTTTAACAAAAAAAAAAGTTTATAGACTATAGTAATTACTACTAGGAAATCTGCTACTCCTATTTTGGCCCATTTTAATCAAAAGGCCATTACTTATAACTAAATTATTTTTATCACCTGAAGCATGACACTCCATCTTTGACCTGATATCCAGCGTATTAAAAGTCTGTATAGCTATCTTAAATACTTTTAAAATTATGAATATTGGGCTGGTCATTTTTATTCCAGCTCTGTTGAGTCCCCTGACATCTCCACTTAGAGATTATATTGCCTTATTCATTTTACTATTCGAGAATTCCACCGTCTTGCTCCAATTATTTGTCTTTGCTTTCTCGCAAGCCCAACCTCTTTCTAAGTAAGTGTTTCTTTATAAGCTTGATTATCCTCTCTCATCTGCTCACCCAAATAAGTGCTTCATTAGGGGATCTGACCTGGTTCATCTATGCTGTGTAGCAGATAGGCAGAATTCAGCCCTTAGCAGGAGCCGCATCCTGGGAGCGAAGCTATTTGAGCAGGAAAGGGGAAGAATATACCGGTAACCCCGAACGTCTGCTCCCCCATTTTTTTCACAGGAGGCTTCTCCTCACAGAATCTCAGTGGTACTCAGAAATGTCGGAATGCTAACATGAGTGGGAATGTCAACTGCTTTCTGTTCAGGTTAAACCAAGAATTAAGAGATACAGTTAAAAGTCTGAGAAAATAAGACAAAGAGTTTAAGTCAAGTTTTAAAAGAGCATCCTGGAAAAAAAAGCCATTTCAGAGACATACAGAATTCTTAAGGTTTACTTTGTGCTCAGCAATTTGCTCATCAAAAGAAATAGAATTAGGAGAGAAATTAATGTAGCATAGTGCAATCTAATATGCCCAGAGCAGCTAAACATTTTAGATTGTCCAGTATAAAATGTGTGAGTATGAAGCATGTAGGTATCCTGCACAGTCCATACCTCTTTGGTGTTAGTGCATAGGGTGCTACATTCTTGAAGATATGCCCGCAGTATTGATTCCTATCAATCTTCATAGTGTCAAATTTTCCCCTTGTTTTTGTGTGATGTGCAGAGTTGATGCCACCTCTATGAAAATAAACCTGCATTCTACAATCCAGCATAAAACAGAATTGAGAAACAGTAGGAAACTATTGTTCTCAGTAGATCCTTCTCAAGAAAAGTTGTTAACAAACAGAGAAAACAGATGACATTGGCTTCTTCAAAGCTGTAAATGATTTACTGCTTCTAGCTATCTACCATCTTTATGCATGGAAATAATTATGGTCTACTGCCATGAGACATACTTTTCAGATCAGAGACTAATCTCAATTTTCAACATCCTGTTGTTAAAGAACTTAAACAATTTCAAGATGCATGTAGTCAATCTGGCATTCTATATATAAGAGCCATGATTTTGACAAAATTAAAAAAAAAAAAACAACAACTTTAAGCTGATGTTTAAATCAATGCCATTGGAAAAAGTGAAAGCAGTGTGTAATTGCTACAGTTTTTTTGCAGCACATTAAAAACATATGTTAATCCTATCTGAATTGAGAAATTAAGGAGTCCTACAGTTGCAAAGACTTGGAATGAATTGATAGTGGTGACTAAACTAGAAAATACTTCTGGAACTTCCATCTGTATTTTTGTACATATTTTAGGAGTAAATATGTACAGAAAGAAATAAAACAAAATAACAAATAAAGACTGACATATTATTCTGTTAGTAAGGCATGGAAATAACACAGTTATGAGAGTAGACTCTTAGTTTTCTTTACAAAGGAAAGTTCAAAGAAATTGTACGGAAGACGGTTACACAAAAACCTGCAGGGTGAAAACTAGACTGAGGCTAAACTGTGTAAATTACTGGAAGGTGAAACCCAAATACCAATAAATATTTAAAGCTAAGCTTTGCAACAATTTTTACTGATTCACTTAAATCAATTAAAAGCACTCCTTTTTTTCCTCCTTTAATGAAACTAGTCAATATTTAGTGAATTCACACTTACATAGTAATTCTCAAAAAGTGTTGATTTATTTCCATGTTTAGAAAATGTGATAGCATTATAAGATTTAAAGTCTGCTTATTAGTAGAATAAAATAACTAATTGAATTGAATTGAAATTAATTAGATATTTTCATGAAGTGTTTGAAGAGTGTAAAAGTAAATTCCCTATTAGAGTTGTGCAAAACCATTGCTTTTCTCTCTCAACCAGTGAACCGATGTTATTTTATTTCTGATGGTTCTGTTAAGAATTATCTTTGGGGCATCTTCTTCTTTTTGAAGAAGAATTAAATGAAAGAATTTACCTGGATGTGATCTTTATGAAGCATACCATGTGTTTTTGGTCATCTTGGTCAGTCAGGTTACAAACAGAGTGATCGAGCAGGTACTGAAGCACATAGTTCTGCTCCCTTTTACCACTAATCTTTTTCCAGTAATCTCTCAAAGAATTTTATTTATTTATGCTGGCTTTGGTAGCCAGAGCCCAAGCAGGGCAATTACACAAATACCACTGACATACTATGAAGGATGAAGCTGCAGTTTCTTTATCTACTTTTTATCATCTGTCATATTAGAAGCATTTTCCTTTGTCTCTGTAGCAGGCACCAGTTCCAGCTAGGATCCAGTACCACACCAGTGCTGCAGTCAAAGGAACATTGTAGGCAGTCAGATCCAAGCATTGCTGAGAGGAGTTACAGACATGGGTGCAATTTTGTTACGTAAACAAGGTACTAGGTATAAGAACGTATATGATTGTTAGTATTCCCTGTACAGATTAGACCTTGTTGATAGAAAGACTGTACTGCTTTAAATTAAATTGTTAGAAAACAGTAATGTGTCATGAGCTAAGACTCGAGCTATATTGGGTATGGCACAGAACAAAGAACATAATTTCCTCAATGGGCTTACAATGTAAATTTTCATCACAATTTCCTTTTTAAAAAAAAAAAATAATCTTAGTTTAAGCCAATTCCTTAAAATCAGCAAAACAGTAGTTGTTTAAAAATTGAATGGAGTAGTGAGAGGTATTTAAAAACCACACAGTTAAAATACACATCCCCTCCATCAGACACCCAACTGAAGAGAGGCATACTGTATATAGACCAGGGCTGAAGTAGCATTCAGCAAGAAACACATTAGATCACAGGATTTCTGAGGCTGAGAATGTGAAATGGAGTTGGCATTCATGTTCATTTGTATTTTAGAACAGGATTACTGTGATTAGGAGTGACCACATGCATCTGACACACAGAGAAACGGTCCAACATGTATGTTTGCATAGTGGAAAAGAGTACCAAATAAATACAGACATTTTTAAACAAACACTTAGAAAGACAAACAATCCTTACAGCATTTTGTCTCATAAAAGCCTTTTCAGCCTCTTCAACTGTTTCGCAAAGCTCATTTCTTAGTTACTCTTCCCTGCCCTCTCTAGAGCTAACACCTCCCCACCTGCCACAGAAAAACAGTAATCATCAATTTGAAGAGATTAGAAATACTTCTCTACAACTCCTATGCCAGAAACAAATTTTTTTCTTTCACACTCTGCTAACCTCATCTAGGAACAAATGGAGACAACTCAACCTACAATATTCTCACCCAACAGAAGGTTTTAAAAGCAGGAACTACTATACAAAAAAATTGGAAGGAGGAAGATAAGACAAGAGCTAAACAAACAATTCCAGCGTTGGGCCACCTTTATATTATGCAGAGTATATAATTGAGAGCACAGTCTGGCTGTTAAGATAAGCTCTTTTTCAAAGCTACGTTCTGATTATCCAATCGGACCTTTTTAGATTATGTCAGAGTTGCATACCAATTGCCAAAAATGAATGGCTGAGTTGCAGTCCTTTTATTAAACACACAAAAGTCCTCCTTTGCCTACTGCATTGGGTAAGGGGAAAAATGCTTTTGTCTGGAGGATAAAAATAACAGGAAAATGAAAGGAAAGTTTTGTGGGAAGAATGAAAGGTGAAGATGGACAGAGAAAATGACAGTTTGAAAATTGCCTCCTTGTAGGCTGTCAGCTTCAGGTAACAACACTTCTAGCACAGCCCTAAACAGGATGCTTTTCAAGAGTAAAAATAGCTGAAAAAAAACCCAAAAATCTGTTTGAAAATGGCCAGAGTTTTTCTGGGTTATTGATGTGGCAGGAAGGGTAGTCTAGTGGTAGTTCATTCTTACAGAAGAATCTACTCTTTCATCAATTTATAATTTCAATAAGAAATATCGTTCCTGATAGACAGACACAGCATACTAATTACCATATAATTTTACAGTTTTATACATATCATTGACTTTAAATGACACATACATTTATTTAATTTGCCTTTAATCAGAACTTCCCTAGGAGATGTATTTGCATACTAAAGGTATAATTCTCAAGCAGTTAGAGGCCTGAAATCTTGCATGTCACTGAGCTGTGTCTTAATTCCTTCTTAACTAGATTGCATAGCTGAAAAGAGACAACACCTCTCTTTAGAAGGTTATTATAAGACCTACAGTATTTCAAATACATTGGCAGAAGAAGAGATAAGATTTTATAATGTAAATATATTTTTTAAATGCTCAAAAAAGTAATTTTTCTAGCCATCAGTTCTTCGAGTTTATAAATTTAAGGTATAACGCTACCTAGAAACGTGTTTCAGAGTTGAAGCAAGTCAGTACCGAATCTTGGGTTGAAAATGTGCAACTAAAACTTTTTCTGCTTAATTCCCAGTTCTCTGACAGCAAATACCACTGCACAAGTCTAAAGCTGCTTCATTTTCACATTTGGATATCTTATAATGAAATAAACATAAAGCTGCTGGCAATTCATGTCACGTTAAACCTATCATTCCTTAAGTGTTGTATATTTCAAATGAAGATTCTGCCATGATGCGCAGAATACACTGTTCAATGTCGTTTAACACTTGGCCTTCTTAAACAATGCTTAAACATCTTTAAAAAAAATGCAGATGATAACATGACTATTTTTCCTGTTTAGTAAGAGTGAACAAGGCCTGATAC
Source organism: Platalea leucorodia (assembly GCF_965183815.1). Lineage (NCBI taxonomy): Eukaryota > Metazoa > Chordata > Aves > Pelecaniformes > Threskiornithidae > Platalea > Platalea leucorodia. Next base: position 5,433,509 of record NC_138828.1, on the reverse strand, counting down.
TGATACTCACAGTCTTTGTCATATCATTTTTACATCATTGTTCTGTTTTCCAAAATGAATTTTTGAGCATCGTTATACCGTGACAAAGCCCCTCAACTTCTACATTGGCAAAAAAATTTATAACAACTTTAGAATTAGAACTGTGAAACTATTATACACTCCTAAATTTCCTTGTGAGGAAATTTGTTGTACATTCAAATGAAATATTTTAATATGGAATTGTACATTAATATTTCATTGCATATATATGCATTTTGTGATTAACTAATAAATAACATAGAATGGCTTACAGCATTTTGTGCTGGAAATTAAAAAGTACTGTAATGAATACTGTTTGTAGAAAGAGCTCAGTATAAGAAAAACAATACAAATAAATACTGTTAAATAGCATCTCCTTCAGAGCTCTCATATTCAAAGCAGTGCCAGGTAATTAAAGGCTGTTAGTTTTTGTCTTCACCCACAAGTAACTGCATGCACAAACTGGGTTCTTAATAAACGACACCAAGAGTTGATAAGCTCTCTGCTGTAGAATTCATGCCATTGAAGTGTAGCGAAATGGGCTGCCACTTAGGCTGAGCTTTATATGTCATTAAGAGCAGTGGCAATTTAAATTGCTTTCAGAGGCTTACCTCAAAGCTCAACTTAGACCTAATAAAAGACTTTGGATCGAGAATCTGTGTTTTGTTTTTGCAGAGCCAGACTAGTCTAACTTCAGATGATCAAAGACCACATGTGGTATGGAGCTCCCCTTCCCAGGACAAATAGAGGAGATGGCTGTCACAAGCTGTTGCCACATCTTCTTTGTCACTCTTGGCTCAGGGACACCTTTTTTTGGTTCACTGGCTGTCTGAATCTACTCTGAAACATCAGGTTTGAAAGAAATGTAAAAACAGATCCCCAGTAATTTTAAGGCAGCATCGTTATAGGTTGTAATTAGGCTTTGTCTTATTTGGAATATTCAAAGACTATTGGAGGCCTGTCTGCCTGCCTATGGCAGGAACACCCGTGGCAGCTGCATGTCTCAGCAGTTGCCTGAAGACCTCGCTTCAGCTTCACAAGGAGGAAATCTGTCAGGTTATTTCCAGATGCACTGTCTGAACTACTGCTCTCCAACATGCTAATAACAAAAGCAGGGAAGTAATGTATTTTAATTTCAATCCCAAGATTATATTTCAGGAAAATCTCTGTTGTCTGGGCTTGTAGCCATGTGACTCAATCAAATATGTTTTTTTGTTTCTAAGATGATCACTGTAAAATAAGAATGAACAAAGCAAGTAAAATGTTTTATTTTGGACAGTTCTGACTGTTATAAATTCATTCTTTTTTCCTCTCCATTCCTCTCATTCTTTATTAATACACTTCATAATTTTGACAGCATCATAAACCTAGGTAATAGTCAAAAGAATAACACTGTCAAAGTGTGAGTGACATTTAAAAAAAAAAAAAAAAAAAGAAAAGACAACCACCACACTAGTGGGAAAAACCTTACTTCCAGAGCCAGAGATGTAACTTTGATGGAGAGTGGAAGAAAAATGCTTTCATAAAAGAACCAATCTTACAAAAACAGCAATCTCTAAGAATAGTGTGACATAGTACATAAATCTTTACAACTCACTTTTTTCTTATATCTTAAAGAAGGAAAATCCCATTACAATCAAACCCCTTGTCTGATGTGCAAGAGCCCAGAATAAGAACTGGAGTTTTTAACATCACAGCTCTTTGTCGCAGACACTTCAAAGTTTTAATCTAAATTCTGATTTAGAATTGCATAAATTACAGTTATGGAAATGTCTCTTCCAGTCTGCCTGAAAATACACACATATTTTCAGAGAAAGACTTAACCCTTTGAGTTTTTGGCTCAATGTTACTTCCACTTTTGTAGTCTGAAGTTTGAAGACTATCTATACAGTTTCTAATTTCACAAGGAAAACCTTCCAATTTACAGTCTGTTGAAAATGTTTTTCTCCTTTGTCTATCAACAAAGAACGATGGTTTTTAACAGCAGTTCAGTCATATGTGTATATATATAGATATGCCATTCTCCTACAAATGTCACTTCCTTGTTCTGGAAAACTAATGAAAGCGATACAATGACCAGGATTGCCATGCCAGGCATGGGGGAAGAGAGTGGGAAGAGAGGGCTGTAGAGGGGTATTAACGTTTGAAATTTGAAGTCAGGAAAGAAGTATTTCTACAGAAAATTACAAATTGGAAGCCTGAAAACAGGACAATTCATAAGGGGAGAAGGGCAGCCCAAGCACCTAACCACTGTCTGTCTGAGCATCTGGACACAGGACAGAAAATTTAGCTGCCTGGTTTCCTTCACAGGTTTTAATGTACCCTTACTACCACGCAACATGCAGGTTTGGTGAATCAGCATATTCATTCAAATAAAAAAGGCTACTCTAATGCCAGCTTTCCAGGCATCAAGTAATTTGCAGCTGTTTTTTTGACACTTCTCTGAGTTTTCAGCTCTTTTAGAAGCAGAGAGAGTTCTCACACAACAGGTAGCACGTCTGCACTACTTGTTGCCAAAGGGGAGACTTATCAAATATTTGGAAAAATTATGGGTTACTAAGTAGACAGAAACCACATCTAGCTCAGGAAGTCTTCTAATCTGAAAACAGACGGAAATGCAAGGATATCAGAGGAAGTATCATACATACCTGCCCTTTTTTACTCTGTGCTGTGCATCTGCTTGTAGACCAGATGCACTCTTGTTCTAACTCACTGTGATCATGTTCAGGTTGTACTTGATAACCAATTGGTTGGAAGGAACTTTTGGGGAGAAAAAAATTACTCAAATGTTTTATCTACCTGGTCAAATCTGATTTTATACTGAATTCATTATTTTTTAAAAACACCAAGTACGTCAACAAGAAAAGGGAGATAGGGAGGAAGGAATCCAAATTAATCCTTTGTATAGTTGAAAACTACTTTCTGAATAAAAATACTGGTTATCCTTTTTGAGTTACCCTTAGGTAACGTCACAGATGAAGGAAGACAAAAATAGGTGTAATACTTACAAAAATGAACTATACTGTCATTATTGCAGGTTGTAATCTTCTAGTTTAAACAACTGGAAAAAATTGCTAGGTTTAACAAGACATCTCCTTCAGCTTACTGAAAATTTTAGAAAGACTAATTAAGACCCTAGCACTCCTAAAATCTAACTTCTCTTAGAAATCTTCAGGAGAGATCAAAGCAGAAAGATGTTAGTGCGCATTAACATAAATTAATGAAAATGGGTTTTCTCCTTCAATGAATAATCTTAAGGGAAACAAAATACAGTCACAGATTTGTATCGTGACTGATTATGTTGATTGGATTGACAACAATAGATCCATTTGCTCGATATTAGAAGATGCTGTAGGCCACATAAGGAATGCAACCGATTTGAACTTTGTGGGGCACATTTTATTCCAACCGAAAAGAATTTTGTGTATCACACGTAACATATGGCAGTGTGACAATTAATGATGTGACCACAGTAAACTACAGAGAATTCTGCAAGGCAAAATTCTAAGTACTTATATTTTCCCACCTAGTTAGTGATATTACTGTGCAGTATTAACAATCCAGCTGATCTTTATCCTAAGTCTTACAATATGCAGCTGCTCTAAAACACTTGTGTTCCTGCCATTAGGGGGCTATATAATGAATTTCAGCTTACATTAAAGTAAGTTCCTGCCACTCATAACTGTAAAAAACAAAGTTAAAGCATGCGCTTCTCCCAGTACAAATGTCTTCATTTATCCTATTGCTAAGTTATGCTAGAATTTAGTTTCCAAAATCTGCTGAAGGAGAACAGGAGTCAAGCTCCTGTACTTTTTACTGATTCTTACAAACTTAAGTTTTTCATGGTTAGATTTGATTCTAAAAGAAACTTCATTTCTGGAGGAGATCAAGCTTATTCAGCAAAAAGAAGATCATGTGAATACTTGTTAATTCAGTGACCAATGAGACAAGGACACTACTGACTTCTTAAATTTAACATGAAGTATGGGAAAACCAAGAACAATTAGCAGAGTAAATACAAAAAGTATCAGTGTAGCCAAAATCCTCCCTAATGAGAAAGGAAGTGAACATTTTTAAATACTCCAGACCATAACGAAACAAAGCACATCAACTTTGAGCCTCTAAATGTAAACCGTGTTTTGAATTATCGTACAAAGATTTTAAATACATATTTTTTAATTATTCAAGCATAACGTGAAGTATTGTATTCAGTAGTCTAGTGCTGATTGTTTCAGTAGAAGAAATAAGCATATATGCAAATAGTAAAGAAAACCAGCTAAACAAAGATAAGAGTATCTATGTAAAGTTCAGTCTGGCTTAAGTTTGAATTCAGGAATGATGATGTAAGTATCGTTTCACCACTGCTGGTCTTTTAGCTAATATTCACCTGCCAGGGAAATGGGAGGCTAAGCAAATAGACACCCTTTGCTAGAATGAAGAAGTGACACACACCACCACCACCCCCCGCTACCCAACCCCTTTTCATTCCCGTAGCTAGTGTTCTGACTTCAAGAAAATTGCCATGCCTCCCTCCCTCCCTCCCTAACTCAGTGTCTTCAAGTCATTCAGAGCAGGTATTGAGGAAAATCTGTCTAATAGAAGAATTAAAAACCCGTCTAAAGGCAGGTTTGGAAGAAATATCACAGAATAATTCAAGGTGTCTTCTAATACTGAAACTTCCATTTCTGTATACTGAGGAAGCTTTTTACAGAGGGCTCATTCATGTTAGCAGATGATCAGAGAAACATTACGTAATGGATGGTTCCAGAAAGATACCGAGAGTTTTACTGTTGCTTATTCATATTCTTCCTACTCTCTTCTTGTGCTTAGCTGCATGCTTACAGCTTATGCCTTGCTGGCCATTTGACCGCTTTTTATTTCAGCAGTGCCACTGATAGGAGAAGGGGTACATCTGAATTCCTAAGCTTTCTCACCGTTGCAGGAACACAGCATCTGGCTTAGCAGCCTAAAACAAATACAAACAAAAATCTCCCAGGAAGAATGAATTTCTTCTCAGTGCTGCTGAAGCTGCTAAGCCTGGGGTCTGTTTCAGAGGAGAAAATTCTGCGACCGTTTCCCAGCACAGTGAGCTCAGCGAGCAAAACTACTGAATGACAGCAGAGTTATCCTCGACTTGTCATGCAGAAGAGGAAGGAGTGGAAGGAGATAAACAAACTGATTTCTTACTTGTTTTCAAGTGGTGTGGAAGGGCTTTGGTGCAGAAGCCGTAGTGAAGGAAGCCCTCTCCAAAGATTACAGAAAACCTGCCTTTTCCTGCGAGAAACCGTAAACAGCAATACACATAAAATAGAACCCCTATGAACATGGTCACCACCAGTTACATGTAATTTATTCTCTGAGCTTACTGAATGACATTGAAACCACAGCGCTCTGCCAGAAATGCAGGACAAAGCAAAGGTCAGTACGCTCACCCTGTCTCTCTGCCACTGGTCACCGTCCTGCTCCAAAGCAATCTCTCTTCTTAAATCATAGAAGAATCATTCAGGAATCCCCAAATCGTTAAGGTTGGAAGGCACCTCTGGAGATCATCTGGTCCAAAACCCTGCTCAGAGCAGGGTCACCTAGAGCTGGTGGCTAAGGGCCACGTGCAGTTGTGTTTTGAATATCTGCACAGATGAAGATTCCACAGTCTCTCTGAGCAACCTATTCCAGTGTTCGATCACTCTCACACAAAAAAGAATGTTTGTGTATATTTAAATGAAATATTACAGTTTGTGCCCATTGCCTCTTGTCCTGTCACTGGGCACCACTGAGAAGAGCCGGCCTCCATCTTCTTTATTCACCCCCAAGTATTTGTACACACGGATCCCTCACAGCCTCTCCTCACATGACAGATGCTCCAATCCCTGAATTACCTTCATGGCCTTTTGCTGGACTTGCTCACGTGTGTCCATGTCTTTCTAGTGCCGGGGAGCCCAGAGCTGGACCCAGCACTCCAGATAAGTCTCAGCAGCGCTGAGTAGAGGGGGAGGATCGTGTCCTTCCTTTCTCTGCCCAAATGCAGCCCAGGATGCTGTTGGCCCTTTTTGCTGCAAGGGTGCATTGGTGGCTCCGGGTCAGCTTGCTGTCCATCAGGACCCCAGGTCTTTGTCTGCAAAGCTGATTTCCAGCTGGCCAGCCCCCAGCGCGCACTGATGCAATGGGGTTATTTCTGCCCAAGTGCAGGACTTTGCATCTCCCTACATTAAGATTTTCCTGTTCCAGACTTTCCCACTAGTCTCAGGGAGCTTAAATTTTTAAGACCTTCAGATCTGTCAAGGTTTCTTGAGAGCATTATCAGTAACTCCCCTCTGCTCTCTGTTCTTCAACAGGGGAGTTGAAGGAATCTTTAGAAACATCTGTGAGTATGAAGTCTTTAGATCTCTGTATCATCTATGATGGAGAGAAAACCACATCTGTATGATTTTATAGAACAGAAAAGGAACAGGGATGTATGGAAAGTTTTTTGGTATTTTAGTAATGCCACCACATTCTATTACTGTGTATCTTCTAGGATGTGCCGTATGGAATGTTTTGGCAATAAGATCTGCCCCCAGCCTTCTCTTCACAAAGCTGAACAATCCCAGCACTCTCCCTCTCCTCATCTCCTATCTGCTTCAGCCCCCCTCTAATTTCTAGTGGCCCTTCACAGCTCCTTGGAGAGACGCACAGGAGGCAGTTTCCAGTAAGTTTATTCTCTATGAAAGGCTAAAGGGAAAGAGCGGCACGCGGACTTGACAGAAGCGTCCAAGGAGGCAATGAAGGAGAAATCTAGGACACCTCCTTTCATGTACAGTAGAGTGGCATTTTAAGAATTTTGAATACGAATAAGAACAACATGGCAGTGGTCCCCATGCTGCACTGAAATCCAGAGACAGAGACAACAAGCCTTTATGAATGGTTGAGTAACAGTGTACAGAGAAAGGATCGTCTTTTCTTGAGAACAGAGAAATATTTGGCATACAAATGAGGCCGCTGAGCAGTGGGCTCCACTTAAAACAGTAGGGAATGTGCCTGACTGGCACTTAGAAACTCCAGGGTATGGAGGAACAAGCTCTGTGCACCTTTAATGCAGCTATTAAAGGTGAAGTCCTTAAAATACACGTTGAAAAATAAAAGGGGGGGGGAAGGGGGGGAAGGAAGAGTCATACACAGAAGACATAATAAATACGCACAACTGCCTTTATACAACTAATACTATAGTATGAACTAAAATGAGTGCCAGGTTTTAAATAAAAATATTCATGTGGTGTTCCTTGTTATGGAAGTGATAATATGCAGAATGCTGTTATAACACAATACAAATGATGTGGGACTGCAAATAAAAGCTGCCACTAGTCCAAAAACTTCACAAGAGAAGGATCTCTTTAGTAAGTCACATCTATAAGATATGTTTCAAGATGTAACTACAAAAGAACCACCATTTTATAGTCATGATAAAATACTTATTCAACATCCCTTCATGAGGAAAGGAAAACACAAATAAAATCTGTCAAAGTTTAACTTCAGACATCAGGAATAGTTTAAAAGTGAGGGAGACAGTTAAAGTTAATGAAAGGAACAAGCAAAAAGATAAAACAAGACATCACAGAAGAGGCTTAAAATAGAACTGAAACAGGCCAATTACCACTTTGTAGAAGCTGGGTAAAAACACAGCTTTCAAATGAAATGATTTCTCCATAATGCTAGGATTTTAGTGAGACAAATGAAAAGCACAGTGTTTCATAATTTCTAGTAACTTGTACATCGTGTACAACGCGTGACACAAGCAAGTGTTGGTCCACCTTTATGGCTACATGAAAATTTAATAATACAGTTACTACTAGTTTCAATTAAAATTATTAGTCCTTGTACTTGCTATTTTTATTTAGTGTGTTTACTTCGTATTACAATAAACTTATTTAGCACTTACAAATAATGACCAAACTATGCCAATCACCAAAACTGTAATCAATGTGTGATCAGGTACCATTCTCACGAGGAACAGAAAACTCCAGTAAGGATCTAAGTTTGTTTCAGTATTTACTCACTTCAGTGCATCTTGAACTACTAATGCATTTGGTAGAAAAACACGGTTCTTCAAAATCTTCTAACAAAATATTATTTTGCTTAAATAAGTATTTCTTATGCAAGTGCCACAATAATGGATTATAATAACCAGGATCTCCCATAAAGTAGCGGGGGTAGAAGAAAGTAGGTCAATTAATGAAGATGGAACAAACGCAAAGCAGAGCCAAATTCGAAGGCAGCATGGGCTTTGGGGATTAAAGACAAATTACACAGTTTAGTATGATCAGACAGAAAAAACACAGAGGGGAAAACCCCCCAACCCAAAGATTACCAACTAACCAGGAAAAAAGTAGAAAATTGGAAAAGCATCTTTCTATGAGGGAAAGAGCTCTAGCAATCTCAATCTCCTTGACACATCAACAGGATTTGGGTACAAAGTTACTGAATGGCAGATGTCTGTAATACATACAGTCTGTCTACATGTGAGACCTTAGCCTGCTGCAAACCTGCTGTCTTGCAAAGTAGCTCAGCTGATGAAAAACATGCCATAACTTCTGACTGTTTTGTTTTCATAACCAGAATGAGACCTACTAAATTTACCCATTTCCAGTCAAATTAGCATGTTTTATAACACTGCAACAAAAAGCGGTGTACAATTCAAAGTTGCATATAAAGAATAAGCATTTTAAAAAGATCTAAGAACTCACTGAACATCAACAATTAGTAAAGAATAAAACGACATTCTCCTATGAGAACAGTTGATGACCAGTTAATTTATCATATTATCAGTTAACAACATATGTTCTAGTAGCTTAAAGTAAACCATGGGCCCTGTAAGTTTATATATGTGTCCCAAAACTGCAGAGAGGAAATTGCAATACAGAAGTACTGTTCATTTTTAAAGAGGATTTTTGTTCCACTGCATAGAAGTTCCAACTGATCCCTGTAAACACATTTGCAGTAAATGAACTAGTTTTCAAAAATTAAAATTATTTGGAAATTGAACAGCTGTATGGATGAATACTGAGATACAGAAGACAATGTCAGATTTGCATTTATCTCGGAAATGTATTTTAGCTGAGCTGATTGCAATGAAAAGCACTATGCTTCGCAAAAAACTTCTAGCAATTGGCTCCAATCCAACCTCAGAGTCTAACAGAACTGGCAGAAGTCTTTCCATCTGTTTACAGTCTTTTGCCCATCACGGATGAGATTAAGAAGAAATCTGCAGTGCAAAAAGTAATAAAGTGGCTTCTCACATTTACGTAATACATCCGTTATCCATAACATTTTAACGGCAAAAGCTTCCTCTTTAATGAATGTGGCCGCTTGGTGTACTAGGTAGCAACATACAATTTATTTGTTTCTTACAGTGAAAACTCCCATTTCTCTTTTTATGAATGCCTCTGGGCAAAACTAAAATAAGAAGTGCTTGGGTTGCATGGCTCTCTCCAGGAGCAAACAAACTGCCAACCATTATCACACTCTCCCTGTAAGCATTTTAGCTTTGTTTGAGAAAGCAGTAGACTTCACATTGACTCTGCTCTGTCTCCACTGATGTTTTTGGTTTATCAGTTTAGGTAAACATGGATCTACCAACCACAGGATCAACCTGGACCTCTTCTGACTCCAGGTTCTCTGTCAGATAGCGTGGCATAAGCACTCCCTCGCAACTCATAAGGGAACGAAGTCCCTTTCAGACAAACGTGCCAATGATGCAGGTTTAACTCTAAGGGAACCCTAACAGCTGTGACCCTTCCCTAGCCTGCAGGATTTTCTCTATGTGCCTGAATCACATGAATCAATAGCAAAGCGTTTGCTGACTTTAAATGGATTCTTTGAGCTGTAGATGACATTTTATAATATTAGCTTAAAACATTATCAGCCTTCTTTATAAACCTAAGGTATCCCTGTAACTTTGATCAAGCTTCTGCTTTAGCCATTTATTTCCGTTCCAGGTTGAGCTGCTACGTAACATCAAGGAACTGATAGAAATTGGTCTCAAACAGTTCTGCCAAGACTCCGTTTCTATCATTTAAGTTTTCCAGTACCTAAACATACGAACACTGCTTCTAGTGCCAGGACATAAGGCCATCAAAGAACTCAGAACCAATAATAAGTTCATACCTGCGCACAGGAGATGAGGAGAACAGCCCGATGGCTCTTCGATTTGCAGATCAGCCTGAGTGCAATCAGCAAGACCTGAGCAATTAGTTTATTAGGACCTCACAGCTAGCATTTCCCACATTCGGTTTTACTGCTGGAAAACAAAAGCAGATACTAAGAAAATCAGATGAAAAATTAAATCTACCGTCATAAAACTTCAAATCATGAAGATAATAACTTTTCTCTAGAACAAAAATTCAGTGCATGGTGATTGGCAGGACTTATTGGAGAACAAGTTTATATAATTTCTTACCTTAAAATAAAAAGAAGAGTTGAGGGAAAACTGAACAATTACATTTCTTTTACAAAGACAGTGTTACCAACAATCACACTTAAGCCCAGGTATCTTACAGACACATTTTATGAGACAGAATTGATTGAAACAAAACACTCGGAGCAAGATCTGAAGCAAATTATTACCTTAAAAGCTGAAAGAGACATAATATGGTCATTGCCTTCCCACTGTTCTCAAGGTTAGACTGTTAAAGTAAGCTATTTAATATGATTATGAAAAGTTACTAAGAATTAGTATGGAATTGCTTTAAAGAGGTATGCACATGGATAGACTTCTATTACGTACAAATTCATTATTTGGAAGATACACCAGTGCTGTAAAGCAAGGGAGGTTGCAACACTGTTCGAGGAAATACAGCTGTGGCCTCACTGAACACTAGACTCTGCTTTCTGTGGCCAGGATGTGAAACACTATAAACACACAAAAAAAACCCCCTAAATATCCCACTCAGTACTGGTTTAGTGTGCAGGAGATTCATTAATGGTCTGATAACAAGACAAAAAATTTAAGTATAATCATTAGTTTTCCATTCCCCCTTCTTTCCAATTCTGGTTCCTGCTACTTTAGGAGCCATACCACATCTGTTCTCAAGATATTAATCTCTTACTCTTTTGTTTCATTTGCTTAAAAACCAAAGAAATTGTGCAGAGAAACTTCGGCCCATGTAGCTATTGCCAGTGTGACGACTTGAGACAATAACGAGCTATTTCAAACCTTATATTCCGTAAGCGAGAACTTTGTAATGGAAACGACTTTCACCTTTACGTAACCCCCTTGGCAGTACCAAGTTGTGAAGTGAGCAAGCACAATCCCACTGCTGCTTTAACAGTCGTAAAGAAACTGATGGCCCTGCTGGAGGGTGGTGAAGTGTTAATTGGCAAATTAAGACAGTTCTGCACTGAAGCGTTGAGGATAAATTGCTGCACTGAATATGCATTTTCAGGGCTTATCGGGAAATTGAGTGGAAGATGTATGAAAGGCAGCTAGACATACTACTGGGAGGATGGGAGTTACCCAATTTATTTTCTGGTGTGTCTACAGCAGTCTCTCCGCTCTTGGAAAGTGATTTGTACTTTCAGGGATATTGTTTAATTAAAGAAGAAACTTTATCTGTGAAAGGTTATCTAATGCCTCAGCTAGATTCCCCCCCCCCCCCCCCCCCCCGAAACTGTTGAGTTTAAAAGGCCAGGGCTGGGTAAAACAACCAGGATTAGGAACTAAATGCTGCTTAAGTTTAAGGCCATTTACATTCCTGACTCTGTGTAGAATACAAATTATACGAATTAGACTAACAATGAAGACTGTTGTCTAAGACAAAAATAAAGACTGACCGCTGTGTTCATTGACTGGGCTGCTATAACAAATACATAGTATTCATTATAGTCCTAGTTGGTCTGAGAAATATTTAATTTAAATTTTATGCTGGCATTTGTGATGATTCAAGTGTCCTTGTTCATGATCAGTAACCTACAGTTTCCAGCCACAGAAGTCAAACTGTCATCACTGTCTGTGGTGTTTTACACTAGACTTTATGGTATTGCAGTGCTCCTGACAGTTTTGCTCCTGGGAAAAAAGTAGGTAAAAAAAAAACCAGTTCCCTTTTTAATTCAGCAAGTTTTGGCCCCCGTTGCTGCAGAGGGTCAGTGAAGGTGAGTGGGACAAAAACCCTGACATCCCCCAGCCCAGGCGTACCCCTTTTCCCTCCAGTCCAAAATGCAAAACCCAACCGTACAGCTTCAAAAGACGTTCTCCCTTTGGTGCATGTACATTTTGAAGATGACATGGCTGTAAGGTGGCTTTTTTTTCAATGTAGTAATACGGTCTGCCACCTCCACACATTGGTATTTCTGCCTATGGTGCAAGTAATGTTAGAATTGCATGTAAAATTTCCACCTCTGCTGTGGATTTTTCCATTTAGTCACATTAGATAATAACCTATACTGCCAGGCAGGCCTGGGGCAGCACAGTGACAGGCAGGACTCCAGACAGACCCCAGAATTTTCAGCTGTTGCTTTTTAAGTTACTAAGAGGGAGACAATACTGGACTAGCGCATAAATTACCAACAGCAGCAAGTGTCCTGCGTAAAATTTGCAAAAGTCCTCAAAGCACCTTTGGCTCTTGGTAGTCTGCTTCTCTAAGTCAATGCAATAGAAGCTCACTTTTGAGAATGAAGCAGACACTTCAGTGACTAAGTGCTTTCCAAATGCCATCTCACTTTGCAGCCCGGGGCAAATCAAATAGAACACTCATGACAGGACCCATCAGTCCTCACTACTGTAATCGAGAATTCTCACTGAACAACATTTACCATAACAGGTCTGAAAAAACATCATCATCATCATCCACGGATTGTGTACCATTTCTACTGGGGGTTGGAAACTCTCCCTGAAATACTCTTAGTGTTAATTGTTCTTGGCTTCTTATTCTAACCTCCCTTTTTGGTATTTTTCCGAGTTAAATACTATAGAGAAAATTCCTCACTGAATAAGGAAGGTTATTCATTAGCAATGGTTTTTGGAAGGATAATTTCTTAAGTCAAGATTCTTCCTAACTTCTTTCCAGATTCCTTGTTGTCTTGAAGGAAAGGAACTCTTGGAGGGGAAGTCCTGTCAAAACCTTCATGGAGAAGTATTCATGCTCTCTGGAGTCATTACCACGGTATCAGCACCGTTTAGGTGCTCATTAGCACACCAAAGATATATCGAATAAATTGTAACCAGTAAACATTCCTTTGGCAAGTTCTTTCTGATTAGAATTTGTGTCTAGAAGTATTAGAACTGCTGTAGCTGTGTTTTACAATGCTATGCTCATTTGTATACTAATTGCTTCATATTGTATAACTGAAATCTAATTATACAGAATATATATAGAATAAATATGTTTTGGGAATCTAGCTAGCAAGAAGCAGGGATAGTTCTTTATGTTCTGTACTTCAAATTGTTTAACAGGCATTTTATATACTTACATAGAAAGCACTGGAATCCAGTATGGATTCCAGAAAGTATGGAATCCAGAAACATAAGGACTTTTAAAATACAGTTTTTTCCTGTTTTCATATTGGTAAAAAGATTTTATTTTTTTTTTTAAAATGGTTCTGTTGGAAGAGAAAGTAGGTTTTAAAAGCATAGAAAATGGTGAAATACTGATCGCAACTACATAGCGCAATTTTACTTTCAGAAATTCCTTCTACCTCCAGCACTGCCGCCACCCACAGGACCCTGTTCCATGACCTTCAGCTTGTTTTCTCAAGGCAGACTATCCTTCTGTGTGGGAATTAGAAAAATGCTGATTCATTTGTTCATGTTTAGCTCTACAGTCTGTCACAGAAGTCTTTTACTATTTATATTTCAGAGAAAGTTGAAGTGGTGAGCAAGGCAGTGAAATTAATAACTTACACACTTTTAAGCAGTGGGTATGCTGCTGGAGTCTTTAAAGAAGTAAATGGATCAGTTAGAAACTAGAATAAAAAGCAGATATATGCCATGCTACAGTTTGGAAAATGTAGCTGTTTTGCTAGTTCATGCTAAACAGGAAAAAAGTTAGTTGTGCATGGATTAAAAAAAAAATGTTATTTTGACGGTGTACCTATTGAATACTCAATGCCTGGCAATTTTAGATCCATAAAGTTCAAGACAGACATATGCACAGCACAAACCAACACAATTCCCCAGCCTCCACCAAAAAAACAAATCAACCCAAAGCCCTTTAAGTAATACCAAATTTTCAAGAAAAACTAACATGAATTATTCAGGAAAGAAGTGCATTTTTCCCCATGAATGAAATATTCTGTTCTGTGATTCTGTGATACTTAACTCTCAGCTATTAAGCAACACTCTTCATAAAAACCTTGGCATATCTTTTCCTTTTAAATTGCATTCAGATTTAGTTGGATGGATTTGTTAATCATTTTAATTTTCTGCTTTTAGATTATGTGTATCTTCTGAAAACAGCATGTATTCAGTGCAAATTTAAAATGTAGTTCAGTAGTATTCTGCTAAAAAGACAGTCTGCTAGACTATAGTTCCAGTACTTGGTGTTATCTGGAAAGAAGTCCAGTTTCCATCAAGTTTGATCATGTCTAAGTAATAAATACTTTCACACACTTTCTTACCCTGATTTAAATCTGAGCTGTGAGTCAGCAAACATAAAGATGTCTTCTGGACATCACATGGAATACAAAGCACAAGGATACTCCAGAAGCCAGTTGCTCAGCTATTTCACAAAGAGTATGTTTATCTGGAAGATTTAAGGCAGTTGGAAGTCTGACATTTGAACATGTTGACAACTGCTGTCCCTAATTCTGATGACAATTGCCACGTATTACATATAGAAATTCTGTAAAGGTCACTGCGATGTGTAAATCAAAGACTCGGGAACATGTGACAGTTTCACTTTAAAAGGTGGTGTAAAGTTTTCACACTTTGCATGTTTTAAATTATAACATCGGGTAAGCGTCCTTTTCTCATTCTCACTGTCTCCGAACGCACAACTGATGGCAAATTATTTTCAGATGTACAAAATGAATACAAGTTAAATAAGGCATACATAATATATGACTCAGCCAGGGAATGCTCAATAATATGCCACACATAGGGCTGGAGAGTTAGTATTACTCTTATTACTCTATAACTCTTAATAATAGCATATGCGGAGCGTTCTAAAGTATTAAATATTTCACTTGACATTATTTGGAGAAGAACTTCCGGAAACTTAAAATGCCTAAAATTCTCCATATGAATGAATACCTAAACAATCAGAGAATATTACTTTCTGCTGAAAGTGATTTCTCGCTTATCCTAGCTCAACACTTATGCCGAACAAAAAAAGATTTAATATTTATTTTTTTTTAAAGCAGAAATGGATTTAAAAATGGATGCAAAACTATATCCCACAATAAGGTTTTCCTTAGAAAAAGCAGTTTTGTTTTCACAGGCATCCACGTTCTGTGGCAAATGCAGTTGTGTTAAACAGAGTTACTAGAACTTTGCAGACGTAGCTTTATTGCGAGGGAAAGGGAGACAAACAGAGAAGAAAAGCCGGGCTAAGGGAGCTTCAGCTTTGAATGTCCACGAAGCCCCAGAGGTGAAAGCAGGAGGTGTAATTCTGGTCTGACCGGGCCTTCCCTACTCTGCCCCAGCTGCTAAAAGCTGACAGCTATTGTGGGGGAAAAAGTAGAGGGCTAGGGTCAGGAGAGACAGAAAACCAAGAGCTGCAGCTAGAGTGGGGCTACAAAGGGGCTGCCAAAGGAGGTGACAGCCTATATACTTAGTCTTTATTCTTTGCAAGTGAAGTTACTAATTTAAATATTTATCACTGTATTAAAAGACAAAATTATAAAAAGGTTTTCTTACTTTAAAGTGAGCTGCCAAAAAAAATATTGTAGAATCTAGAGGAAATGAAATGAGCCTGATCCAAACGGGACCTTATGTTACTGTCTCCATCAGGAAAACCGACCTATGTGATTTCCAACCGTTGATGATACTCCCCAGTTCCCTCCTGTGATTTGCTTAGATGCTCAAAAGGGGTTCCCAAAAGCATCGCACATCTTTGGCTTTTCTTCCCTTTGTTTTGACATTTCATTCACACTAAACATTCAGTGCAATTTTCATTTGAAGCACCTGAGCTTCATTATCTCATAGGTTTCAAAAGGCTTTGCAGGACTCTCTTCCTCACATCCATGTCATTCATTTCTTTTTTAAACACCTGTATCCATACATGCATACACACGTGCAAGTGCCACCAACTTGTGGTAAGAATTTTGTGACTTTCATATTCCGAGGAAAAAATCCCAGAAACTTCGTATGGATTTTAGGGGGTAAAAGAATATTACTACACAACCTAAATGCAAATATAAATCCTAAACCTCGAGTTGATCCAAGTCTTCCAATCTGAAATAGCTAAGTATTCTCCAGCGGCAGAGCAAAGGATCTGCTTGTGCCACACTTCTGTTGCACACTCGCTTATGCGGCCGCCAACAACAAGTCTATGGGCTACTGAAGTTTCCCACCCAACCTCTATTCACTGCCCTGAAGACCTGGTGCAAGAGGTATGCAAGTCTTCAAAATAACACCTAAGAATACTCCAGTTAAAAAACCTACTGATTTATGTGAACATTAGATTCCAATAAAGGACAAGCTAGTCTATGCAATTATGTTTAAGGAATATCATAGGTGATGTGCATTTGGCAGCGTACATAATCATGTGAAAACTAACGCTGATTGTACAAAAAAGCATCACATGGTTGTTTCATGTCCTGATAGTGAGGAGTAAAGTTAAAGTTCCAAAACAGAAATTATTCCTTGTTTGAAATGTCTGAAAGCATTATAAGCGGAAAGCCATTGTTATCCAACATAAACTGTGCCAGTTGTTAAGACTCGATTTAAAAAAAGAAATTTAAAGCAGTGAAAGAAAGATCTATGCTATTCTTTCGTTTCTAACAGAAGAAAAATCATCAGACCGCAGCATTGCTTTCTAGGCCGCCTGCGCAGCTACAGGTAGCTAATAACCGTGTCAGAAAGTGAAACAAATGGGCAGTTGATGGGGACTCATTGAGATGCACGGGGCGCAGCGGGAAATTCCACCACAGTCTGTTTCACCCAGCGTCCTACTTCAGCTCCATTACAAGTGACACGGCGGTGTTAAGGAAGGCACTTCCAGCTCTTAGAACCACATTATAAGCTAGTAATCAATTATTTACCGAACAGAGGCAAACAAAAAGGCTTTCACTACACTAGTACAGTATTCATCAAAGCCTCAGCTGTTAAGGCAGCTGGAAGAGTTAGGAAACAAAACAATTTCACCTTATCCCAAGTCCTTCCACAAAACTACCTTTTATAGCTTGGTTCTGATTTAAGGGTACCAAACTCTGTAAATGACTTGCAATTGCCTTTTGAAATTATCTTGCTAATAACACTAAACAAGAATAGATGGAATTTAGCTCATGCCTTGTTTCATTAATGTAGAGACTCTAATAAGAAAAAATAACTACCCTATAAAAAGACAGCATTTCCAATGCTGCGTATAATTTCAAATTAAAAAAAAAAAAATTCTGCTTATTTTTTTTCTAGTTTAAAACAGTACTGTATATTTTTAGTTTATTTTTTTTAATTTTACTTATTTATATATTTATTACAACTAATGAAAAGTCAGCACTTCCAGTCATCAGTACAGCATTAAATCCTTCATTTAAAACACTAATGAAGTTTAATACACTCTAGGACAATATAGTTCCTGCAGCCTAGATGTCTTCTGCATCCTAGGAAGCTACTGTCATCTCCTCCTACCCATCCAAAAACCTAAGAGAACAAAGTGATAGATCTGGGATTAGCAAGCAAAAACTACTGCATTAATTCCAGCATGCTAGAAACACAGTTTCCTCCAACAGGCTTTGTTCGTTTTATATATATATGAATTTATATAGTAGTGTATATATTAGTATGTATATGAATTTATATGAATATATAAACAAGAGCGGTAATATCCGTAAGATTGTCTGCCAAGAGAAGCAAAAGAGTTAGTACCACAGCAAGACAGAGATGCTGATAAACAGTTAACAGTAAAAATAATGAAATGAGATTATGATGAGCTGATACAAGGCTACATGTGATCAACACGTGTGGATGCGGAGTTTATTTTAACTCAAATATTTCCATCAGAAGACAGCACCAGCACTTACATAATTTTCTTTTCTGAGGTTTCCTTGAAAGTTGTGGAGATTATATGTATTTGCTATCCTTTCAGGGTACAGGGATAAACAAAACAGTCTCCTTGCATCATCCTCCAGGAGTACAGGCAGACTACCTCTAACCACAGCCCAGGAAAAGGTGAAATTAAATTAACTTTCTAGTAATCACTAGAAAAGTAAATGCATATGCTGAGCTCTGATTGCCCAAATTAAAAGAGCTGGTTAAGAGCTTCCCCACTCAACATATTCAGGTGTGCTCTTTTTCTCTCCCTTGCATTCATTTTCACCTATTGTATATTCTTTCAGCCAGGAGCCAGTATTAGTTTATTTCTGACGCTGTACTTGTTACAGTGTCAATCCATTGCTTTGTCCATCACAGGAATATCAAGGAATGTCAGTGAATATAAATTAATTGAGTGCCAGTTTTCCTGAAGTGACAGTGTTTACATAGCATTATTATAGAAGTGCTTATACTTAGTAAAACTCCTATTGGCTCACAGAGTGTCTTTGAAACAGTAATAAATAGTAAAAAGCAAGAGAATTATCTATAAAGCCAAGAAGCCAACAGCATCCTGAGCTATACCAACAAGAGCACATCCAGTCAACAGAGGGAAAGGCTTACCCTCTTCTACCCGGCGCTCACTAGACCGCATCTGGGATAGTGTCCAATTTGGGGGCCCCCAATACAGAAAACGTCAATGAAGTGGAGCTAGGTAGGGGGGAAGAGGAGAGACAGGGTGGGAAGGCAGTGCCAGAATCTTCACAGCAGTGCATGGTGGGAGGGTAAGAGGTAGTGGACGTGATTTGAGGCAAGAAAGGTTCACATCGGATAGGAGGAGGAGCTTTTTCCCCAGGAGGACAGGTACGCAAGAGAAGCAGCTGCCCGAAGAGGTTGAGCAGGCTTCACCCTTGGAGGCTATCCAAGTTACCTAGTTACCGGACTGGCTAAAGCCTAGAGCAACCTGGTCTGATCTCAGAGCTGCCCCTGCTGTGAGCAGGAGGCCAGATTAAAGATCTCTTGAGATCCCTTCCAACCTGAATTAACCCCTATTTAGTAAAAGAGACACTTCAGTTCCCTTCCGATTTCCATTTCGCTATAGACTGTGAGAAACTTGGGACACACAAATAGCGCGTCAAACACTTTGTAGATGGGAAGAAACAACTCTCTGATGGATTCTGACCAAGAAAACATTCATGCCCCATACTAAAAAAACCCTCACAAACAACCCCCAGACCAACAAGAAAACACTGGATATTTACTCAATCAATTTTAAAAAGATGATCTACTGTAAAAGCATCGTATCAATTTTACCAACAACACAAATGGAATAAAATGAGACATGTTCACAGGATGCAATTTTTGGAAATGGTAAAAAGCCCCCAGACTAGAAATGTTAGGCTATGTACAGCACATCAGAGAACATCATTAACAAAGCGAAGAGAGGGAAAGGGAGTTATTTTACTTAAGCATTACCGTTTCTCATCTATATTTATATATAATCACCTACTGCTGTTATTTTCTAGATCTGTTTTTTAAAAAAAGGGAAATTGCCTAGGAGTTCTTGACTTTTGGAAGAAGCAGTATAATAATCTGTTAAATGCTGATTCTTTCTGGTTCTTCTTGCATAATGTTTATGGACAAATGTCAACAAAAGGAGCAGAACAGACAAAAATGCACTTTTTGGCTTCCTATGTATATAAATTGTTATTTAATAATAACAATAATTTTTTTATTTTTCATGTGTATTTTTCCTTCCTTCCTTCTTTTATTTTTACTATTCTAATCCTAAACAAAAATATAATTAGGAAAAAACATTTCCAGCTTTAACTGCTACGTCCCCTCTAAGAAAAGCTTGTATCAAAAGACTAACCTTTGGAAATAATATCGATAACCCTGAGCACTGCATGTTTTCCTCT
Source organism: Platalea leucorodia (assembly GCF_965183815.1). Lineage (NCBI taxonomy): Eukaryota > Metazoa > Chordata > Aves > Pelecaniformes > Threskiornithidae > Platalea > Platalea leucorodia. Next base: position 5,413,418 of record NC_138828.1, on the reverse strand, counting down.
TACTATAATATCCAGGTATGGAAAGAAAATTTGTTTCATTTATCCTAAGACTAGCCACTTGCTTAAAAGCCACAGAAATATCCAAATCTTCTGTGTTTCATCCTAAGGAAGAAAGGGATGATCACAGTAAGAGCAGGAATGAAATTGCCAGGTTTGTTTTAATTCTGGACAAGAACTATTTTTGGTGTTCTATAACTTCTAACTATAATAAAACTATTTTTATTATTTGAGCTATTGCAGCTCAGCTGAGATCTGGAGTCCCAGGGGCACAAGCAGTGGTGTGACGAGACCCTAACTCTGTCTGGGAAAGGCACGTGGGGCCACACCCCAAACCCCTCCATGGTGTTGTTAGAGCTTGTCAAGGTGGTATGTTGAACTTAAACAATTTGTTACAGTTAGCATTCTTTTAAGCTAATGGCATTAATATGAGATTTTTAAGGTCACTGCAAAAGGCATTAGTGCTGCAAAAAGATGTAGCCACAAAGACATGCTAAAGTCCTCTCTAGTAAGAGAAAAGAATGAGACTGGTGATCCAAAGAGCCAGCAAGCATCTCTGGACTGGGGGGGAGAGTGGCTTGACTTTGTTTTATATAACTCCAAATATCGCAGAGGATATAAACAGTCTTTATTTTACCCCTCTGGAATTCTAGCGCTGTGAACTATAAAGCCAGCCTTTTAAAGAACGTATATTTAGGTATTTTAATGCATTGCACTCTTCCCATCTGTTCCTCCTCTGCCTCTCCATTTGATGACTTAGAGATCCACCCCACCCTTCCAAAACAATTCGTATTGAGTGCTCTCTAAGTTGTAGATCATTAAACACATTTGCTGAGCTCTCTTAGCTAAGAACAATGTAATTAAGCTGGACCACCTTCAGTGATTTAATTTACAAGCATGTAAGGGTATGTACTGCTTGATTCAGGCAAGTTAGATGGATTTATGCTGAACTTCTGAATCACAGATTAGCTGGAGCACTCATGAAAAACTCTTGGCTTGCAGGAAAGTCTTACCCCAGACAAAGCAATAGGAATCCAATACATGAAGGCATGGAATGCATATGTACATGCAGGCTGATGCATTTAAAATGCACAGCATTTGGTGAGAAGAGAATTATACATCAGTGCTGTTTCTTATAAGAATCAGCCTTATTTTCAAAAGCGCAAGTTACTATTGTGATATACAGGCACTATCCACATTTGAAAACTGAATCACTTCAATTTCCAAACCTTAATGTATTTTTACTAGCTTAAATTTACAAGAGCCACATTTGCAAGTAGCCTGAGATGCGTACAGACATCTATTTCAATATATGCATTTTTAATTCGCTCAGTCTTCTTCAGGCATGGAAAGTGATTACAAATGTTGATAAGGATGAAGCTGTTGCTTTCCCACGATACAATAAGACACTGAAAATAAAGTACTTCTCTATAAAATGAGGAGAAAATGTCAAACGTTGGATAAACTAACGACTGACAATGAAGTAAGGAGTTACATAAATTATTAATGGGAATTTCCAGCTAAGCTGAGAACTTCAGGGCTACACTGAAGCCCAAGTCGAGAAATGAACAGAAACAGAAGCAAGGGATAAAACCAGAGGAGAACAAGAAAATACAAACCACAAAAGGTACCTTTCTGCCCCAAAACACTGTTCTATGTAGGTGTGTTACTTTATTACTTAATATATTTCTTACTTCTATGCATTTCATCGTGGCTTAAGCCCAAAGGGTTGCTCACTACATTAAACAAACTTTGCTACCATCCCCACCCCCAAAAAAAAGTAAAAAAAGGAAATGCTGTCAACAGAGACGAGTTTCCTGAGTAAGGAAGGATGGGAGAAAAGAAGAGGGAGTATATGAACTCTTCTGATAGAGCAGCCTGGACAAGGACTTTTGTCTCTCCTCTAATTTGGGGCCTTTATTAAGCCCCCTTGTCTTCATTTGAGAGGAATAGATTCTGACATCCTGGACTATAGATGGAGGGAAAAAAAAGTATTTTATCTGAAACGGTGATAGGAAAGCAGAAATCGTTCGTCTATGATCTCTTGGGACCTTGATATTCATTATGTGTTTTTTGTTTTGTTTTGGTTTTTTTTACGTAGAGTAGCCTATATGAACGGGATAGGGCTCCCTTATACTAAGTGTTGTACAAGCAGAAGAATAAATTTATGCTAGTGACTTCATACTCTAGAGTTACTTAACGGTGGTTATTATGAGACGCTTAAAATTAACCACGTAAACAGTATATAAGAAGAGGAAGCAAGTAGATGCAAGACAGCATCTCGAAGTTGAGCTTCACACATAACATTGAACTGAACATGGAAATGACTGGCTGAGGAAAGAAAAATCCGTAAGAACTGCCTCTATCTATTCATGTAAACATGTATTTTTATGCATGTTTGTAAGCAGATTGACAGGTACACTAAACATCTGGAATTCTGCAACTGCAGAACTAGTATTTGCACTAAGCAAAGCTGAAAACATCAAGGAGAAGAAATTCATAGATCTTTCAACAAGGAGTCAGTGGCAACCACTAAGATCTCTAAATCCCTCTGCTTTGGTTATGCGTGTTGCCATCATATAAAGGTAAGAGACTCCAGGACTAGTTCTTTAAAGAAACAAGATTATTGGGTTTAAAAATCCAGACAGAACTGGGATTGTCTAACTAGGATT